>NC_045966.1:25978096-26318311 GCF_010909765.2 Amblyraja radiata
TGTACGCATCATCCTTCGCTTTGATACTATCCCTGATTTCCCTTGTTATCCACGGATGCACTACCTTCCCTGATTTAATCTTTTGCCAAACTGGGATGAACAATTTTTGTAGTTCATCCATGCAGTCTTTAAATGTCTTCCATTGCATATCCACCGTCACCCTTTTAGAATTAATTGCCAGTCAATCTTGGCCAATTCACGTCTCATACCCTCAAAGTTACCTTTCTTTAAGTTCAGAACCATTGTTTCTGAATTAACAATGTCACTCTCCATCCTAATGAAGAACTCAACCATATTATGGTCACTCTTGCCCAAGGGGGCACGTACAACAAGACTGCTAACTAACCCTTCCTCATTACTCAATACCCAGTCTAAAATAGCCTGCTCTCTCGTTGGTTCCTCTACATGTTGATTTAGATAACTATCCCGCATACATTCCAAGAATCCTCTTCCTCAGCACCCCTGCCAATTTGATTCACCCAATCTATATGTAGATTGAAGTCACCCATTATAACGGTTTTGCCTTTGTCGCACGCATTTCTAATTTCCTGTTTGATACCATCTCCAACTTCACTACTACTGTTAGGTGGCCTGTACACAACACCCACCAGCGTTTTCTGCCCCTTAGTGTTTCGCAGCTCTACCCATACCGATTCCACATCCTCCAAACTAATGTCCTTCCTTACATTGCGTTAATCTCCTCTCTAATCAGCAACGCTACCCCACCTCCTTTTCCTTTCTCTCTATCCCTCCTGAATATTGAATATCCCTGGATGTTCAGCTCCCAGCCTTGGTCACCCTGGAGCCATGTCTCCGTGATCCCAACTATATCATAGTCATTAATAGCTATCTGCACATTCAACTCACCCACCTTATTACAAATGCTCCTTGCATTGAGACACAAAGCCTTCAGGCTTGTTTTTACAACACTCTTACCCCTTATACAATTATGTTGAAAAGTGTCCCTTTTTGATTTTTGCCCTGGTTTTGTCTGCCTGCCACTTTTACTTTTCACCTTGCTACCTATTGCTTCTTCCCTGCGTGGTCTCCTCTCCTCAGCCTCCTCGCCAAAGACTCTCGAGCCAAAGACTCACACTTTTCTCACAGGGCACTTCCCTCACAAGGCCGCTCACTCACTGCCGCTCGCTAAGAGCCGTCTTGCTTAAATTGACTGATAAATTGCCTGATTTACCAATTTACAAACCAAATTCCTCAGTTTTCAACTGTTTTCCCAGCAATGACTCACTTCTCTCCTCCCACTTGGGCTAGAGCCAATCAGTCGTATCTCTTGCTAAACTCCTGCTGCTGTTGCTCCCAAAGCTACAGCAGTTCTGAGTAAAGTCTGCCTGTCCTTGGCCTCTACTTTAACTGTTTTCACTTCTCTCCTCCCACTTGGGCTAGAGCCAATCAGTCGTATCTCTTGCTAAACTCCTGCTGCTGTTGCTCCCAAACCTATAGCAGTTCTGAGTAAAGTCTGCCTGTCCTTGGCCCCAACTTTAACTGTTTTCACTTCTCTCAACCCACTTGGGCTAGAGCCAATCAGTCGTATCTCTTGCTTATCTCCTGCTGGTGTTGCTCCCAAATCTACAGCAGTTCTGAGTAAAGTCTGCCTGTCCTTGGCTCAACTTTAACTGTTTTCACTTCTCTCCTCCCACTTGGGCTAGAGCCAATCAGTCGTATCTCTTGCTAAACTCCTGCTGCTGTTGCTCCCAAAACTACAGCAGTGGATCTGACTCGGTGGGCCAAAGAGCCTGTTTCTGCACTCTATCTCTAAACTAAAGGAAGGACTGGAAGTGAGTATGGTACTGGAAGTGAAGAATGTCCACTTCCAGATATTGATCGTCAACTCAAGGTATTAGCAGTTCATGCGGAACTTCTTGTGTGCACAGTGTGGAGTGCAGTAGAGTGCAGTTAATTCAGGTGCTAATGCAAAAAAAAAAAAAATGGTTTTGATAATTTATCTGGAAACATTGCTGTGACTGCAAGGATGACAACCCCTCCCCATCTTTGTGCCAATGTTAAATTTGAAGCAGCTATGTTATAGTAACTCATGTGCAATCAGATATGTATTCAGGAAATGCTGGCAGATGTTTCTGCTGTGAGATTGATCAAATTGATGAAACAATAAGGCAGCATTACAATAGGACCATAGAGTTTTATTGTTTTTATTTTAACATTGATGCAAAGACTGGGTAGATGATTTCCATGAAGGCTCTTCAAGTTGGAATTTGAAACCAGTTAAGACTTATAATGGATGGCTGAATGCCAACTGCAAAGTTAACACTCAATGTCTAAATGAAATTCCACCCCTTTATCATATTACATTAGACTAAATAGTGTATTTGTGCCTATGCATGGCATAACCACCTGATTGAATAAATTAGCACGGAATGCAAGCACACCTTCCTTGAATAAATGCAGACTCTCTCATCAGCAGACCACATAGACATGTACTTTCTTCTCAACACAAAGAGTTCAATCTCATAATAAACTAATCCAGTCCACATTGTGCAGTCATTAAATTCACCTGAAAAACAACACGCCATTTATTATGGCACCACAGTAATCTCTGAATGTAGTATTTCCTATCTATTTGTCTGTTCTCTACCAGTATTCTCCTCTAAATCTCAAAGTATTTAGGTTTTTAAAGGCACCACTATCAAGTTCCAAGCCACGCAGAGCATTATTCCCCATTTTGTAAGGTTAACATTGTTGAAATACCACTGGATAATTAAAAAAAGCTGCTGAATGCAGGTCAGTGTAACCTTGGTTTGGGTGCAGCAACTAAGCACTATTTATATATTTTCATTATAATGAAAGTTCATAAGCTGCTAAATAGTATAGCAACAGGTTTATAAATGGTTAAAAAGTTGGGAGGTCATGTTGCAGTTGTATAGACGTTGGTGAGACCACATTTAGAGTATTGTGTTCAGTTCTGGGCGCCATGTTGTAGGAAAGATATTGTCAAGCTTGAAAGGGTTCAGAGAAGATGTACGAGGATGTTGCCTGGACTAGAGGGTCTGAGCTATAGGGAGAGGTTGAGTAGGCTGGGACTCTATTCCTTGGAGCACAGGAGGATGAGGGATGGTCTTATAGAGGCATATAAAATCATGAGAGGAATAGTTCGGGTAGATGCACAGAATCTCTCACCCAGAGTAGGGGAATCGACGACCAGGGGACATCGGTTCAAGGTGAAGGGGAAAAGATTTAATAGGAATCTGAGGGGTAACTTTTTCACACAAAGGGTGGTGGGTGTATGGAACAAGCTGCCAGAGGAGGTAGTTGAGGCTGGGACTATCCCAAAGTTTAAGAAGCAGTTAGACAGGTACATGGATAGGACACTTTTGGAGGGATATGGACCAGGCGCGGGAAGGTGGGACTAGTGTAGCTGGGACATGTTGGCTGGTGTGGGCAAGTTGGGCCAAAGGGCCTGTTTCCACACTGTATCACTCTATGGCTCTATGACTCTAAATGAGCAACATTTGATTAGATTAACAAGCTCTAAAACTATTGTAAAATAATAAACACCAATAAATTCCCAGATAAAGTATGTTATTAGGTCTAACATTTATTTACTATTACAGTTGGAAACTAAAGTTAAGCACCAAATCTCAATGTATGTTAAACACATTTGTTCCATCAATTCATGTACAAAGCTATAAATTACAATAATTAGATATTTAATATTATTTAATATTTGGAGACTGAAATGCTGATATTGTGAGTAAAAGACAAACTGCTGGAGGAACTCAGCAGATCAGGCAACATCTGTGGAGGGAAATGGACAAACAATCCTCTCACATCCATCTTTTTATTACTCAGGATTTCTGTTTACTGATAATAATTTAAAGTATTTATTTACACATTTGTAATTGTTTTAAATGGAAGAATTTTTTTGTAAATTATTTAAAGTTATTGAGGTTGAAAAACTGCCTTCGACTTCAATAGGTTTTCTTCAATTTCATATGTTAGCTAAACTTTACAAAAGATACAAAATAAAAGCAATTCTGTAACAGGAGACTTAAAAGCTGATGACTGAATATATATCAAGTAGAAACTTACAATAAATCACGAGCACGGCATTCCCTACCATTGTAAGTATCTACATGAAAGCATCTGCCTCTAGAAGGTGCGTCTATCATCAATGATCTCTGCAGATGCTGGTTTAAATCGAAGGTAGACACAAAATGCTGGAGTAACTCAGCGGATCAGGCAGCATCCCATTCCATCTCTCCAGAGATGCTGCCTGAGCCATTAAGTTACTCCAGCATTTTGTGTCTACCTGCATTATCCTAATCCTACTTCAGTCATTAAACACCATGAACCACCACTTGCAGTACCAATTTCCAATTGTGTTTGTACCAATGGCTTGTTTGTTGCATTGTTGTTCTCTTGTCACAACCAGGTAGAATTATGTGTAATTTATGTGTCATTTATGTTTTTGTGTGCCATCTGAATCCATGTGCCTGTGATGTTGCTGTGTGAACAAGATTACCATTGTACCTGTACCTCACCAGACTTGTCCATAGGACAATAAACTTGACTTGAATAAATTGCACAGCCAATTTTTCCACTGTTTTGTGCTCTGGTAACATTTAATACGACGACATGCGAGTAAAAGGGGAACCATTACATTCTGGATCACTTCCTGAGTTAATTTGTTGCAGAATTTCCTCATGCCTCTGGGAGAGCAACAGGTTCGTCGTGTTTACAGCTGGAATGGACCCGCTGATGAAGTAGTTAGTGATCGATGTACAGTCTTCTATCATTTTAATACGCTCTCAGAACAAATCCAAAGACCGGACCCAAGAAACGTTTAAAATATGATGATACTCTAAGTCTGGCATTGCAATAGTCTCTGGTATTGTAATAGGCCCCTTTGTTTAGTTTAGTTTAATTTAGTTTATTATTGTACCAATGTACAGTGAAAAGCTTTTGTTTGCCTGCTATCCAGTCAAAGAAAAGACTATATATGATTACAATCAAGCCATCTACAGAGCTCCATAAATTAGGCTTATTTCTCTGTTTCTGCCTCATCTGCTCTCAATATTAGGCTTTCCACTCTAGGCTATCTGAGATATACCAGTTTCCCCCCTGCTGTATGGATGGACCTTAACCTGTATATCCTACTCTCGCTCCACCTCCCTGAGATGGAATAAGGATAGATTTCCCCTGGCCCTTACCTTTCACCTTACCAGGCTCCACATCCGCATCCACATCCGACATTTCCACCACTTGCAACATATTCCCACCACCAGTCGCATCTTCCCATCCCCACACCTTTATGCATTCTATAGAGATGACTCCCTCTGCCACTATTTAGTTCACTCATCCCTTCCCACCCAAACTCACCTCACTCCAGGTACTTTACTCTGCAACTGCAGGGTAACAACTATCCCGACACCTCATCCCTCACCTCCATCCAGGGACCCCATGAGCCCTTTCGGGTGAAACAGAACGTTCACATGCACCTCCTCTAACCGCACCGACTTCATTTGGCGCACCTGTTGTGGCCTCCATTACATCTGTGAGACCAAAGGTAGACCTGGAAACTGTTTTGCTGAACACTTGCACTCTGTGTATGAGGGCTTGTGAATGTCCTGGTTGTTAACCACTTTATCTCCCCTTCCCTTTGCCATACCAATCTTTCTGCCATGAGCCTCCTTAATTGTCAAAATGAGGCCACACGCAAACTAGAGGAACATGCACCTCATATTCCTCCTGGGTAGCTGACAACCCAACAGTATGAACATTGAATACTCCTATTTTAGGTAACACACCCATTTCTGCCCCTCTTACCTGTGCAACCCCACCCCAATGTGCATACATTTTACTTACAATCCCACCCCCCCCTTCCCCCTATGACCCCCTACATTACTCGCTTTTGCTTTATATTTCACCCCTCCTCTCCTTGTCTAACACCTTGTTGTCTCCTTGTCTCCTTCTGTCCTCGTTTATCACCCTTTTGTCCCCTTTTCATCTGTAGCTTTCGTCCACCCACCTGATGTATCCACATACCATTTGCCAAGCGTTATCCCACTCCCACCACTTTTCCAGCTTTCTCCCCTCTACTACAATCAGTCTGAAGAAGTGTCCCGAGCCAAAACACCATCTATCCATGTCCTCCAGCACTTTGTATTCTATGCTTATAATTGTCTTGATTACAAAGGAGTGCTCAGATTGAGATGGTTATGATGATTATAGGAATTGGTGAGGTAGAAAGAGACAAACCTCCAGTGGGGAGAGTCCAGACAAGAACATAAACTTAAAATCTCTGTCAAAATCTATTGTATCGAACTTTCACCTCAGCTAGAGGCTCTAAATCAAAGATACTAGAGGAGCTCCTCTAGTATATTTGCTCTAAATTCTCACAAATTGATACATAATCATGTACTACCTCAGTAAAAGGTCTAAAGCCATTTACAGTCTCTCTCTTACGTATTTTTGTGTCCTATATTTTATACAATGATTCATTCATAAATTATTTGCAGCAAATATTAAACTGATTTTTTTTTAAAAGTACGAAACATGAGACTCTTGTCACTAATTAGTTTTTAACTGTACCCACACACTTGCTGCACATTAACTCACATGTTTCGGGATACAATTCATTTTGAAACAAATGACTGTTTCACCAAATGTCAAAGTCAAAGTGCCTGTGAAGACTTCAAAGCACATGCTTTTAATTTCATCCTGGGTACTTCACAAGAGATGACAAGTCTTTGACTGAGAACTTTGTTCCTTTTGTGATGTGTTGCCTGCTGTAAGATGAAAAGAAATGAAAAAAAAAAGCACATTGGATGAAAAACATTATCTAAGTTTTACATAATAATTTATACATTTCTCTAATAACTACTGTTTAAAATATTGATTAATCAACTCTAGTCAGAAGCACAAAAATATCTGGTTCCCTGTTTCAAATGTTCAGTTTTTTATTTAACTTTTCAACATAAAATTAAATTACTGTTCAGCTTTTTCACTGGAGGTATTCAACACTGAGACCCTGGAAGTGCAGAGTGATTGCCTCCATCCTGGTTCACTGTTAAAGTGCACGGTGGCACAACGGTAGAGTTTCTGCCTTTCATCACCAGATATCCGGGTTTGATCCTGACAATGGGTGCTGTCTGAACAGAGCTTGGATGTTCTCCCTGTGATCACGTGGGATTTCTCCAGGTACTCTGGTTTCTTACCGCACTCCAAAGAGGTACAGGTTTGTAAGTTAATTGGCTTTGAGAAAATTGTAAAATTGTCCCTTGAGTGTAGGATAGTGCTAGTGCATGGGGATTGCTGGTCTGCAATGACTCGATGGGCCGAAGGGCTGTTTCCGCACTGTATCTCTAAACTAAACAAAAATTGTTGCGGCCATAATAATATTCACTGTCAGTTTACCACAGAATGGCTGAAGTAGTGCAGGGGACATATGGTAGGCCTGCTTAATGTGGATTCTGGGTCCTTATCGAATCAAAAGAGCCTGTCGGCCACTTTCAGACTACATTGCATATGCAAGTGACTGGATAAAGGACTTGAGGGATGCAATTCCCCTTATTACTTTTTAAGAATTTGTCTCCTGCACCCAGTAATTCATTTAGAGAGAGCTGCCGCTCCACAATCTATCCCTGCCCCCCCCCCCACCTCCACACACCCAACCCTACTTTTCCAAGAACTACCTCCTCCCTTCCTCTCTCAGTCCTCATCGTTACTCGTCAACCAGTTGCAAGCTACTAGTCAGCCTTTTGGATACTGGAATGATAGAAATCCCATTCTACATGTCCAATGTAAGATATTTCAAAAATCGCTCTGTTATATTTACATTTCTGCATTCTAAACATAATTTACACCTACACCAGATTCTTCAGCCCCTAATTGACTGTGTCATCATCCATGACTTACTCTTTCCCTTCACTTTCTAACTTGTTTGTCACACACTAATTCTCTTTAGTCATTTGTCAAGATATCGAACCTTGTTTTGCTGTTTGTTCTTCTTCCTTCCGCGTTTTTTCTTCCTCGATCGCTTTCATTTTTGCCTCGTGTTCGTCAGCCAATGCCTTCCACTCCTTCCTGTTGTTAAGTATGCCTTTGTACATCGGCTCAATTTCAGAGTGAAACCGGGTGAATTCCTAATGTAGCAGAAATGTTGTTGTTAGTTTGACCACAAGTAAAATTCATCAGCATCAGTACATAAGGGGTGGGACAAATTGGTGGGAATAGTTAGGCAGCAAATTCCTCCATGAAACATAAGTGAGTGGGATATTTGTTATACTGATTGTATTGGGAAGGGTGATTATAGAGTGATGGGTTGTATATATGACTAAGATACTGTATAGTATGTGAGGGGTTTTTTCTTTTCTTTTTCTTTTTTTCTTTTTTGTATGGCTTTGTAAATATGTGATTAGTGTATAAATGTAAATAATTTGGTGTACATATAGCTGCTGGTGTACATATGGTGTACATATAACTGCTAAATTTGTATAAGATAATTACAAGCAGTTGAATAAGGGGTGGGAATTAATAAGCTTTGGCTTCTTCCTGCTCCTTTTCGGACACATACGATTTCATTTATCTATAGATATTGTTTATGACACTTTATAAATATTCTTGTTTTGTTTTTTGTATGCTGTTTCACACTTGCTTTTTATTCTTTTATTCTGTTCGAAATAAATAATAAAATAAAATAAAAATAAAAATAAGTGATAAACAGCATAGAAGGTTTGAGCAGTACCAATATGCCAAGCATGAGGAGAAGCCATGTAGTTTAAAAGGCCGATCGTGGGTGCTTGATTCCCCATCTTTCCCATCTGTACCCACACCATATATGTGTGGGTCCCATTGTATAGTAGACAGGACTACCAGCTGTGATTCTGTCATTTCCCACAATTTTGTTTCCATCTCTTTTACTTCCAGAACACTCCCCTTCTCACTCTACCATTTTAATCCAATGCTACTATATCCTTTCATAGGTTCACAAGTTCGTAAGTTGTAGGGGCAGAATTGGGCCACTTGGCCCTTCAGGTCTATTCTGCCATTCAATCATGGCTAATCTTTCTTTCCCTCTCAACCCCATTATCCTGCCTTCTCCCTATAACCTTTGACACCCCTACTAATCAAGAACCTTTCAATCTCCACCCTATCCATTGACTGTACGTATTGTTCCGTCCAGTTTGCTTGCAGCATTCAGCAGGGACCCACATACTGCTTTCTCACTGTACTGCTATCCAAGCACCATTTAATGCAGACACCGTGATTTATATATACTGCTTCCAATGTATTATACGGTATTTACTGGTCACAATACAGCCTCCTTCACACTGAGGACACCACCTCTACACAGAGGCGGTACAGTAATGCCGCATTAGAGCAGTTGCCGCACAGCTCCAGCCACCCGGATCTGATCTCTTATGCAGCCTGTGTGGAGTTTGCATGTTCTCCCTGTGATTGCTGGATTTTTCCCTGCTACTCCATTTTCTTGCCACATCCAAAAGATGTGTTGGGTCCATGTTCATTGGTTAACATGAATTGCCCCTGGTGCAGATGGAGTTTGAAGAAACAATGACAAATAAAATGGCATATGAAAAAGAATAGACGGAAAGGGAAATAATTGAGGGTGATTGATGAAGATGCTCTGAGAGCCAGCATTGACACAATAGGCCAAATGGCCTTCTTCTATGTCACAAATAAATATGAAATAAGATGGAACTAATATAAAAATCAAACACAGGTCGAGTGGCTGTCTAGCTAAACACCTCCATTCAATTGCTTGTCACTTTAATTTTCAAACCTACCCCCACTCTTCATGTTCTATGACATCCTCCTACACTGTTCCAACAAAGTCAAACAAACACGAAACAATTTCTCACGTTCCCACTGGGTACATTATATCCTTCTCAAATGAACACGGTGTGCAATAATTGTGGGTTCCACTCATTCGCATTTCAAACAATCGTGATTTTTGTATTCCTTTTATGGTTTTCTTAACTTCTGGAAATGTCACATTATTTGGCTTCTATTATTTGTCTCCTCCTCCAGACCTGGCATTGATATTCATTAAATGCTGTTAACACTCTTTCTCAGTGATCCTTTACCACTTTTATTATTTACAAGTTTACAAGTATACAATATCTGGAGAAGGGACGGGAATGAGAATTATTAGAATGGTAACTGGACTGAAAGGTAGCATTCGTCAGATAAATGTTTTTCACCAGGAAAGAAGAAAAAAAACATGACTTGATTAAGCTTGTCAAGAATAGGTAAGGTTTAGCGCCTTCGTTCTGCGTGAAACTTGTTGATCTCCCTGCAGAGCGAGATGTCCATCTAGGAATGTTGTCATGTGGCCCATTCCAGACCTCAGGAGTGCTGAGGGACTGAAGCAGAGTGGGTGCCCTTATGCAGCGGTAGAGTTGCAGCGCCGGAGACCCGGGTTTGATATCGACTACGGGTGCTGTCTGTACAGAGTTTGTACATTTTCCCCATGACCAGCGTGGGTTTTCTCCAAGATCTTCGATTTCTTCCCACACTCCAAAGACGTACAGGTTTGTAGGTTAATTGGCTTGGTGTAAATGTAAATTGTCCCTAGTGTGTGTAGGATAGTGTTAATATGCGGGGATCGCTGGTCGGCGTGGACCCGGTGGGCCGAAGGTCCTGTTTCCGCGCTGTATCTCTAAACTAAACTAAACTAAACTAAACTAAGGCTCTGAGGGGGAGGACCACAGTGTAGGGCCCTTCCGTGGCAGGACATTGGGGGGAAAGGACTGGTGGAGACCCCCCTCAAACAGGGGAAGGGATCACAACCAAGGGGGGACACATGAATTGCAAGGAAGCTTGGCATAAGGACACCACAGTATATGACATAATGTACGAACGTTGAGAATGTCAGAAGAGTTTTTGCACTGTTGTATATATTTTCTTTAATTCTGAACAAAGTTCATTTTGGGAAACAAAACGTAAGGTATTGATGCGGGAGACAGAGAAGATGTTTCCATTTGTTGGAGAGGCCGACATTAAATAACATAAATTAAAGATAGAAACTAATCAATACAATCTGGAATTTCTGAGAAACTTGTGTTATCTGACAACAGTTATAGAGTAGCATTTGGCAGTTGTGGTGAAGTCAAAATAAATACAGCAAATGCTGGGGACACTCAGCACGTCAGGCTATGCCTGGAGAAGGTAAAACAGAAGTAACAGTTCAGGTAGATAAGCTTTCATCAGAATCGCCAAAGATTCCTCAATTTCTCTCTGATGATCTCTTCCAGCATATAATTTCTCTCGATATAGAGTCTGGCAATAAAGCATGAATTCCTGTACAGTTTGGAGCACCTCCCCTATACATTTCTATTTTTATTTAATTGAGGTAATTTAAATATAGTTAATTATTTTTATATTATGATAATCATCTTGTGTTTTATGTTTATTCATAGTATTCAAACATATTCGAACGTATTCAAACATATTTAACATTTTTGATTGAATGCAGATTTAAAAAAATCTTTCTTGAATGCTGTTAAATGTCTGCTGACATCAGAAACATTGACAGATATTCAATCTCTTCAGCCATTTTGACAGTCAATCATTCTGACTTGATAAGTTGTTAATACCATCAAGATGGTGTGGTATGTAGGTCCCTGCTGAGTAACCTTCTGCCAACCTGCCTGTCGATGTTGATGCTGGGACTCACCCCATATGAGGACAGGTTTATCTGGTTGGTGATTGTACGCTTGGATGACTTGCGAGAGTACTGAAGCCAATATTTTTAAAATGTGAAATGTTTACACCACCGTAACACCAGTTGTTCACTGGAATCTTATAAAAGGCTTACTGGAGGATTCTGTTAAGGACTTACAGATCCTCCTGTTGGCATTATGCCAACATAGAAGAGTACAGCGCAGGAACGACCTTTTGGCCCACATGTTTGTACCGACATGATGCTAAGAGAAATTAATCTAATATGCCTGCACGTATATATCCTCCCATTCTCTGCATACCTAAAAGTCTCTTAAATGCCACTATCGTATCTGCTCCACTACTACCCTTGTAGTATGTTCCAAAAACACACCACCGTCTGTGTAAAAAGCTGCCTCGCACATCTCCATTAAGCTTTGTACCTCTCACCTTCAAGATGTACCCTCTGGTCTTTGACATATCCACTCTAGGAAAGAGCTTCTGACTGACTACCCTATCTATGCTTCTCATAATTTTAAGTCGCTCTTCAACCTCCAACACTCCAGATAAACTAATCCAAGTCTGATCAAACTTTCTTTGTAACTAACACTGCATAATCCAGGCAGCATTCTGTTAAATCTCTTTGGTCCCTCGACAAAGCCTCCACATCCTTTCTAAAATAGGGTGACCAGGACTGCATACAATATTCCAAATGCAGGCTAAACAATGTCCTACAAAGCTGCATCATGACTTCCTGGCTCTTATGCTCAGTGCCAAGACCAATGAGATAAGCATACCATATGCCTTCTTAGCCATTACTTGTGTTGCCACCTTCAGGAGTTGTGGACTTGGTCCCCAAGAACCCTCTGGACATCAATGTTGTTAAAGGTTTTTCCATTAACTATATACTTTCCCCAACTGGATAGAAACTCTCAGGAATCAAATTACTTGCTAGATAGGGGCTAGATACAGTGCCAATGACCCAGGTTCAATCCTGACCCCAGGTGCTGTCTGTACAGTGCGTTCTCCCTGTACAGTGCGTTCTCCCTGTACAGTGCGTTCTCCCTGTGACCGGGTGCGTTTTCTCCGGGTGTTCTGGTTTCTACCCACACTCCGAAGTACGGGTTTGTCAGTTAATTGGCTTTGGTATCATTGTAAATTGTCCCTAGTGTGTAGGATAGTGCTGGTGTGAGGGGATCGCTGGTCGACGCGGGTGAGTGGGCCGAAGGGACTGATTCCGTGCTGTATCAATAAAACTAAAACTAAAACTAAATGGCTGTTGCTGAAAAACCTGCTGTTATCCCTGTTACTATTAAACAACATATTGGATGTTACATTCTTCCAGCTTATATGAAAACCAGTTTAAATTAATATTGTGATAGATTATACAAAGATTATTAAACTGATTTTCTCTGGTCTATTTTGTATCTCTGATAAAATTAGGCTAAGATTCTGGTCACCTATGCTTAGATGATGCCATATCTCTCAGCGTGGTCGAAGGTGCACGTTTTCTTAAGTGGCCAGTATCCCAGCTCATCGGCAAGGCCCACGGCAACACAGAGCTTCCCTCATCTTAGGGAGCAGCTGCACTCACAGGATGGCTTTTACAGCCGCCGTATCCCTGTCCACAAGCTCACCATGAATATTTGTGGATGTATTTGGCACTTACAAACACCCAAATTCAGTCGAGGAAAGTTAAAAAAAATTTAAATATCTTAACGTAATTATTGAAAATTAGAGTTTAAAATTTGGAAAACATATTTTAAAATAATTTAAATATATGAACTAATTTAACTAAATCAAAGAAAAATTCTCTACTCATCTTTCCCCGGTTAGTTGTCATCTCCCATTCCTTTTAATGGGACCTATTTGTACTAAACCCAGCGAGTCCACACTAACCAGCGATCACCCATAGACTAGTTCTATCCCACATGCTAGGGACGATTTACACAGGTCCAATTAACCCAACAAACCTGTAGATCTTTGCTGTGTGTGTGAGGAAACCGGAGCAACCGGAAAAAATCCATACGGTCACAGGGAGAATGTACAAACTCTGTACAGACGGCACCCATTGTCAGGATCGAACCCGAGTCTCTGGTGCTGTAACTCTATCTTGGTGCCATCGTGCTGCCCCCATTTGGTGGGTTTATTAGCCAAATTAGTAGTTTTCTTCCAATGTCACATTCATTATTATTTCAAAATTATAAAAGTCCAGATAGCAATAGATTTTGTGTAATTACGGTGTGCAATAAGTTCTTACTAATGGCAATTATTTAAATTCCAATGTTGTGAATTATTACACCATCAATTGAGACATACATGCAGCCAGGATAAACTGAATAACCATGAGGGGTTAAATACAAATATATAATTTGTTTTAGTTCTGTGTGAGAACTTATCTGCCGTGTACTGAATTAAAAGTCTGTAGAAGGCTCTCAACCCGAAACATCACCCATTCCTTCTCTCCAGAGATGCTGCCTGTCCCACTGAGTTACTCCAGCTTTTTGTGCCTATCTTCTGTAAGTTATACCTACAATTTACTGAAGATTTTCTCATTCAGATGAGCCAAAATAGGTCGACTAGGTTTAACACAGTAAGTAAACTCAATTGTGTGTTGTGTCATAACTAACTGATTCTT
Source organism: Amblyraja radiata (assembly GCF_010909765.2). Taxonomy (NCBI): domain Eukaryota; kingdom Metazoa; phylum Chordata; class Chondrichthyes; order Rajiformes; family Rajidae; genus Amblyraja; species Amblyraja radiata. The sequence continues at coordinate 25,992,390 of NC_045966.1, forward strand.
GGGAGGGGAAATATTCTCAATTAAAGTATTCTACCAAGAACAATAGTGTCAAGTGTTACCTGCTTTCCAATGTATTACAGAAGAAGTAGTCATGTTTCCTTGCAACATAAAGAGAGGCCGTTTAGTCAATTGAGTCAAAGCAAGGTCCCCAGGCTATCACAAGACCCATTCTCACATTTATTTTCCTGTAGCCTAGTGTCTCTCTGATGCCAATAAAAATCTCCTCTCATCCTCTCACCACTCGCCTACATCAAGGGGAATTTACAGTGGCTAATTAATCTACTGATCAGCATGTCTTTGGTATGTGGAAGGTGACCAGAGTATCTGTAGGAAACCCACAAGATTACAGGGGGAACATGCAACTTCCACATAGGCAACACCAGAGGTCAGGATTGAACTCGGGTTGCAGGAGCTACAGGGCAGCACTGGTATTCACAATAGACAGTAGACAATAGGTGCAGGAGTAGGCCATTCGGCCCTTCTAGCCAGCACCGCCATTCAATGTGATCATGGCTGATCATCCACAATCAGTACCCCATTCCTGCCTTCTCTCTATATCCCTTAACTCTGCTATCCCTAAGAGCTCTATCTAACGCTCTCTTGAAAGCATCCAGAGATCCAGCCTCCACCGCCCTCTGAGGCAGAGAATTCCACACACTCACAACTCTCTGTGCTAAAAAGTTTTTCCTCATCTCCGTTCTAAATGGCTTACGACTTATTCTTAAACTATGACCCCTGGTTCTGGACTCCCCCAACAATGGGAACATGTTGTTCAAAAGGGAACTGCAGATGCTGGAATATCGAAGGTACACAAAATTGCTGGAGGAACTCAGTGGGTGCAGCAGCATCTATGGAGCGAAGGAAATAGGCGACGTTTCGGGCCGAAACCCTTCTTCAGACTGATGGGGGGTGGGGAAAGAAAGAAGGAAAAAGGGAGGAGGAGGAGCCCGAGGGCGGGCGGATGGGAGGGTGGGAGGAGACAGCTAGAGGGTGAAGGAAGGGGAGGGGACAGCACAGGCTAGCCAAATTGGGGGAATTCAATGTTGATGCCATAAGGGCGCAAGGACCCCAGACGGAATATGAGGTGCTGTTCCTCCAATTTCCGCTGTTGCTCACTCTGGCAATGGAGGAGACCCAGGACAGAGAGGTCGGATTGGGAATGGGAGGGGGAGTTGAAGTGCTGAGCCACCGGGAGGTCAGGTAGGTTAAGGCGGACTGAGCGGAGGTGTTCGGCGAAACGGTCACCCAACCTACGCTTGGTCTCACCGATGTAAATTAGCTGACATCTAGAGCAGCGGATGCAGTAGATGAGGTTGGAGGAGATACAGGTGAACCTTTGTCGCACCTGGAACGACTGCTTGGGACCTTGAATGGAGTCGAGGGGGGAGGTGAAGGGACAGGTGTTGCATTTCTTGCGGTTGCAACGGAAAGTGCCCGGGGAGGGGGTGGTGCGGGAGGGAAGGGGGGAACATGTTTCCTGTATCTAACGTGTCCAATCCCTTAATAATCACTGTGGCACAATGCAGGGTAAAACACTTTAAAGTGTACAGAATTTGCAACTTTGGTGCTCGGATTAAATAATTCTAAATTTGATCCAAATAGAGTTTAAAATGATGATCCATAACTAATCACTGCAATAAAATACAGCTGGAGAGTAATGTTAGACATAAGCTTGTAAAGTTCAATCCTGATTAACATATATACACACACAGAAAACGTAGCAGATGAGTCAAATTGGTCAAAATAGCCTTGTAACAAAATGAAAGGCCAGGAAAGACATCTACATCAATTAGCTTCATTCTGTGTTAAAGAGTTTTATGACAATAAAATCTCTCGTTTCAGATTTCCAGTATCTACAGTTATTTGCAATTTCAATGCCTGGACTTCTTAAAGAAATTAAATGCACCACATGAAACATGGATATCACTATACATCCTTAACTTTCCTTCCTGCTAGAATTTGTAAACACCTTTAAAGTTAATAGGACTGCAAAACACCACTCCAAACTGTTTCCAAGATAATCCAGAAATTCATGCTAAGTTTAACCTACTCACAAGGAACTGCAGATGCTGGTTTACCCAAAAAGACACAAAGTACTGGATCAGCGGACGTGGCAGCATCTCTGGAGAACTTGGATGGATGACATTGTGGATCGGGACCCTTATTCAGACTGATTGTAGTAGGAGGTAGAAAGCTGGAAGAGAGGTGGGCAGGACAGGTCTGGCAAGTGATAGGTGGATACCGGTGATGGTGGGATTTTGATGCTTGTACAAAGGCCAGCGATGAAAAGACAAAAAGAGTGAGGTAAAGATAGAAGATGAAGAAATGTGAATGTGATGGGGGAACAAGAGAGAAATGGGTGCACATCCAGTTGGGGCACAGGGATGAAAGCGGGAGGAAAAGAGGAGGCAATGCTCGACCCACCGAGTTACTCCAGCACTTTGTATCTTTTTTTAACTTCTACTCAACTGGCTAATTACCACTTTTAGATGTAGATGGTATATATTTAACATTGTGTTAACTTTAAACTTAAATTTGTTTTTTTTTTGTCATGGAATATCGTTAAGATCTGTTTAATTTGAGGAATATATTACCAAAATTACATTTTTTATGTGAAATTTGTGCTTGTATATTAGATTCATTCATTTAAAGTATATTTGTACACAAATGTGTCATAGTAAAATTATCTTTGAATATTGTCACTGTCTCTGATGCTTACCTTGTACACAAATGTGCACACAAAGTCAATGAAACCAACTTGAAGTTTTGGAAGTTCAGCAGCTTTGTTTCTGTCCATCATGGGCTGAAAGAGTCAGAAAAAATACCAAGATAATATTTTAAATAATTCTAAGCAAGTATAATTGAAAATGTGCTAATGTTATCATTTATTTTCAAGCTGGTCTTTTGAATTACAATTTTTTATAAGATTTGTTGAATTGCAACCTGCAAAGTGCTTCTAACAAAAAAAGGTGAAAATATCTTTATTTTGGAAAAAAAATGCGTTTAAATCATTTGTACTTTAAATTATCGAGTCATTCAAATCAGTACTTACAATGGGTTGTTGTTCTAGAACAGTCCGCTCCAAATCACCCTGTTCCCAAAATTCAGCTGCTACAGAAAGAGCTACCTTGAGTGGAAGCAAGAAATATTTGATCTATTAGAATATGGTTCATCAGACCCATTAATTTTTAATGTAAAGGGTCCTTAAAAGTGTTTACATAAATTAAGTATAGTTTTCCTGTGATCAATGTAATTTGCAGTACTAATCAACTCAGCACATTATTCCATAAAACATATATACATGATACCTTGCTCTGTACTTCCCATGGTTTTGTGATGGCAGACAAGTCACATGCAGTCATCATCATGGCCCTAAATAGAATGAAGATAATAGTAATTAGAACAATTGTGCGGCATGGTGGCGCAGTGGTAGAGATGCTGCCTTACAGCGCCAGAGACCCTTGGTCGATCCTGACTATGTGAGTTATAACCATATAACCATATAACAATTACAGCACGGAAACAGGCCATCTCGGCCCTTCTAGTCCGTGCCGAACACTTACTCTCAACTAGTCCAATCTACCTGCACTCAGACCATAACCCTCCATTCCTTTCCCATCCATATTCCTATCCAATTTATTTTTAAATGATAAAATCGAACCTGCCTCCACCACTTCCACTGGAAGCTCATTCCACACAGCTACCACTCTCTGAGTAAAGAAGTTCCCCCTCATGTTACCCCTAAACTTTTGTCCCTTAATTCTCAAATCATGTCCTCTTGTTTGAATCTTCCCTATTCTCAGTGGGAAAAGCTTATCCACATCAACTGTCGATCCCTCTCATAGTTTTAAAGACCTCTATCAAGTCCCCCCTTAACCTTCTGCGCTCCAAAGAATAAAGACCTATCTTGTTCAACCTTTCTCTGTAACTTAGGTGCTGAAACCCAAGCAACATTGTCTGTACAAAGTTTGTACATTATCCCCATGGCCAGCATGGGTTTCTCCGGGAGCTCAGGTTTCCTCATACATATTTATAGGCTAATTGGCTTGGTTAAAATTGAAAATTGTCCCTACTGTGTAATATTACGATAGTGTTAGTGTGCAGGATCGCTGGTCGACACAGACTTGGTGGAACGAAGGGCCTGTTTCCGCGCTGTATCTCTAAACTAAACTAACCTACAATTCTTGCAAAGAAATATGATATCACAACCACGGCATGCACAAATGATGGGAAAGATGTGCAAGTTTAATTGAAGCCGTGTTTTTTTTAATCCATCAAATATTTAGCATCCAACTTGGAATTTCAAAATGGTTCCACAAATAAAAACATGAAACGTGAGCTCACATGATAATCTCCTTCCTTGTTGTTTGCAGTATCATAAAGTCGACCCACTCCTGAGGGTTTTCATATGTTTCAGATAGGTCGACTATCTTTTGAAACATTGTTCGTTTTCTGTCATGAAATAGAAATATGAACAGGGCATACTCATGGACTACTGATTTTTAAACCAATTGAGTTGTATTTAATTTGTTATTATCATAATAATGGCAAAAACTACAAACTAATCACATAAGGTGTTTTGAAAAATGTACTTGAAATAAAGTGCCAAGTCTGTAGCAATGATGGCAATCTCCATCAGATGGAGTACATGTTCATATTGTCTTCTGTTGAGATTTTGAAAGATATTCAAATCCTGTTAAAAGTCAAAAGAAAAGAAACACTATTCACTTTTTAAAACTCATAGCATTGCTTCAAAGTTTTGACATTATTCATCCTTTTGAAATCACCACAAACATGTTTGTTGCAATAGGTTGATAAAATGCCATTGCTCCATTCATTTGGGGGATAAAACAATGTACATGATAAACCCCAATTCTGCTAATCAAACAGTCTGTACATTGGTGCTGCAACATGCGCCACTTTGACAATGATGTCCACTTAAAACTAAAGGCCAAAAATCTAGAACTTGCTATACATCTTACAGTGATTCCCGGTGCCAAATATATACTAAAACAACATTGTATGCACATGCATACGTCTGAAACATGAGTGACACTGGCTATCATAACAAAGAGGTCAATATATTAATGTATGTATGGACAATATCCACTGTATGGAATATATACAGAAGTACATAATATATGTAAATTGTGTCGACCACATTTGACAACTCAATGCTCAATTAATGCCCTCTCTTAACCTGGCATAATTGAATGCATTCTCGGTAGGAAAAGTCCTCATTAATATTTATTATTATTTATTAAAACATGTAGTGCAATAGCACAACAAATGTTTGGTGCTTTCCAAAATTCTACAAACAGACTAAAATCTAAAATAGACAAAAAAAGCTGTAGTAACTCAATGGGTTGGGCAGCATCTCTGAAGAAAAGGAATGGGTGATGTTTCTAGTTGAGACCCTTCTGTCTGAGGAAGTGTCTCGACCCTAAAAGTCACCTATTCCTTTTCTCCAGAGTTGCTGCCTGACCCACTGAGTTACTCCAGCTTTTTGTGTCTGCCTTTGGTTTAACCAGCATCTGTAGCTCCTCCTTACACATAAAATCTATAATACTTTGTTGGGAAGAGGATGCTGAAGGACTACTTTCTGGTATTAAGGATTCTGCACGAATCAATTGCTTCGAGACATGTTTGGCTTCAGAAAATTCCCCACAGAACATGATAAGACAGCATGTAGAGGATGTGCTGCTCAAAAAAGGATGAGGAGAGACACTTAGGTTATGACAGGAAATTCTGTCAACCCCGAAGATTCAAAGAACAGATTGTAATGCATTTGTGCTTGACGAAGTAGTTTCTCCGATATATGCCATCTGCTTCAAAACCTATTCATCATCAGAGCAAGATGATCATTGCATTGCAAGCAGATGTCAAGGTATAAATGTTAAGCTCCTTTCTGGGAGCTGACAAAATGTTCAACATTTCAAAGTTTGATATCAATTTGCCGAGGAATACGACAAATACCATGAATTTAAATAAAAGATGAGTTGAATTTCATTTTCTCTTGCTAGAGAACAGTAGTTATAAAGGGAGCACAACCTCTTGATGATCGCTGTCTCCTGCACAATACAGGGTGTCACTGGCTGCAGGCACATTGACTTGCAGGCACCGCTTGTCAACTCTGAAATGTACTAAAACTGAGAAGGAATCGCCGACTACAAGGTCCAGTTGATGTTTATCTATAAATGGATCATCATGAAACATATAAACATAGAAACATAGAAATTAGGTGCAGGAGTATGCCATTCGGCCCTTCGAGCCTGCACCGCCATTCAATATGATCATGGCTGATCATCCAACTCAGTATCCTGTACCTGCCTTCTCTCCATACCCCCTGATCCCTTTAGCCGCAAGGGCCACAGCTAACTCCCTCTTAAATATAGCCAATGAACTGGCCTCAACTTCCTTCTGTGGCAGAGAATTCCAGAGATTCACCACTCTATGCGAAAAATGTTTTCCTCATCTCGGTCCTAAAAGCTTTCCCCTCTTATCCTTAAACTGTGACCTCTTGTTCTGGACTTCCCCAACATCGGGAACATCGGGAATCTTCCTGCATCCAGCCTGTCCAACCCCTTAAGAATTTTGTAAGTTTCTATAAGATTCCCCCCTCAATCTTCTAAATTCTAGCGAGTACAAGCCGAGTCTATCCAGTCTTTCTTCATATGAAAGTCCTGACATCCCAGGAATCAGTCTGGTGAACCTTCTCTGCACTCCCTCTATGGCAAGAAGGTCTTTCCTCAGATTTGGAGACCAAAACTGTACGCAATACTCCAGTTGTGGTCTCACCAAGATCCTGTACAACTGCAGTAGAACCTCCCTGCTCCTATACTCAAATCCTCAAATCCTTTTGCTATGAAGTTGATTGTCTGACAGTGTGCCAAAATGCTTTCATTCTGTGCCACTCCATTGGGCCATCTGCATAGAATCACTTCGACAAAGAGGGGACACCAGGGCTACATGCTGACCACATGACTCATGATTCTGGTGTGGACGATGTGCATATAGGCAGTGGGCATATAATAAACCCCATGTTATCTGTGGAATGTAATACACCAGAGTGCTGGGTTGGTGAAATAAGGCTTCCTCTCCCAACATTAGTTAAATGAAGCTATGCAACACTTGGCGTATAATGTCATAATTCTTTGTGTCAGTCTATTATAATGGATAAGATATGCAACAACCATTCATGTTAGAATGATGAATCATAGAATTTCTGTATATAATCGCGAATAACATAAGCATTAGCATCAACATCTAGCAAGAAGAATATTATTCGATGAGCCATGCATGAGCCCTTACAGAATTGGTATCCACCACAAATTTGCCCTCAATGGGTACTTTGGTTGACATGGATGAGCTCGACCGAAGTTGTTTCCGTGACGTAGATACAAGGAAATGCAGATGGTAGTTTTCAAAAAAGATACAAAGTGCTGGAGTAATTCAGCAGGTCAGGCAATATTTCTCGAGAGAATGGATAGGTGACATTCAGGTCAGGACCCATCTTCAGTCTGAAGGAATCCAACCTGAAAAACATCATCCATCCATGTTCTCCACAGACACAGCCTGACCTGCTGAGTACTCCAGCATGTTGTGTATTTTTATGTTTCCATGCTGTATGACCCTATGATTCGCAGCAGTGGCTCAGTAACAGGGATGGGGACCAAATGCCTCTGATGGCAGATAACATATTACATACAGAGGGGCATCTAACACAGGGGCAACTAACTCAGTACAGGGTGAACCAAGCTGCCAACTTACAGCGAATTTCTCAAGAAGCAACCAGCTGAGGAGCTGTTCCTGCAGCTATGACCCTCACCATTGGCAAAGAGTGTTATAAGCACCAAGGAACCCATGTCATTTACCAAAGCATGCCCTGCATACACAGCACTGTGCATTGCAGTTAGAATTTGGATTCCAGGTAAAATTCTATCACACATTACACACTAATGTATCTACTGCTCAGGATTTAGTTAGCAGACCCTCTTACAATATGCGGTAGGTAATTTTCTATTGAGGAAAGTAAAAGTGGGGAGATGTAAAATAGGCAGCAAATCAATTAGTCGGTCACCTATTGGACATCTGTAGTTAACATTAGCTTTGCTATTTTCATTTCTGGCATGAATCATTCTATCACTTTCTCTCAGGCTCTTCTAGTATCCAGAATAGCAACTGTGAGACTGACAACATTAGCCTTGCAAAAGTCATAAATCTAGAAATTAGCCTGCATAACATGATCCTTTTGTCTGCAATTCAATCTCAATGAAAAATAAAATGCACTGAATAATTTCAATTTTCAGAGTTCAATATCAAAGTTTCAAAACTTCCAAAGCAGCCAGGTAGCCTTCTCTTGCTTCCATTTCTTATTATACCAGTCATTTACAACAGAAACAAAGCAGAATGGGCAGGTAAATGAATACAATGTAAGAAGTGTGAAGTGATGCTTTTTGGCAGAAGAGATGGCAGAGAAAGATTGATTTAATGTTACAGTTTTAAAGTGCATGCAAGAACAGAGGATCTTGTGATTCATGTGCATACTGTAGATCTTTAAAGGTGGCAAGCTATGTTGGGAAAGCATTGTAGGCTCTTAAAGCAAAGTACCATGGATGTTGGGAATCTGAGATAAAAAAACAAATGCTGCAAATAATTAGCAGGAGAAAACAGTATCTGTATGAAGAGAGAAAAAACAACAACAGTTCCATGATCTTTTGAAAATTGATCAGCCTGAAATTATAATCCTTCTTCTCTCTCACAAATGGCGCCCAAAATGCCATTACCTGCATTTACCTGATACGGGCTTTGCAAATAGCCAATTGAAGACAGAGAAGAGGCATAATTTGTTTCACTTAGAGGACAGTGACTCTTTGGAACTCTATTCCACATGGCATGGTGGAAGCAGAGTTTTTAAATATTTTTAAGGCAGAGATACATTCTGGATCGGCAAGGGGATGGCTATTTACCATGGAGAGACAGGAATGAATAGTTGGGATTACAGTCGGGTTGATAATAATTTTATCAAATTGTAGAGTGGGGTCAAGGGGCTAGATTACAGTATATCTCCTGCTCCTGATTTATATATCTGTATGCATTGAGTGCAAAAGCGATAAACCTATGCTGAAGATTTAGAAACCATTGGTTTAGCCACAGTGAGAGTATTGTATCCACTTCTGGTCACCACACTTTAGGAAAGATATGAGGATCCTTTTTCCAAGATAGGGGCAACAAAAACTAAAGGGTACAGAATTAAGTTGAGAGGGGCGGCACAGTTGTGCAGAGGTAGAATTGTGGCCTTAGCGCCAGAGATCCAGGTTCGATCCTGACTACTGGTGCTGTCTATATGGAGTTTGTACATTTTCCCTGTGATCCCATGGGTCTGGGCGCTCTGGTTTCCGCCCACATGCCAAAGACGCACAAGTTTGCCAGTTAATTGGCTTCTATAAATTGTCCCTGGTGTGTCGGATAGAGCTAGTGTACAGGTAATCGCTGGTCGACATGGACTTGGTGGGCCGAAGAGCCTATTTCTACGCTGTATCTCTAAAGTAGCCTAAACTAAAGGGGCAAGATTTAAAGGGGACCTGAAGAGTCACTCTTTCACACATAATGGGTGCCAGAGGAAGTGGTAGGGACTGGGACAATTACAATGTTGAACAGGCATTTGAATGGGTACATGGATAGGAAAGGTTGAGAGAGGTAAAGGCCAAATGCCGGTGTGGACTAGCTAACTTAGAATTCTTGGATGTCATGGATGATTTGGGCCAAAGGCCCTGCTTCCATGCTGTAAAATTCTATGGCTTTAAGGATTTGGTGAAAGGGGCAAAGTTTAAAGAAGATGTGCGGGGCGTTTTTTTACACAGTCGGTGATGAATGCCTCATTTGAGCTGCCAGGGGCAGTTGTTGAGGCAGATACAATGGTGGCATTTAAGAGACTTTTGGACAGACACATGGATATGCAGGGAATGGAGGGATATGGATTATTTGCAGGCAGATAAGATTTGGTCTTGGCATCATGTTTGCCACAGGATTATGGGTCGAAGGGCCTGTTTTGGTGCTTTACTGTTTTATGTTTTATATGAAAAGTCTTTGATAGGGTACAGAGGGGATTTCACAGTCTATACTGGCTTTATGTAAGGAGCTATCCCTGTTCCACTCCCCTGTCCTCTTCCCATAACTTGGCAAGTTCTTTCCTTACAAATACTTACCCAGCTCCCTTTTAAATGACATCATCACATTTGTTTCCTTTTTAAAGCTCAGGTAGTACATTCCACACCCTGATTTCTCACTGATCCTTATGTCACGTTTAGCTTATTTTGTCAATCACTTTCATTCTTTGACTCCTGCATCGTGACCCATCAGAATCTCTATCTGAGCTGTGTATATCCTTCATAATTTCACTTAATTCTGAGAGGCCTTACATCCATTTCTGATCCAAAGAAAACCACTCTTGCTTCTGCAAACTATGCACATAACTAAAGACCTTCACTCTCGAAACTATTATGGTAATTATATTCCATATATTTCCTGAAGTAAGGTATCTAGAACTTCAGAACCAGATGCAATATTCCAGTTGTGGTTGAAGGACTGCGTTATAAAGGTTCATCATGACTTCCTTAATCTCGTTCCCTAGACCTCAGTTTTTGATTGTATTTCAGATTCAGATTCAACTTTAATTGTCATTGTCAGTGTACAGTACAGAGACAATGAAATGCAAATGTATTAGCTTTCTCAACCGCGTTTGTAAGTCAACGAATTGACTGCTCTGTAAGTCAAGAAATTCTGCACTAGACCTCGCCCAGATCTGTCTGTTCTTGTACTATTTTTAGATTGTGCCCTATTGTTCATATTTACTCTTCCAATTCTTGTTACCAAAATGTAACATTTCAGGTTTCCCAGAATTAGATTTAATTTGCCACCAATTCATACATTCCTGCAGCCTGTCATTGGGATCTGTTATTATCCTTCTCAACATTCACCAAACCTCCAAGGTTTATATTATCTGCCAGTTTTGGAAATTTGTCTTGTCCAGGTTATTAATATTTAATAAAATAGAGTTTATTTTAAACTCTAAAATAGTTTACTCTATCTATTAATAGAGTAGATGTATTAATCTACGGTAACTCCACTGTAGAGATTTGCACAACAAACAACCTTTTGCTACAAAGAACAAACTTTCACACAAGATACAAAAGCATAAATGCAGATTTAGAAGCAGCTTCTACCCCATTGTTATCAGACTACTAAATGGTCCTCCCACATGCTAAGGTATAGTCGTGATCTTCCAACCTACCTCTTTGCGAACCTTGCACTTTATCAAATACATTTTGTAAATCCATAATGCCACAACAATCAACTTTCTCTGTTATTTCTTCAAAACATTCTTTCAAGTTAACCAGACATGATTTGTCTTCAATAAAGAGAGGTGAGTTTAACTCTGGTCCTGATTATTATTATTATTATATTTCTAAAAATGTACTCACTATGTGTTTATTGCTACAGTAACTGAAAATCAAGAAAAACTGCAGGGTTTCTCAGAAGTCAAAGGAAAATTGCACTCTCTAATTTGTATTAAAAAAAAATAGGGACATTCTATTAAGAAATATGTACAACAGGTATTATTAAACAGAAAAAGTTTAATTATTATTTATTAACTTAATTACTTTGACTTTTTATATTTTGTATTTAATAAAGAGTTAATATAAATGAAATGCTTTAAATTGGTAAATCAACTTGTTCAATTCACTTGCTACCACTTCTACGAAACTACTCCTCCTTCAACTGCTTACTGAGTTTCCTCGGAGGGTGTGAATTACACCACTTAAGACATACCTCATCTTGGAGCAGTGTCTTACTGAACTCCAAGTGATGGCGCTCCATAATCGATGTACCATGAAGTCTTGCCAATGGATCCTGCGACCTATTGCATTAATGGAATGGAATTAATGGGTGCTCCTTATAAAAAAAAGCCAATACCTCATGATATGCCTTTGGTAGTGGTTACTCACTTCAATTGATAGAGGTTGTTTGTTCCTCTGTGATCAATATCATGGCAAAATGCAGCTGTCACCATGGCAAATGCCTCCAGATCTGTATAGTAGCTTTTTAGATTTCCAGTCTAAAAAGATCAAGAACAAGGTCAACAGTGCAAAATTTGTGCAGTGGGGAATCTCTTCAAGTCCCTCATCAGACATTATCAGGCAATTGAACCATTCAATCATCAACTAGAGAGCGTCCTGAGCAATTATCTACCTCATTGGAGACCCATGGAGATCTTTAATCAGACTTTACTGGACTCTATCTTGCATTAAACGTTATTCCTTTTGTCATGTATCTGTACACTGTGGATGGCTCGATTCTAATCATATATAGTCTTTCCACTGACTGCATAGCATGCAACAAAAGCTTTCCACTGTACCTCGGTACATGTGACGATAAATAATAAATTAAATCATCCTGAAATTGTAGACATTGCAACTGTGGAAATGCTATCTGAAAACAGCACAGAAAGAGATTATGGGTAGTTGAAACTTTGATGAAGAAGAGACGAAAACCTGTTGATAGGATGATGGGAGTCACAATTTAAGTGTGTGTAGAAAAACATAAAGTGAAAGATGGGCCAAAGACAGAAACAAGAGACAAGGACGGAAAAAGAAAGAAAAGATTTAACGTCATAGTTAAAAATTATAAAATATGAATAACTTATTACATTTATAAATTATCGTCCAGGTTTAATAGCTTTGATTCTATTACAGAGAAGTTGAGGAACTGTAGGAATATTAATTTTAATGTGAAAAGAGTTCTACTTGAGTAAAGCTGCGACTCTACCTTTCTATTGCAAATCTATTGCAATCTAATGTGCATATCTAGTAATATTGTGAAATTTAAGGGGACATTGAGGATGTTTTATTTTCCAACTAATGGCAAAGTGGAAGAAATTGTTCATAAATGTGTGATGATTCAATATTCCCAGGGCACCTGTTCCACACCATAGATTACTTAATGATCTACACAGTACCCTGTGTGCTCATTAAACCTTATTTTCCCAGCAAATTTGGTCAATATGTTTTGACAACAAAATATATATTTTGATTCTTTATCAATCAAATAATGGTGAAAAAAAATTAACATCACATTGAAACAGCAGAAATAATAACAACGTTAATAATGCTTTATTTAATGCTCTTCTGAATTTGTTGGTCATTGCATTGCTGATGGAATGATTTATTATCCAAGCAGCCATATTACAGAGGGTCACCTGTATTTAAATATATATATATATCTGTTTTGTGATAGAGATTTCTTGATGTATTCAAGAGACTTGGATATAGCTCTTAGAGCTAACGGAATCAAGGGATATGGGGAGAAAGCAGGAATGGGGCACTGGATCATCAGCCGGCTTGAAGGGCCGAATGGCCTACTCCTGCACCTATTTCTTTTTTCACACAGAGAGTGGTGAATCTCTGGAATTCTCTGCCACAGAAGGTAATTGAGGCCAGTTCATTGGCTATATTTAAGAGGGAGTTAGATGTGGCCCTTGTGGCTAAAGGGATCAGGGGGTATGGAGAGAAGGCAGGTACAGGATACTGAGTTGGATGATCAGCCATGATCATATTGAATGGCGGTGCAGGCTCGAAGGGTCGAATGGCCTACTCCTGCACCTATTTTCTATGTTTCTATGTTTCTATGAAAAGGGGCAAACAGGACAATGATAGTCAGGATAGAGGCAGCTGAATACAGGCAGAAGGCAGATTTGGCAAAACAGCATTTGAATTATTAAAATACAGATAAGGATTTCAGCCGCATAAGAGCCAATATGTGGAGCATATTGTGACCACTGCCCAGTCCATCATCGGCTCTGACCTCCCATCATCGAAGGGATCTATCGATGTCGCTGCCTCAAAAAGGCAGCCAACATCATTAAGGACCCACACCATCCTGGCCACGCACGCATCTCTCTGCTACCATCAGGTAGATGGTACAGGTGCCTGAGATCTGTTACATCCAGGTTCAGGAACAGCTACTTCCCCACAGCCATCAGGCTATTAAACTCGCCAACAAACAGACTCTGAACTGTAACAGCCTATTGCACTTTATCTGCTTATATATGTGTATATTGAACTGAACTGTTCTGTATTTTTGCTTACAATATTCTGTTGTGCTGCAGCAAGCAAAAATGTCATTGTCCTATCTGGGACACATGACAATAAACTCTCTTGACTTGACTTGAGCAGTCAAATGTTGATGTGGTGGTAGAATTGTTGATCTGGGTTAAAAATAAGGAAACGAATAACAACTAGTTCTGAATAGCCCCCAAATCATTGCTTTATCTTTTACCCGTTCCTTCTGCTAAAACTGTCAATCGTGCATCTAAATGTGACAAGCTTTATGCATGTCTGCACACATGCACAAAACTATTAAAGATTTCTGCATTCCAATCCAATTAATCAAATAAAGATTCAGACTGTTTCAAGGAGATGTTTGCCAAACCATCAATGTTATTAAAAGGTTGGATATAGTCAAAGCAAATTTTTGCCTCACTTAATGATCTAAAGCTTGCTGATAGCACCTTACCATCCTGCACACGCACCACAAAATGCATGCACTTACATGATACTTGTCCAAAAAGATAAACCCACTGCATAAAGACATCCAGGGTCCATTCTGTTATGGTGAAAGGATTTTTGCATGCTGTAACCCAGTCATGTGAGTGGGTTAGAACAAGCCCTGCTCACAAACCTGGTGAAAAAGATTTGCTATGCACGTCAAGGCTCCCATCCCCTGAAAAAGGGTTTTATCTTTCATTTCACAGACTAAGTGTGATTTATCATCAGTATCTGGAAGGTTATACTCCTCTACTGAAAAGAGCTCCATCAGGTTCAATAGAACAGTGTATAATTCATAGCACCACAATAGTGCCCATTTCTACTCACTGGTGTAATTCATGTTGGATGAATTATAAAAAAAAAAGATTTTTGAATGGAAAACCAACAAGGTAAATACTTACAGTGAGCAGTGTAAACATGGTGTGTCCAACATTGAACCCATGCCGCCAGTTGTGATAGGTGATCTTTCTGTATCCTTTACTCAGTGAATACATGAAACGAACTAATACCTGCAGTATGGCAAGATTCATAATATACAACAATTTTGTAATCAGTTAACATTCAAACTCATCACAGCTGTTTATGCTTGTCATTATTTATGATTATTTTCTAACTCGCCAGACTACATTTTTTTGTAATCCACTCATTTTTGGGGGATCTGGACTTTGCTGATGAAACCAATATTTACTGTCCATCCTGAATTGTGCTTGGGTAGATGGTCTTGACCCATCTTCTTGTACTATTAAAGTCATCCTGATGAAGGCACTTCACTACTGCTGTTGGGCATGGACTCCCAGGTTTGAGATCCAGCGATGATTAAAAATTGGTGATATATTCTCATGTGAATATAACATTCGGCTTGGGGAGGAACGTCCGTCTGGTAGTATTCCCGTGTGCTTGCTGCATTTGTCCTTGGTGGTTGAGGCCGTGACTATGGGAGGTGTTCTTTTAGCAGCCTAGTTAAGGTATAAGAATGCATTTTGTAGATGGTACACTGTGCTCCAAGTGATGGAAGCAATGAATGCTTTGAGTGGTGGATGGGATACCTATAAACAGTTCGCTTTGTCCCGCATGGGTCGGGGTTTCTTGAATGTTGCTAGAGCTACATTTAGCCAGATAGGTCACATTTCTGACTCATGCCTTGTAAATGGGGGGGAAACTTTGGGATGTCAGGAAGTGAGTCATTGGGGTATATCCAGGCTCTGAACTGCGAATTTAACCCAGTATTTCAGCGGCTTGTCAGATTGAGCTTCTGGTCAGTGGAATCTGCAGAACATTGATGGTGGGGACTAAGCATGAGATTCCATTAAACATTGATTGGAAGTTAAAAGGATTTCATTGATTGCTAAACAATTTCAGATGTACTGATATTTTGAAATATCTTTAAGTGCTAATTATAGGATCTTGGAATGTCTTGCTGCCTAACTGTACCTCAGACTTGAAAGGATCCTCGGGTTAGATGAAATTTACACTATACAATGTCTCCCTTGCAGACAAAAACTCCCCCCCCCCCTTGCTAGTTGCCAATATGGTGACAGATCTTGTGCAATCACAATCAATCCATAGGCAATGGACACCCTATTATAACAAAATTAGCACCAGCGGTATCAAAACAACATATACTTCATGGGTGAATTTTAAATCTATTATTATTAACATTCAAACTAACGGTATAGAAGAGCATATCATGCTATGTGGCCTATCGTACTTACGCTGCTTTTATAACTGACCTTATTGAATCATTAGCATTGCTTTAATATTCAGAACCTCAAAAGTTCCTCATACTTATTGTCTGTTACTTTAAACTTATTTATTGAATCTTTTTTAACCCAACTTGTTGAGTAGAACATTCCAGGGCCCTGCAACTCTTTGATGAAAACAAAATCTCCACACACTCCTTTCAGATTTTTTTTGGTCATAGGAGCAGAAGTAAATCATTTGGCCCATCGAGTCCACTCTGCCGTTCAATCATGGCTGAACTATCTTTCCCTCTCAACCTCATTCTCCTGCTTTCTCCCCATAACCCTTGACACCCTTACTAATCAAGAATCTGTCAATCTCCACCTTAAAAATGCTCAATGACTTGGCCTCCATTCGTAGAAGTATTGTATGGGCACACAGTTAAGGCGAATATTTTTTCTTGATGACACTATCCAAACTTCTCATTGTGCTGAAAACTACAGTTAGGCCATTTCTAACTCTGTCAGTTGCTCCATTTGTTTCTAATTGCCGCAGCGAGACTTGCCGCAGCGAGACTCCTGACGGGCACCCGAAAAAGGGACCACATCACCCCGATCCTGGCCTCTCTCCACTGGCTCCCTGTACGGTTCCGTATATATTTCAAGACCCTCCTCTATGTCTACAAAGCCCTTAACGGGCTTGCCCCTTCCTACATTAAAAGTCTTCTCACCCACCACTCCACCTCCAGGTCCATCAGATCGGCCGACTTGGGGCTGCTGAATATCCCGCGGTCTAGGCATAAGCTTAGGGGCGGTTGCAGCTCCTAGACTGTGGAACAGCATCCCCTTTCCCATCAGAACTGCCCCCTCCATCGACTCCTTTAAGTCAAGACTAAAAACTTATCTATACTCCCAAGCCTTTCCTGACGTCCACTGAGCGAGGGCTATTTGTATATATGTATGTAGTTTGTTTGTTTATACTATTCTTATAACAAATGTAAAGCACTTTGGCCAACGAGAGTTGTTTTTTAAATGTGCTATATAAATAAATGTGACTTGACTTGAAATGTGACTAATTGTCTTATGGTTTGTCTTAAGTGTAGTACATAGTGTTGTCTGCAATACTCAGTGATATTATATTCTGGCACAATCTCCTTTCTTTAATATTTCCTCCTACTTACTTTTATATTTCATTCTTCTATTTATAAATCCAAGTAAATCTATTCTTCTTTTAACATATTCACAACTTCCTGGTGGAACGGTTAAAAGTTTAATCAAGTTCGTCAACTAATTTTTCAAGTGAATTTGGAATTTAAAGAACAACCAGGAAAGTGATGAAATTTTCAAATACGGTAATTTTGTAATGGTTAATTAAATAATGGTTACTGTAACTTATTGAATAAATTATAGTAAGGCTGACACTTTAGTTGGTACAGGACAATGAATGGGCTTACCTCTTGAGGTACGTGGAACTTATCAACCACACCAAGCTCATAATACATCTGTATTCCACACTTCACAAGATCCAGTGGAGACCATTCAAAATCACAGAAGTGAAATTCGTAGATTTCTACTTGTTCGGCATCTGGAAGTTCTTCATACTTAAAAATGAAGAAATAAGTAATTGTAGACTGCAGGGGAAATTTCCAGAGAACTCACCTCAATCTACTTTTGCTGAAGGCTTGGAGAAATTGCAGCAGCAATTTGGATTTTTCTTACAGTGACTGTTGATTTTCTCACAACATTACAGTATGAGGCCAAGTTTAGTGATAGGTGGAAACTGGGTGAATTCTCACAGGGATAGCAGAAACGTATTTTCATGTAAAATAGATGGCCAATGGATAATTAATGTAGCCCTTTATTTTGAATAATCCTAAAAATGGCTCTTAAAAATACATTTTCGTTCAGCTGATTTTACATGCTATGTATATATTCATAAAAAATAAACAATAATACAAAAGACTGAGCAATCTTACTTGCAACCATCTACTCACCAGTAATTCTTGAAGTTCTTCTTCGTCACATTCATTTGGTTCCCTCTCATATAATTCTCTAGTTTTCTAATAAGGTGGGAATATGTTGTTAGTAACTTACTTTCAAAATCATAACCCAAAGGAAAGATAATTTCAATATTAGACACATTCCTAAAAAAAGGTTGTCATTAATTGATTTGACATACCAATATGTCTTGTATTTCATCTTTAGAGCATTTAATGTGGTAGTTAACCATGTCTTGGGCAATGTCTTTTCGGTTTTCTAATTTGTTCATTCTGTCATATGTATCAGTGTTCAAAACAGACCACCCGAGGAACTGTGTCAAGGCCTGAAAAAGATCAAGAACTGTTAATCAGTAGCTTTACACTGCTTAATTATGCCACAAAAATGTACCTCCTTGAACCTTACTTCCATCAGAGTTTCATCCATGTCATCAAAGGGCTTTCCGTCCTTTCTGTTATAAAATGTAGCAACTCCCACAATTTCTTCTTTCTTGTTTACTATTGGCATTGAGAGCACATTCTTTATAGTCCATCCCAAGGCATCGAGTGGTTCTTTCTGTAAGCGTCATATGGAATTTGATTAATAGATTCTTTGGCCGTTCTTTGCAGTTAATGAAACATGTTTAACTATTACAACCAGCTATTTTCACTCAGAAAAGCATTGAAAAGAAACATTATATTTTGCAGTTCCCTACCTGAAAATGAAAGAATTCATCTGCACCTGCATTCAAAACATTGCATATCTGGAAGATGTAAGAAATGTGAAAAGTTTTTCCCATAATCTAATTTCATTGGTAAATAACTTGTTTTGCAATAACAAATTGTTTTTTTTTTATATGGCATCAAGCAATGTTATATGCAGACAAAGGTCATCGTACTTACAAGACTAGTTTCCGCAACATATGATGGCAGTCCACTGACCAGAGCCCAGTGATCTGCAGGAGGACTCCTAAAGAAAAGGAAAACTACAAATTAGCTTGAGAGGATAGATCAATTTGTAAGATACTGCCTAAAAATACTAAACCCAAAACTGTTTAACGAGGAAACGAAAATAACATGTGGAAATCTGAAAAAGAACCAAAATCATAGTGTGTAGTAATTCATTGACTTGGATTTTGTAGGATATTGTATGCTGAGCTCAGTATAACTGTGCGCATTTCCTTGGATAACAGAATTATAGCAAATCATTTGGCGCATCACGGTTAAAATGTTTTACTACTCAATTCTATTCAATTCAATTCAACTTTAATGTCATTGCACAAATACTGAGTATGGGTACAACGAAATGCAGTTTTGCGTCAGTCCGTAGTAGTGCAATATAGAAATTAAAAAAAAAAAACTGCACTCTAATGCTCAATTCCACCACTTACTGCTGTAGTTACGGCTGCTGGTTTCAGCTTTAAAAGGTCCCCATGCTCCTAGGTGATTTACCTGGGTTCCAGAGAATCAGGTTCACTGAGTCTAACAGGTCTATCAGGTGATCATAAGATCACTAATGTTTTTAAATAGCTTTCAAACCCACCACTTATTGCTGTAGTTATGACTGAGGATTTCCGTTTTAAAAGGTCAAGACATACTGTATGTATGTAGTTGTAAACCTGCATGCTGCTTGCAAAATGTCACCTCTCTCCAGTGCCATATTTTGACCAGGGGCCAAATAATTAAAATCACAGAAAAAGGATACAACTAGGATGTATTCTGCTTTTTTATATCCATATTGTATTTTTGGTTATCTCAAAGTTACTGCATATACAGAGAAAATGTCCTAACCCTTTGGAGAGGATTGTAAAATATAGTTTATAGAACTATTGGGAAAGAACGCTGAATGGGATAGATGTGATTATTCAACCAGGGGCTGACAAAGATTTAATGGGCCAAATGGCCTCCCTCTGTGTCACACCAGTTTTATGATCTTATAAGTATGTAATGCCCCAAATGGCTTGCAATATCAAAATTTAAGCATTGCAATTGCTAGACTTGAATTTAATGATGTAGCTGTTGCCATATGTTGATCTCACTCACACAAAGCACAAAGCCATTGTACTGTACTATTCAAAGAGATCGTCAATTCGCGTATTTTAGTTTTGGAGATACAGCAGAGGAAACAGGCCCTTTGGCCCACCTATGCCAGGCGGAAGAGCTACTGCCTCAGAGCGCCAGAAACCCGGGTTCAATCTTGAATACGAGTGCTGTCTGTATGGAGTTTGTATGACATCTCCGTGATCTTCAGTTTCCTCCCATAATCCAAACATGTACAGGTTTGTAGCCTAATTGACTTGGTGTAAAAGTAAAATTGTTCCGAGTATGTGTAGAGTAGTGTTAATGTGCAGGGATCGCAGACTCGGTGGGCCGAAGGTCCTGTTTCTGCGCTGTATCTCTACCAGAAACTAACCTAAATACCAAGTTCACGCCAACCATCGATCACCCGTTCACACTAGTTCTATGTTTTCCCACTTTCTCATTCACTCCCTACACACTGGGGGCAATTTACTGAGGCCAATTAACCTACAAACCCGCACATCCTTGGGATGTGGGAGAAAACCGGGGCACCTAGAGTACACACCCACATGATCACAGGGGGATCATTCAAACTCCTCACACACAGCATTCGAAGTCGGGATCAAAACCGGTTCTCTGGCGCTGTGAGGCAGTAACTCTACCAGCTGGCAGAGTATTGTTACATGCTGCAGTCATTAACAGGATCACAGGTAGTATGTCAAAATGGTCATCACTTTGATCTCCTAGATTGGAGGAATGAACGGTCACTGATGTTAAAGGTGAAGGAGAAACGCTCCTGCGCCCTTAAAAAATAGCATGAGCATTTTGATAGATAGAAACTACCAACATGTATCTTTTAGTAAAGGCGGCCAGTTCCCAAATACAGCAGTGACTGGTATTTCAATGCAATGAAAGTCATATCACTTGATGCACTCAATTATTAAAGATATCTAATGCTCATAAAAAACATAGAACTCTTTATGAAAAATACAGACTATCAACTATGCACTTGAAACAATTTTACTATCAGTGAACAATTCAGAAACAAGAAATGAGACAATCTACTATTCATATATATATATGTATGACGCACACACACATATGTATGTACACGCACACACACATATTGCTGGCATGATTGCACACTAACATGGCACGCTGGAAGTTCAGCTTTCACTGCTGCATTGAGACATTGAATGGCTTCAGTCCATGCCATGGATGTTGAGTAGCTGGATCCTGAATGGCAGAAGGTGTTCCACAAGCATTGAAGTGGAAGTAGCTGCCACTTCGCTGCTGGAAGGAATGTCTTCCCATCCTACATGGAGCTCTTTGCTGGATGCTCCTATACATTGGACACATGCTTCCTTGCGGGTTTTCCAATACTCTGTGCACCCCGCTGGAAGAAAATTTAAAAAAAGATTCTGTTCTAAATATCTCATCAACCAAATTACTTTCCCAATTAATTTCTTCCTTTCTTTTTCTATCACTGTGAAGCAAATTGCATAATTGTAGGGCAGCATAACTTTCTCTAAACCTATTTCTCCCACAGACTTACGGGATGACTTTAATTTCTTCTTTTCCATGAAGGATGTAATCGATTATTTTGTAAAAAATTATTTCCTATGGGAAAAAACAAAATGAAACAAAGTCAAAATTGTCGAAGTTTTGTTTTAGTTTAGTTTAGTTTATTATTGTCACCTATACTGAGGTACAGTGAAAAACTTTTGTTTGTGTGCTTTCCACACTATAAAGACTATACATAATTACAATCAGGCTTTCCACAGTGCACACATAAAGGTTAAAGATACAACATTTTGTGCAAGCTATAACATTTGAATGTAACTGGTAGTAATGCATACCCTTCCATCGGGTGTTTTTGGGCCATCATACTCTGGTACTTCACCCATTTGTATTGGCCAGAGATCAAAGAATTCCTGCAGTTAAATAAAGCCAAATTTTAAAGCCAAATATTTGTACATGTAATCTTAATGTGAATAATAATATTTGCAGTACACAATATAGAGTTTGATGTAGAGAACTCAAAACCTTTTCTTTCGTCATGTCTAGGAGCGCCACTGAGTATCTGTCACAGTTCAAAAAGCCACGCACAGTGTAAAGGGCTTTGTGAAACTGTCGTTCAATATCAGTAAGTTCTTCAAATACTTTGCTTGCAGACCACAAAAGTACCTGTAAAATAAAAACAAATAGATGTCATGGTAAGGTTACTATCATGTATATCCAGTTATTGATGACTGAAGAAACATTGAAGCCCCAATGATATGTCAGATACTGGTTGTACCATAAAATACCTGTCCGCTGCCAAGTTTTCCAATTAAATTATATTTCTTGGCCTCCTTAACAATAACATCGCTGTGCTTTTATTATTACTGTGTATGATGTTCCCTGCAGCAGTCCCTGGGGATCCCGTTGTTCTCTTTCTTCTGGTCTGATGAACAACCTTTCTCCGACTTCCCTCTTATCCTGTTGATTAGACAATTGTCTATCCATCTTGCACCTTTCAACCCAAGGCCTTCAAACTTGATGATGCCTATTATGGTGGCACATTATAACACACTTTTTGGAAATCCATGTCAAAAATAGTCATACAGCATGCAAACAGGCCCTTCGCCTGAACTTTCCCATGCTGACCAACATGCCTGCATTTGGCCCATGTCCCTCTATACCTATCCTATCCATGTACCTGTCCAAATGTTTTTTAAACGTTGTGATAGTACTTTACCTACCACCCTTTGTGTAAAAAAAAGGTTGTCCCTCGGGTCCCTATTAAAACTTTCCCCATATCATCTTAAATCTATGTTCTCCCCCAAGCCCTACTGTCTCCGCCTACTTCCTTTCTTTTTCTCGCCCCCCCCCCCCCCCTTTGACCTTTGGCATGGAGTTTGCACATTCTCCCCCAGGTGCTTCCGGTTACCTTCCATATTCCCAAATGTATTGTGTGTTAGGTTAATTGCACTCAATGTAGGTAGGTGATTGGAAAATCAGGAAGGTGTCAATGTACATTTGTGCCAGAATAGGCCACAGGGAAAGAAGTGGGAGAATGAGAATGCTCTGAGAGTTGACATGTATGTTAGATCAGTGGTCCAGAACTCTGGTTGCTGGACTATTATGCTACAACACAGTTACAGCAGATGAATTGATAAAATATAGTTAGATAACATTAAAACTTGAATTCTTTAAGAGGCATTCTTTATTAAGGAAGCATTATTTAACTTTACCTGCCCTTTCCTCGTTTCACAGTTATGGAGATAATTCAGATGATAGATCTTGAGTGTTAAGTTAATAAAATTGAGATACTTTAACAAAATCTGTAATTAAAAAAACAAATGATTATTAATATAGCAGACTAATCAGAAAATTACTTACCAAAATAGCAGTTTGGCTATATGTTGAGCTGCTGAGTCTAATTTTCCATCCACTAATGTAAACTGGGACTGAGCCGGTTGTAACATGTTTAAGAAAGAACTGCAGATGCTGGTAAAATCAAAGGTAGATACATAATGCTGGAGAAACTCAGCGAGTGAGGCAGCATCTATAGAGAGTAGGAATTGGCGATGTTTCGAGATGTTTGCCGATGTTTCGGGTCTCCAATGTTTCGGAGAAACTCCTTCGGACTTGAGTCTGAAGAACGGTCTCGACCCGAAACCTCGCCAATTCCGCTGAGTTTCTCCAGGTTGTAACATGTTTGTATAGGAAGGAACTGCAGATGCTGGTTCAAACCGAAGATAGACACTTAAAGCTAGAGATTTTGTAACATGTTCGATCAGGTTAATCGCACAATTGAAGCTGCTCAACACAAGGGTAAAATGAAAATGTGGGGGATTGCTAGAATTGTTTGGGAAAGCTGGCTGAAACATTGTGGAATTAGGTTTGTATTTGTTTAATAACCAACAACAGCTGGGAATTAAGATGTGAAATATTTCACACAATTACTTGCTCTACTGCTAATTTTATGATTGAAATCCCTGCAGATTAACATCAACAAAAGAAGTGAGTAGAAATTTGAAGAAGATAAAAATAATCTAATTTGTTTGACTTTGACCATCAGATATTCCCAGACAATATTCAGATACACCAGAATGATAGCAAGGCTCAGCAGGTTAAAATTTGAGTCCAGGCTACATAAATTTACATCCAAAATTCCCATGGGTCTAGGAGCAAGAGGAGCAGATATGTCTTCATCTACAGGGTGATGAATATTTGGATTTCTCTATCCAAGTGAACTGCGGAGGCTCAATGATGGACTTTATTTAAAACTGAGACTGATATATTTCAGACTATTAAGGGAATCGGGTATATTGAGGTTGTGGGGAAATGATGCATGATGGAAATCATTGTCTCTTTCCTAAAAAGCTGACCTACTTGATCAATTGATATTTTTGAGACTGAGGTTTGTTGAATTGACATAACTCACACAAAGTGAATAGGATCCAAATTATTTTATTAGCAATTCAGCATAGGTAACTTTGCTTCAACATGCAGCTCAAGACTAAGAGAGCAAGGGAAAAGAGCTTTCTATTAAACCTGTGGGGGGAACCACAGTATGACTCATAGTATGACTCACAATATGAGTGACACTAATCTACATCCTCTCTCTTAAAGAGTTAAATGTAAATACAAAACTACTGACTAAATAAAGCATACATAGTAAATGATAATGCTGGAGGAAAGTCAAACTTAGCCCAGGCACTTTAAGGTGAGCTTACAAAAACGACCAGCACGTGTGCGATATAGACCATTTCCATTCTTCGCCACCGGGGACACAATCGGTGGTATAATTGGTGTCGGAGATTGAAACGGCATTCCCCGTGACGAAACAGGAGACTTTGGTACAGGC
Source organism: Amblyraja radiata (assembly GCF_010909765.2). Taxonomy (NCBI): domain Eukaryota; kingdom Metazoa; phylum Chordata; class Chondrichthyes; order Rajiformes; family Rajidae; genus Amblyraja; species Amblyraja radiata. The sequence continues at coordinate 26,017,525 of NC_045966.1, forward strand.
AGAGGTGGCGTCGCCATTGCCAAAGTAACAGTTTCAGAAACAGGTTGTTGTACTGGTGCAGGTGGACCGAAGCCACTGGACGTGGATGGAAGTACACTTGTGTGGTCAGGATAATACGGAGGTGGAGCCGGCTCATTCACAGGCAGGATATGTTGCCTATTACGTCTGTACGTGCCGCCTTCAGCATTGACCAAATATGAACGTGGCTCGGGGCAGTTCCTGAAATCACACCAATATGGTCATGACCTTTGTCGGTTTGCAAACGAACCACCTGCCCCTCGGTTAGTGGTGGCAGCGGTCTACTAATTTTGACATTCAACATGGTGTCAGAAGTGGGATCACGTGAGGGACTAATGCCTGATTCGCTACAGGCACTGTGACTCGGGTCTGTCTTGACAATAAATGCTGAGCACACAGTACGACTCATAGAATGAGTGACACTAATCCACATGGTTTATGGTTACTTTTTATGTAAGAACATCTGAAGAAGGGCCCCAACCTATCTAGGTCTTCCAAAGGTGCTGGCTGACCCAGTAAGTTATTACAGCACTTTGTATTTTTTTCTGTAAACCAGCATCTGCAGTTCCTGTGTCGAAGTGGCAGTACAGCTCAGTTATCATCAAATTGAATATCCCGATTGAGCTTAATAATAATAATAATAATAATAATAATAATAATAATAATAATAATAATAATAATAATAATAATAATAATAATAATAATAATAATAATAAACTTTATTACAGACTCAAGGTCCAGACAAGGGGCAACATTACATAAAAAATGCATTGCATATCAAATATCATAAATACATATAAAATCTTGGTATATCAATTATAAAAACATCATAATTTATATATTTTTTAAAAACACAATACATAAGTTAAAAATCCAGATTAAAAGATGATCAATGTCCTACAACGAGACAACGATACCAGTGTCTCCACAGCTGGGATTCGTAGCGTATAGTGCTAACCCTTATGTTTGACAAGGCCACAATAAGCACATTTTTAGTCATTTATCCTGCAAATTAATAGTAAGATTAAACGAGAATTTACCAGTTCGAAGTTTGATCATTATTTTATGAGGAGTACGTTGAGGGAATACGTGAAGAACCCCGCTAGGACGCATGCGTGTCATTCTTCAAAGCAGCGGTGTGAAATCACAGATAACTGTAATGACTAAACATAGTAAGATGAGAGAAGAAATACCTGTTGAGTATATGATCATGGGTGGGAGCGTATTCCCTCAACGTACTCCTCATAAAATAATGATCAAACTTCGAACTGGTAAGTTCTCGTTTAATCTTACTATTTTACTTCGGAGTCACGTGAGTGACTACGTGAAGATTTCAAAGCTCTGTGATTTCATGCCCTGGAAACGAGTCCATGCCTCACATCTGCCTTATTTACTGTAGGAGGAATTGTGTTAACATAATTTAGACATGATCCGATATTAAAATCCATGAAATTTATTAACACAAATTATAAACCCCTTTTTTATGGGTTAAATTAAATTACAGAACTTAAAATTGTTTCTGCAAACGTTCCAGGTTTCATGACTGGTTTATGGTAAAACAATTGGAATGTTTTTTCCCCTGACCATCCTGCTGCCTTGAGGATTTGGTCCATTGGTACATCCAAGGGGTTAATGTTTATTTATTATTTTATTTATTATTTATTTATGTTTTTTGGTTACTTCATACATATTACTTGTATGTGTATATCACTTGTATGTATATATATGTCTGTATGCATCTCTAAAAGTTGTCTGGGGTATTATTATTATTAATTAATTAATTATTAAATATGGAAGAAGGGTTTAGGGAGAAGGGGTGAGATTAAATAAGTTATTCTTCTTCTCACTCCTTTTCGAGCTTGTAAAGAAAAAGTGTTGGACATTTAAATTTTGCTTTTTGCTTTTCATTGCTTTGCAAATATTGCCTGGAATGTCCAATTGTTTGACTATTTCGATTTTGTTGTTGTTATTTATTCCTATTTATGTCTTTACTTGTTCGGAACAAATAAACAAATCAAATCAAATCAAATCAAATGTTGCTGCAGCCCTGGTGGAATGAGATTTAAAAACATTAGTATCCACCCCAGCCTGTGTTAGAACCTGTTTCAGCCATCTTGAAATGGTCTGGACCGTCACTCTTTTATGTGGTTGTTTATGGCTGATTAAAAGTGCCTTCTCATTGCCTCTGATGTTTTTTGTTTTCTCCATATATAACGACAAATGTCTGCCTATGCAGAGACGATCATCTGTTGGGTAGTATCTAAATTCTATTTTGAGGCCTGCTGATCCCTGTCTGTTCTGTTTTACTAATTCATAAATATGAAATGTAATATTTCTGGCGCAGTTGATGGCACTGTAACTGAGCCCCTCATCATAATGGAGGCCTGCCAGGTATTCCAGAACAGACGGGATGTTCATCTCTCTGTAGGTGATGTTGTTTTTGTGGCAATACATCTCCCATTTCCTGATATAGACCACATATTGTTTTTGGGTGGACTGTCTTTGGGCCACCGAAATCATGTTCACTGTTCGGTCCGTCAGTCCCAGCTGTGGTAGTGGTATTTTTAAACTCTACAAATTAATAAATTTAAATATTTATGGCATGGGTGGCTATCCCTTGTTACGGGATGTACCAACAAGTCTGGTCTATTTGGGATGGTGATACATGGTTCTAAAACCATGTTCAGTATCACTGTGAACCATGGTTGAGTAGACCAATCGGGTACTATCAAAATACCAGACGCAGAGTCCTGCTGTATTTTCCTTAATACCCGACTGATGAGGCAGAAAGGAGGGAATGCATATATAAACAATTTCCCCCAATGCAGCAAAAATGCATCTGTCGCCGCTGCCCCAGGGTCTGGTTCCCACGAAACATAATTTGATAATTGGTGATTAAGCCTGGATGCGAATAGATCGATATCTGGTGTTCCATATCATGCTGTAATATCAGCAAATACCTTTTTGTTCAACATCCATTCGGTGTTTTCATTAAATTTGCGTGACCTGGTGTCTGCCACTAAATTTAGTTTACCTGGTAGGTAAGTTGCTGATATCCAAATATCTCTCTGAGTACACCATTGCCAGATTGTATTAGCCAGATTGTCACATGATGTCGATTTGTTTCCACCCATGTGGTTGATATATGCTACCACGGTGGTATTATCAATCTGTAATCTAACATGCTGGTGGTGTGACCCAGTACAATATGATTTTAGGCCATAAAATGCACCCAACATTTCCAGGTAGTTTATGCCCAGTGTGAGTAATAATGATGCTTCCTGAGCAGTCCATCTACCTCCACAGCTGGAGATGGAATTGGTGGCACCCCAACCAAGTGCACTGGTATCAGTTTGTAGCACCGTTGAAGGGTTGCTGATAATGATTGGATTGTAGGAATGCCAAATGTTATCTATCCAGCAATTTAGTTCCATTATGGCTTTGATTGGTAGCTTCATTGGTCTGTCAAAATGACCAGCATTAGTTTCGAGAGCTTGTATTTTTGCCCTTTGTAAATTTTGGTAATGTAAAGGTCCAAATTGTGTGGCTGGAAAGGCAGCCACCATTTTGCCAATTACTTTAGCTACCAACCTGATGGATGGTTTACTGATGCCAATGAGGTTTTTGCAAGCCTCTATTAATTCTATCGCCTTTCCCTTTGGTAATGTCACCAACATGTGAACTGAGTCAATGGTGAACCCCAAATAGTCCATTGTAGTGGAAGGCGTTAATTTAGATTTAACTGGATGGATAATAAACCCCAGTTTTTCAAATAATTGTTTTGTGGCTGTTACAGTTTGTTTGGCCAATTCCAAATTTTTGCCCACAATGAGTATGTCATCTAGATATGCCATGACCATGTGATCTCATTTCCGTAGAAATGCTAGGGCTGGTTTCAAAATTTTTGTGAACAGCCTAGGGGCTGATGTTAAGCCATTTGGTAGTGCTCTGTATTGCTAGTGCTTTCCCATCCAGTTGAATTTTAAGAAACATCTGTGGTCACCTCGTATAGGCACTGAATAGTAAGCATCTTTTAAATCGATGCTGGCCATGAAGTAACCTTGGGAAATCAATTGTTTAGCAGTAACAAAGGTTTCAATTTTAAAATGAATGTATTGTACAAAAGTATTCACTTTTGGTCAGATCTATGATGATGCGACAACCACCATCTTTTTTGTTTTTGGTAAATATATTGGACACGAATTCTAATGGTTTGTGTTGGGATTTTTCAATTACACCTTTTGCGTAAAGCCGCTCCAGTTCAGTATGTGCTTCTGATTTCTCTTTACCCGAAAGTACGAACACTCGGTTCGTTATATATGTTGAACTGGAGGGTTGTATTTGTGTATAAATTCTATAGTATATCCCTGGATACTGCTTAAAATATAAGTGTCATTAGTTATCATGCTCCATGCATTCAGAAAGGAGTGTAATCTCCCCCCAACCTCCGTGCTCCCTGTATTTTGTAGGGAACCAGACCCACCTACCTCCATAGTTACCAGTGGCAGGTTCACTTCTTCCTGTAAGTCTTTCGTTGATGTTGAGGCGGTGGATTCTGGGTTTGAGGTTTGGATAATGTTGGAGGTTCTCTTATCTTCCAAGAAGGTCGGCCTGGGCCATGGCCCAAAAAAGACTCATGTTTAGTGTACCGAACCTTCGAGCTTTCACCAGTCGGTCTCCCTGACCATCCTGTTCTACTGGTGGGTGCGTAGGGGTGCTGTCTGTAGTTGTAGTGGGTTTTGGATGAAGTCCCTTTGATTAGTCCCAGGGTTTTTGATTCTTCATCGAGCTCTTTTACTTGCTTCGATAAGTCACCTCCAAACTGTAGTATTGGTGGTTTTGGGGTCCCAGGTTTGCACAGACCCGTGAATTTTGGATTTAGTGTGGGTCGAATGGCATTCTTTCTGATGTTGTTTAACTCATATTGAGTGTTACAAAACAAAGCCAGTGCATCCTGTTGGTCTTGGGACATATCTTTTTCATCCACTGTGCAGGCGAATGCTGTTATCCCTGCAGCTAGGAGTTTTAATATTTTCTGGAGTTTGACGTCCATGCTCCTAACTCCTGTTCCAATATGTTTCCATATGCAGGTGTTGACTGCTGGAACATTCAGGGATATGCAGTTTCCCGGTGCCAGATGTCTTGATGTGGTGTCCAATACAGCTTGTTCTTGTAGCTGGTTTAAAGACATATAGTCTATACTGGCAGCAAGCTTTTGCTCCAGGTTTTTGCCAGCCTGGTCTGGCTGTAATGGACACCATGTCCAGCAGATTTTCTCGTTCCTGCACCCCCTGCACACTTGATTTTTCTTCCGAGAACCCCTCTTCAAGGTCAGCCCAGAACTGACCCCCAGTGCTCCCCTCTGATGAGGGAGAGACACTGTGCAGCCCTCCAAGAGGTGCTGCTGTGGGTTTACCATAGGGCCCACAGTGACTCGACTCCATCTCCCGGAGCCTGTCACGTTGGAGCAAATGCTCCATGCACCGCTCCATCCGGCTCCAGCGCTCACGGTCGCTGGCCGCCCGCGGTTGCTCAGAGTCGGACTCCTCTGAGTCCACAACTCTGTTGGTTTTTTGTCTAGCCTTGCCGCCCGGCCATGGAGTGGATTTGGCCGGTGCGGAGGCGACATCGGGCACAGTTGATCCCATTATTGGTGATCCAAGTGCCGCTGGCCGCTGCTGGCTGCCCGCTGTTCCGCGGTCCTCCCCCACCAGCTTCATCGCAGCCCTTGTTTTCTTTCCTTTGTCCATGTTTCCTACCTGTAGTTGGTATAAGAAACACACATTAACTGCAGAATAAGTCTTACCTGCGGGTTCCGGCTTTTTAAACTGCCGCTGCGGGGGAACATCGTTCCACCCCGCCTGACGTTTGCAATGCGTGTAGCGATATATGACACGCATGCGTCCTAGCGGGGTTCTTCACGTAGTCACTCACGTGACTCCGAAGTAAAATTTATACATGTGGCGTCTTAGGATACAATACAACAATACAACACAATTCAATTTATTGTCATTTGGACCCCTTGAGGTCCAAACGAAATGTCGTTTCTGCAGCCATACATTACAAAACAAAAAGACCCGAGACACAACACAGTTTACACAAACATCCATCACATCGTTGTGATGGAAGGCAAAAAAAAAACGTATCTCTCCACTGCACTCTCCCCCCCCCCCGATGTCAGAGTCAAAGTCAAAGCCCCCGGCTGGCGATGGCGATTGTCCCACGGCCATTAAAGCCACGCCGGGTGATACAAGGTCGCACACCGGGTCTTGTTGTTAGAGCCCCCGGCGTGCGCTCGCAAAGTCCCGCGGCCATTCCAAGCCGCGCGGGGCGGTGCTGTAAGGCCCCGCTCCAGGTGCTCTTCAACCCCGCAACTCGGGCGGGAGAAGTCGCCGTTGCGGAAACCCCGAAAAGCGGTCTCCCAGCAGGGACCCGCGGGCTCCCGGTGCCGCCGTCCGCCAAACCCGCAGTTGCAGCCTCCGAATCTCCGGGGGTCGGGTGGCAGCAGCGTCCACCACAGCTCCACCCGCTCCGGACTCGGCCAGCCCCGTGACGGTGAGTAGTCGGCAGCTCCGCAGCTGGAACCCCAGGTCGTTCCTGTTGGAGGTCGCTCCATGTTGCAGCCCCAACGACAACGGAGACCCGACAAAGAAAAGGTCGGGTCTCCCGTGCAGGGAGAGATTTTAAAGTTACCCCCTCCCCCTCACCCTCCCACACACATACCCCAACAAAAAAAATAACAAAAACTACATAAAAACGAGACAAAAAATAATAAAACACAGACGGACTGCAGAGGCCGCTGCTGACGAGAGTCGCGCCGCCCACCGAATGATAGCTTCTAAAGTACTGACTCCTGCAGCCACAAACATATTACTGGCACTATACCATCTAGGTTGCCTTAGCAGTGTTCTCATGGCATTGTTATATGCCACCTTTAGTCTCTGCATACTAGTCTTTAAATAGTTCGACCACAGGTGCGCAGTGTAGAGTGGTGTGCAGTTTGCTCTAAATGGCGACTTAATGAACAGAATGATCTTGTTTGATCTCACTAGGTGCCACAAAAGGGGCACTTGTTCAGTGCTCATTTGAAGAAACCTTCTGGAGAAACATGGAGAGAGATGGTGCGTTGAATGCCATTTCCATTTCTCTTAGCGTACATCATTGCTGAAATTTGATCTCATGGAGGAAAATCATTGTACAGATTGGTTTATTTTAATTTCCTTCTTTGGGCACAATGAGCATCAAGATGCTATTCTTCCTCTAAAATGAAAGGCTGTACAATTGACTTTCACATTACAGTGTGGTTAAGGGAAGTCATTACTCCTTACAACACTTGAACAGGGTGAAACCAATGCTGCTCTTACATTGGTTAAATGATTATGCCAATAATTTATCCTTTGATTTTCACTTAATCCTTTTAACCGTGTGACAAATGCAATATGCACAAAATGAAAAGGCAAAAATCCCAAAATGGAAATTCAGCCCTAAGAAGCTTCATCCCCCAGAGGAGCAGACCAAATGGGGACAGCAACTCTCTCTGGTGGACCAAGGTGGCAATTAGAATGAGAGTACAAATACATCTTATAGTCTAGAGGCCTTAATATCTTTCCTTTAGCTATTCCTTTACTTCCTTTTGTATTTCCATGCACTGATTCTGAGCCCTTCTCCTGGGGCGGAATTAAAATGAGTCATAGCCTCAGAATTAAAGGGCACTCTTTTAGAAAGAAGATGAGGAGGAACTTCTTTAATCAGAGGGTAGTTAATATGTGGAATCCATTGCCACAGAGGGCTGTGTAGGCCAAGTCAGAGGATATTTTTAGGGCAGAGATAGACAAATTCTTGATTTTGACGGGTGTCAAGGGTTATGGGGAAAAGGCATGGAAATGGGATTAGGAGGCTGAGATCAGTCATGATTAAATGGCGGAGTAGACTCGATGGGCCAAATGGCCTAATTATACTCCTATAACTTGAGAACTTGTGAGTAATCAAGAATGTGACGTCATATGATTCACAGAACGTAAGGGAGCTTAGGGAGTAGGGACGAGGTGAAGTACATACTTCCCCGAAAATGCACAGTGGTAGGCTGTTGGAATTATGGGTTTAGGGGTAAATCCCTCCTCTTTATAAATAGTTTACCACACTGTGCATGATTGGTTAACCATGGCAGTGTCCATCGCATATGGAGACACTCTAAAAACTCTCTCCTCATTGTAGGAACCAATGACACAATGTAGCAGCAGCAATGACTTCCACCATATCTTCACCTGCAAAGCTTTCAAGAACGGGCCTGTTCCTGCATCTCTGAGGAAGCACATACTGCTGTTCTAGTGCCAGTTGTGAGGGTGTGGATTAAACAGCAACATGCATGCTGCCATTTCTATATTGAGGCCCAGATGTAGATAACATCATTGGGCTTTCAGGTTCTGTAGTTAAAGCTAGATCAGAGTATTATATACACCATTATAAAACTGCTGTGTCTCAGCAATTGACTCTGATCCTCAAGAGCACTGTACAATTCATGCATTAGTGCTGCAAGACCTAATCCTTCAAAGATGTATTCAACTGTATCATCCTTCTGCAACCAAGTGTGCATAACAGAAAGATATTTCATCCCAAACAGAGAAGTAACCCTATGATTGTATTGTGAAACATTGCCAGAGTCAGAGAAAACAGATCCAGTACTTTCCTCAACGAGAGACATCATAAAAATCTTCCAGCAGGGTTGGTGCATGCACCACTGGAGGCTCCAAGAGCAACAGAAACTGGATTTAAGTCATTATGGTGGCGGAATGTGAGAAGGATTTTTAATCACCCTATTTTTTCGGCAATCTAGATAATAACTGTCATTGTAGTGCTAACAATACCACTGCAAGAGATGAAGAATTTCAAGGCTTTAAAATCTAAAATAGACATTGTGTTTAAATAGAAATTGGTAAACTCTTACTTCTTCATCTTTCGTGGTGAAATGTGGCCCATCTATTTTGTTTACAGCCATTACAACAGCAACAACATCATTGCCATTCATTACTGGAGTTGCCAGAACATTGTTGGTTTCATACTGTGCGACAACGTCCACAAAATTACTGAAATGATCATCCTGAAAAAATAGAAGCAGTAAGTAGTCAATATAACATTTCAAGGATGATAATCCACGGTGCCAATAAATCTTAAATCTAATTATGGCAAACAATGAAGACGTGCTGATTTGGAAACTCTTATCTTGTTTGTAACTGAACTGCCAGAAAATTCAGTTGGTGTGTCAGATCCTAACAGACTCTCCCATGCCAACAGATTAAAATACCATTCCAACTAAGAACAAGGTCAACAAAACCATGGGAACACCTCCAAAGTTTTGCAAGTTACACAAAATTCTAGTGTGAATATATATATCACCACGTGCATTCTTATTTGCCACACACTGGGCCAATGCAAGGCCATCACAATACACTGTATTACTCTATGTCAGGCCAAAGGAAATGCGCCAGAAATTAATCATACTCCCAGCCTAGAAATTGTTTTCCTTGAATGTAATAATCTCCATCGTTTTGAGGGGCGTGAATACACTTTATTTGAAAATCAGAAATCAGAAAAATATCAGAAGAAAATCCTTAAGTTCCAAGCATTTATTGGATTTTTTTAATTTTTCAAATAATTCCTTTCCTTTGGTTTACTTTAAGTTTAGAGATACAGAGTGGAAACAGGCCAATCAGCACACTGAGTCCGCACCAACCAGTGATCATCTGTACACTAATAATGGATGGGATTTATATAGCGCCTTTCTAATACTCAAATACACTAGTTTTATCCTACACACTAGTTTTATCCTACACACTACGGACGATTTTCAGGTCAATAAACCTACAAACATGCACATCTTTGGAATGTGGGGGGAAACCGGAGCACCAGGTGAAAACCGAGGTGGTCACAGGGTAAACTTTCCTCCTCAGAGGAGAGCATCATTGTCATCTACAGTATCTCAAGCAAGTTGTCACTGCAACTTTAAGCATGGCCAAACAAAATATGATGTAATAGTTAGACAAGTATTTCCATATTTAGCATGGTACAATGGCTCAGCAGTTATCGTTGCTGATTCAAAGCACCAGGGAGCAGGATTGATCCTGACCTCGAGTACTGTATGTCTGGAGATTGCATATTCTCACTGTGTACTTTTTCTATTTCCTTTCACTTCCAAAGATATGTTGGTAATTAAGTTGTCTCCTGTAAATGGCTTCTGCTGTAGTAAGTGGTAAAAGAGTTAAGGGGAATGTTTAGGCATGTGAAAGAGAATAAAATTAGAGGCGTGCCGAAAATGGGACTGATCACAGCTCTTTAAATTGCAGGAAACTGCTTTGTTTGATGAACTAGTTCATCACACTTGTTAAACAAATAAATTGTTCTGTGCTTTCCAGTAATGAACAATGGTTCAATAAACAATTCTGATCTCTTAATTAACAAACCTAAGTGTTAATGATAATGATAAAAAACATTTAAGAAGAAAGGTTTACATTTAGAGGCTGTCTGCACTACATTCATTTGAAAGCAAAATCTGAAGTGGGTATTGACTATTGTTTTCTTACTTCTGATAGTTTCTATTGAAATGAATACATTGAAAACTACCCTCTAATTGCATTCACCAAAGCACAAAAATATCATGACTGGCTGGTGCTGTTCAGGTGCAACTTGAGATCTGGCTAAGCCACTTGCGATTTCTAATAAAAACACATGTTTGCTTTCAACAACTGATATTCAGTATACCAAATAAAGCCTCTTTCCAATATACATGTGACACTTCCAATTTACTCAGTCTGAAAATGCATAATGATTGTTTTTGTTTTAATTCTCACATCAATTCAATCTAAGAATCTTGGCCTAAAGATAAAATGCATGAGAATTTCAATTGACTTTATACTTAAATTACATATGTGATTTAAAAAAAACCCCAATTCATGCCAATGACCAATAATGGCCAAAGTAACTTAATTACATCTGCCTAAGAGGATGATCTAAAAATCAATCCATGTAGCTGCACATGTGACTGGATTAGTTTGCACGATAATTTCCTGTTAGTATTTAAATTCTTTCTGTTAACAACTATCAAAACGATATAGCATTGTAATTTAATTAAAAAAGGGCATGCCTCCTAACATATAATTCCTCCAGGGAAGCATTTCCATTTACTTTCCATATTTTTTCAGAGTTGTTGAGGGTGTTTCCAACAATGTTTATTCCATAGATAATCGGTTTGTTACTAATTGAGTAGTTTAATCTTCACCACTGCTGCCATTAATCACAGATTCTGCAGACACCTTTTTTTTCTAATGAAAACCTGTTACATCCCAATAGTGGAAATTTAAATCACCACCAAGTGAAATTCAAATTAATGGTGCAAACTATTTTCTAAAATAAATCCCCTTATGTTACTGTTATGATATGCCTTAATTATAGTATGCTTTTGTAGAAGAAATATATAATTAATTTCTGTAATTATTGTTCAAACTAATATTTTATCTATCACCTGTATTTAACATCTGCACTATAATGTGAGAAAGGAAAGATAAAACATTGAAGTAATGATAAATCCAAACATCTCTCCCCACTAAAGCATGAACAAGAGAATAGATAAAAATAATTCCAAAATATCTCAATTAACAAATGTTGGTCACATTTTCTTTGTACCTTTTCCAATTATATTGCTAACACAACAACTGTATTTTTCATGCATGTATCTGCAGTTGGAATTATAGAAATAATCACTGCAGCCATATCATATCCATTGATTGGAATTATACATAATCTATACCTACTAATTTCTGATAGTAAAATTGTACAAAAGCAATGATATAGAATTTTATCTAATCGTTGTCTCAAAATCTTATTTTACAAATATCTCCCATTATCTCTCAGTATCCCTATGATATAGTTTAGACATATTTTATATTTCCTGTGATTGTCTGCATTTCTCTCCCAATCCATAATTCTTTCTCACTGCTTTCTCTGCTTTTCTTATCACTTTCCACTTCAACTTACTCATTTTCTCGACCTCACATGCATTTGTGTGTCAACAATTTCATGGACTCTCTTGTATATTCCTTATATTTCCTCTTTCTTTCTTTCTTATCAATCTCTGCTTTTCTAGTCTTCATCATGTTTCCTGTCACTTATTGTGACTTAATGTACATGCTTTATTTTCAGCAGGTAATTGACAACGGATGTTCTCAAAGAAATGAACACTTTTAAAAATAAATGTATAGGGAATTTCATGGCCTTCAATTGACAGCAGGGTTTATTTTAAATTCCTAAACTATGATGCACAATGATGCATGGTTTCTCTTTTTAAAAATGCTCTCCACTATGCTAGACTATTCTCGAAATTCTTGATTATTAAGGGTGTCAAAGGTTGTGGGGAGAAGGTAGGAGAATGGGGTTGAGAGGGAAAGATAAATCAGCCATAATTGAATGGCAGAGCAGCCGAATGGCCTATATCTGCTCTTATGTCTTATAAAATTAAAACAAATATTCACAGTACCTTAGCTTTATCATGGATGTTTATTGTTTTCTTTGTTTGTGCCACATACCCAATGATCCCAGTGTCAAGAGGAAAAACAATTTCACATTCGGGTGGAACCAAACAATCTTCAAAAATAGAATCTTTATGAACATTGAACAGTCTTGTGGCAAGTTCAGGAGTGCCATTCCTGGATCTGTACATGAACAAACTCAGGCAATCTGCGCGGATGAGAAAGCCAATCCTCCTTAGTGTATTAAACACAACCTTTTCCATATTAATGTCCTGCAGGTCACGGATGAGTTCAAAAATGATCTCAGTTTCCTCCACATTGTTCAGGTCTCGGAAGGTGCTAAAGTCTGCATTTGTTTCTTGAGCTCCTAGCAAGTTAGCAATGTGTAAAGGGCGTAGTTTTGAGTCGAAGTATTCCTTGGCGAAGGTTGGATTACTATCCAGGAACTTCTCCACATCTTCCTTGGCCATGCTCATTTTAAAATAATGTGAATCTTCACCTGTTCCATGCACGGACGCGAAGAAACTTCTGGAAGTAATTTAACGCTGTTAATTCAATTTCAGAGATTGCGGAGGAAGAAGTTTTCATGGAAACACTCGGCTTAATAACCCTGCTCAGGACTGAGACTCTGTGTGCCACCTTCAATTGCATCTGCTCAGTGATGCTGAAGGTGAAAGTAGGATTATGATGACAGTGATTAAGCCAAGAACTAATTGAAAGTATCAGAGTTATATTTCAATTCAAGAGACGAGTGACTACATAAATCAAATTGTAAGTGCTATCCACAAGTTATTCTACACTATTGAAACAAATTTGAAATATCTTATACAAAAGCTGTAAAACCTATTCCATGGAGAAACAATAAGCTCCTCCAGCATATGATAACATTGTCATGATCTCCATTTAAGTTGGAGCCAGGTTAGCAATTTATACAGCAATTCCAGATTGGATATATTTTCAAGTTCTGCTTGTACTCTATTTGAATTAAAATGTGTTCCATCATCTATCAAACAAAGACCAGCAGGATTTTTAAAATAGGTTTGGATTGCTAATCCTCCTGTCGTCCTTGTTGATTTAAGTAGGATAAAGATGTTTTTATCTGAGGATTACTTGTGAGGGATGGACCTTAAAGACACAAGGTTATTCTCGTAATTGTGACGGTGTAAAACTCCAGTCTGTGCTTACTTACATATAATTTATAAATGTGCCTGAGCTAATTGACAAAGCTAGGGCTAATTTGAGACACAAATACAAAATCTTGAAGTCCCATGGCCTGGAGGATGTCTGTGCTTAAGGCAAAGGAATTTAACCTGAGAACTGTTTAAGAAAGAACTGCAGATGCTGGAAAAATCGAAGGTGGACAAAAATGCTGGAGCAACTCAGCGGGTGAGGCAGCATCTGGAGAACTAACCACTGAGGTGTGCATAATTATGAGGGGCATGGATAAAGTGAACGCTCATAGTCTTTTCTCCAAGGCGAGAGGGATCTTGGGAGAACATTTTCACTCCGAGGGTAATATGTATCTAAAGTGAGCTGGCAGTGAAAGCTACAGAATGGATACAATTATGACTTTAAAAAGTCATTTGAACAGATATTCAGATAGCAACGATTAAAATAGATATGGGGCCAAATGCAGGCAATGGGACGAGCCCATAATGCCAGCTTAGTTGGCATAGGCAATGTGGGCCGAAGGACTTGTTTCCATGTTGCATAGGTCTATGACTCTGCCACTGTACGCAGTTGTATTTTGTGCACGGATCACATCGAGTAATAGAATACAGAAACAGGCCCTTCAGCCCAATTTGCCTATGCAGACCAGTATACCCTATCTAAACTTTCCTATCCATGTATCTGTCCAAGTGTCTTTTGGATCACTCTATAAATTCCTGGGCGTCTATGTAAATAATGTAAGAATACATAGAAGCCACTGGATGTGTGTAATGATGTCAGTGGGAACTCCACACTTAGCTGTGACTAGTGGGGTGCCGCAAGGCTCGGTGCTGGGACCCCAGTTATTTACAATATATATTAACGATTTAGACAAGGGAACTAAATGTGACATCTCCATGTTTGCTATTGACACAAAGCTGGGTGGCAGTGTGAGCCGCGATGAGGATGCTATGAGGCTGCAGGGTGACTTGGATAGGTTGGGTGGGCAGATGCATGACAGATGCAGTATAATATGGATAAATGTGTGGTTATCCACTTTGGTGGCAAGAACAGAAAAGCAGATTACTATCTGAATGATGTTAGATTAGGTAAAGGGGAGATGCAATGAGACCTTGGTGCGCTTGTACATCAATCACTGAAAGTAACATGCAGGTACAGCAGGCAGTGAATAAAGCTAATGGCATGTTGGCCTTCATTGCGAGAGGATTTGAGTTTGAGAGCAAGGAGGTCCGACTGCAGTTGTACAAGGCTGGTGAGAGACTGCACCTGGAGTATTGTGTGTAATTTTGGTCTCCTAATTTGAGGAATGACATTATTGCTATTGAGGGAGTGCAGTGTAGGTTCTCCAGTGTAGAATTTTGTAAGTTTTAAGAAGGTCTCAGAGATAAGAAGGGTGAGGTTATAAAATAAATTTCAGACAAAAAATATGGCTTTCATATTTAAGCCATTACTCAAATGAAAATATCCTCCTCTGAGCTGTATTCAAGAGAAAGAGAACTGTGTCTAAGAATAAAGTCCCAGAGGAATGAAGGGTGATAAAGGGATACAGGATAATAACAGATGGCAATAATCACAATACTCTTTATCGCCAAGCTGCCCAATGGTGGCCCTGATGTCGAGGTTACTGGCAAAACAGAATAAATTAGTTATCTCTGTCGTGGGTACTTCCCTTGTCCAATATTTGTGATGCCATTTCTATACCAAGTGTGAAACTACACAGTAAAGATATAGCAGAAAACCAGAAAACAATGCTAAGCCAGGAATGGAATTAGCAGAATATATGATTATAGCAGGTTCAAATTTAATAATTTTCAGATCCCATATAATTCTGATTTTCCATCACTTTCTGCTGCAGTATGGTTCTATGACCCTCTAATTATTTACAGGGTCAATCCAAGGTTGTAATTGGGGTGAGTTTACAGCAGAAAGTAAGACAGGAGTCCAACTAATCAAAGACTGTAGAAACAAGGAACTGCTGATGGTGGTTTTTTATAAAAAGATACAAAGTGCTGGAATAACAGTAGGTCAGACTGGAGAATGTGGATAGGTGATCTTTCAGGTTGGGACCATTCTTCAGACTGTTATTTGTGGGGAAAGGTGTAGGAAAAAAGCTGGGAGAGGAGGGCAAGACAAATACATGGCAGATAATAAGTGGTTACAGGTTAAGTGGGGGGGGGGGGGGGGTTGATCGGCAAGGTGGCTGGAAAAAGGCTAGAGATGTAAAAAATAGAAGGCATGAGGCAAAAGTATTGAAGACTTGTGAATTGTGAAGCCAGGGGAAGGAATGTGGTAGAGGGGGCAGGAGAGGGGAGTACAAGATGTGAGTCCAAGTGGATCATGGGGGAAGGAGGAAAAAAGTGAGTGCGGAGGAAAAAGGGAAGGAGTTTGTTAGAAGTTACCTAAAATTCAATATTCATACCATTAGTATGTGCATGTACATTGAACGGTATGAGCATTGAATTCCCCAAGTTTAGATAACGGTTAATATCTCTCTTCATCCTAAGGCCTACATTGTTGCAAAAATAATAAAGTGTAACTATTGTATTGAGGGTTATTCATGACATTACCAGATAAAGAGAAATACAGTTTGCTTCCAATGAAATTTTTTGCTTGAGTAAAGAAAATCTTCCAATTAAGGGACTGAAGTTTAGGGGTAACATGAGGGGGAACTTCTTTACTCAGAGAGTGGTAGCTGTGTGGAATGAGCTTCCAGTGAAGGTGGTGGAGGCAGGTTCGTTTTTATCATTTAAAAATAAATTGGATAGTTATATGGATGGGAAAGGAATGGAGGGTTATGGTCTGAGCGCAGGTATATGGGACTAGGGGAGATTATGTGTTCGGCACGGACTAGAGGGGTCGAGATGGCCTGTTTCCGTGCTGTAATTGTTATATGGTTATATGGTTATAATACTGTATTAAAATTAAGTAATGTAAGGATAAAGACATCAAACTTCAAAGCAGAGATTAAATTGGATTTGATTAATGTTAACTAGGTCCAAGGTGCAGGGATTAATTGCAATAAAGTTACAAAATACATGATAATTATAATGGCATATTCATCTACTGGCTATTTATCAAAGGTATCAAAGGTCAAAGGTATTTTATTGGTCACATTCACATACACCTAGGTGTAGTGAAGTGAAATGCTTCTTGCCATTTTGCAGCACATAAAGAAGGAATACAGACATAACATTAATAAGAGTTTTAAACATAAAGAACATCCCCCCTCAATGGTTCACATTATGAGGGAAGGCACAAAGTCCAGTCCCCAACCCCAGTTCACCCATAGTCAGGACTATTGAGGCCTCCACAGTTGCCTCTATGGAGGCCCGATGTTCCAGGCCGTTCTCGCCGGGTGATGTTGCTCCGGCGTCGGGAGAGTCCTCCCAGCGGCTTGGGAACCCTGGAACGGCCGCTTCCGTACTGGAGGCCGCGGCTTCCAAAGCCAACAAGGCCGCGCCGGTTGGAGCTCCACAACTGGCGATCTCATCTAGAGATCCCAGGCTCCCGATGTTAAGTTCGGCACCGCCGCCCGCAGCTGGTCGCTCCACAGTCCCGCAGCTCCGCGATGTTTTCCCCAGCGATCTTCAGCTCACCGGAGCTCCAGCGTGGTGACCCGGGCAAGGCATCGCCTGCTCCGCAATAGCGCTCCAGTGCTGTGCCGCCGCCGAAGCTGAGGTTCTGGGCGGTCCCCGACAGGAAACGCCGCTCCAGGCCCTTGTATTTATTGTAGTAAAACAACATTTATCTTGATTGTTGAGCACTGTCACAATGTTTGCACAGAACTGGACATCATGGATATACCTAAGACTGGTCCTCTAACTTTACTGATTAAATTCAATGGCTTTAATCTCTTGTCAGAGAGAAAGCTACATTTTCTACATTTTCCATTTTCCATGATCTTTGCCTTGTTTTCACACATTCACACTTCCTTATCTATGTATCTCCCTCCCCCCTGATGCAAGTCTGAAGAAGGATCTCGACCCAGAACGTCACCTATTCCTTCATTCCAGAGATGCAGCCTGCCCCGCTTAGTTACTCCATCATTTTGTGTCTATTTTTGGCTTGCGGGGAACATAAAATTAGACTCTAAATGCTTCTTTAGATATGTAAAAAGGAAAAGGTTAGTGAAGACAAATGTAGGTCCTTTACAATCAGAGACAGGTGAATTTATAAAGGGAAGCAAGGAAATGGCATAATAGTTAAACGAGTACTTTGGTTCTGTCTTCACCAAGGAAGACACAAACAATCTCCCAGAAATACTAGGGGACCGAGGATCAAATGGGAGGGAGGAACTGAAGGGAATCCACATTAGTCAGGAAATAGTGTTAGGTACACTTTGCGACTGAAGGCAGGTAAATCCCCAGGGCCTGATGGTCTGCAAACCAGAGTATTCAAGGAGGTGGCCCTAGAAATCGTGGATGCATTGGTGATCATTTTCCAATGTTCTCGTGACCCTGGATCAGTTCCTGTGGACTGGAGGGTAGCCAATGTAACCCCACTTTTTAAGAAAGAGAAAACGGGGAATTATAGTAGTGGGGACAATGCATGAGTTGATTGTTATAAAGATGTTACAGCAGTGCATTTGGATCGGTCAGTCAGCATGGATTTATGAAGGAGAAATCATGCATGACTAATGTTTTGGAATTTTTTGAGGATGTACCAAGTAGAATGGATAAGGGTGGGCTAGTGGATCTGGTGTATCTGGACTTTCATAAACAAGGTCCCACACAAGAGATTAGTGTGCAAAATTAGAGCACATGGTATTAGGGGTAGGGTAGAGAACTAGTTGGCAGACAGGAAGCAAAGAGTAGGAATTAACGGGTCCTTTTCAGAATGGCAGGCAGTGACTAGTGGGGTGCCGCAAGGCTTGGTGCTGGGAATCCAGTTATTTACAACATATATTAACGATTTAAACGAGGGAATCTCCAATGTGACATCTCCAAGTTTGCAGATGACATAAAGCTGGATGGCAGAGTGAGCTGCGATGAAGATGCTATAAGGCTGCAGGGTGACTTTGATAAGTTGGGTGAGTGGGCAGATGCATGGCAGATGCAGGATAAGGTGGATAAATGTGAGGTTATCCACTTTGCATGCAAGAAAAGGAAGGCAGATTATTATCTTAATGGTATCAGAATAGGAAAAGGGGAGGTGCAATGAGACCTGGGTGTGCTTGTATATTAGTCACTGAAAGTAAGCATGCAGGTACAGCAGGCAAGGAACAAAGCTAATGGCATGTTGGCCTTCATTGCGAGAGGATTTGAGTTAAAGAGCAAGGAGGCCCAACTGCAGTTGTACAGGGCCCTGGTGAGGCCACACCTGGTGTATTGTGCGCAATTTTGGTCTCCTAATTTGAGGAAGGACATTAGTGCTATTGAGGGAGTGCAGCGTAGGTTCCCCAGGTTAATTCCCGGGATGGCGGGACTGACATATGATGAAAGAATGGGTTGACTGGGCTTCTGGAAGTGGCGGCGCTGTGGAATTAGGAGGGTGAAAGGGGATCTTATAGAAATATAAAATTCTTAAAGTATAGGACAGGCTAGATGCAGGAAAACTGTTCCCGATGTTAGGGGAGTCCAGAACCAGAGGTCACAGTTTAAGAATTAAAGGGCCTGTCCCACTTGCCGATTTTTTCGGTGACTGCCGCGTCATTGATTGATGTATCATGGTCACCGAACAATTTAAAATATTTCAAAATCTAGCGGCAACAAAAAAAAATGTTGCGATACTTGAGGATACACCACGCGTCAATACGTCATCATGCTGCGTTACGCCGCAACACCACCGCATCATTCTACATCACTCTACATCATGCTGCGTTACGCCGCAACACCACCGCATCATTCCACATCACTCTACATCACGCCGCAACACGCCGCAACACCACCGCATCATTCCACATCACTCTACATCATGCCGCAACACGCCGCAACACCACCGCATCATTCCACATCACTCTACATCATGCCGCAACACGCCGCAACACCACTGCATCATTCCACATCACTCTACATCATGCTGCGTTACGCCGCAACACCACCGCATCATTCCACATCACTCTACATCATGCTGCGTTACGCCGCAACACCACTGCATCATTCCACATCACTCTACATCATGCCGCCACACGCCACAACTTTTTCGGTGACCTGATATACGTCAGTCAATTATGCTGGCAGTCGCCTAAAAAATCGGCAAGTGGAACAGGCCCTTAAGGAGTATGCTATTTAGGACTGAGATAAGGAAAATCTTCTTTACCCAGAGAATTGTGAATCTGCCACAGAAGGCAGTGAAGACCAATTGACTGGCTGTTTTGAAGAGAGTTAGATTTAGCTCTTAGGGCTAAAGGAATTAAGGGATATGGGGAAAAAGCTGGAACGAGGTACTGATTTTAGATGATCACCCATGATCATATTGTATGGCGGTGCTGGCTCGAAGGACCGAATGGCCTACTCCTGCACCTATGCTATGTTTCTAATCTCTTGCTCTCTTACACATCTGTCAACAGCATTCTCTGGTAGAGCATAAACAACAATTGCATCCAATAGCAATCGTGTCATTAAGAATTACAAGCAAATGCTGATAAATGGATTCAAATCTTTTCCTCTGCTGGAGAAGACGTAGTAAGTCTTTTCTAGAATTCCAAAGACAAATTTCAAGGCAAGTGCATGGATCATGGAGGGCTCACTTTCTATTGGCATCATGAATCTAAACGTTCACGCGATCGAATAGACACGCTGGATATTTGTTGCAACAACACACATTTCAGTTATGGGCATATCATTGCAAATACCTGTATATCAGATGCACAAGGTCCAGGCATTTTCAAAGCGGTACTCTTTCAGGCCAAAAACATTTTGCCCATGATTAAGGCTTGATACAGGAGAAGCCCCATAGGAGAGAGGGCTAGCAGATATACACCCAATTCAGGTCAGGAATCGGATGCGAAAGTGGGAATAACATAGAACCAGTGTGAATGGGTGATCGATGGTCGGGGTGGACTTGGTGAGCCGAAGGACCCGTTTCCGTTTAGTGTCTCTCAAAACTCTTGAATTGGGTTGACAATCATGTGATTGGTTAGGGTGTGAGATAATGGTTTCTAACAAGGATTCGAATGGCAACTAGCAAAAGATTAGGATAAATATTTGAGGAACTGGGGGTTGCACTGGGATCCAAAATGATCTGAGTGGCCATTTACAGATTCTTCGAACCACCAAGTCACCCCTAAGCATCAGACACCCATATTGCACCGTCACACTAATTCTATTTTTTCTCTCCCCATATTCCCAATAATTCCCATAGGTTTGATTACTTGTCTACACGCTGAGGAATTTATCGTGGGTAGTTCACCTATCCCAACCCATTTTAAACATATTAAATTCAACGCTATTGGGAAACCAGCACAGAAATTGAGGCCAGCAAAGATCATCCATGATCATGTTGTGTGGTGGGTCAGTCTTGAGAGGCCTGGTAGTCTACTCCTGCTCTACTCCTGGTGGTCTCAACCAGAGGAAACCTACATTCTGGGAGAACATACAGACCCGGCAGACGCCACGTGAGATCAGAATTGAACCATGGTCACTGGAGCTAAGAGACAGCCACTCTAATAGTTGCTCCACTGTTCCACCTTATTGTTGTGAGCCATCTTTTAAGACTGCTGCTGCCCTTCTGATGAAGGTGCTGACTCAGTGCTACATTTAAAATGGACATAGATGCAGTTTTAAAAGAGGGTGGGGGGGGGATTGAGAGCTTTGGGGATCCGGCACTCAGGAAGAGTTGAGGCCCTGGTTAGTCAGGGTCATGTTGAATGTGGCTGCCTATTCCTGCTCATATTTTTCTTGTGTTTGGTTGGGAGTTCCAGGGTTTAGATTCAGCAGGGCTAAGATGGGGGGTGGGAAATTGGAGAGATCAGTGGGCTCGGGAAGAATTCAAGAGCTGAGCCAACTGAAGTGTTGGAGAAGAAGCCAATGGTGCACAGGGTCAGATCCTGACCGAAGTAGAACATGGAGGAGTTGATGGGTGCGGGTCAGTGTGAGTGTCCTTTATCATGAGTGATCCTAAAAATGCATGTATGAGCTTGTATGAGCATGTATGATATCACATTGCAGAACAGCACTGCAAAGTGCAAATTATTCCTGAATTGCAGTTACTTTCTGGATAACCTGGGGTGATTTTCCGGGTAAACAAACATTCACGTCATTGTAGGACCATATATAATTTTTGTAGAAATATATAATTATTCTCCTCCGAGCCAGAAGGGGCCATGATGCTTTTGAAGGCTTATCTTCTGTCATTCGTCTGTTAGCGGCTCCGTGCTGAATGGACAAACAAAATACAGAAAAATACAAGTCTGTGTCTAAAGGAGAATTGGAGATCTTTAGTGGTGTCTTGTGAGGCCTTGTCCTCCCCTGTTGTGAATTTATTCCATTGAAAACAGCTATCAGTTCTACTGTTAAGATTCACTTCATGTGTTTGCAGTGGCAGTGAACAGTAAAGGTTCCTCTAAGCCTTGTGATGTGAACATAATCAACCGCTGCTCAAACAGCACAAATCATTTTTTCACCCCTTCGTGCTATTTTTGCACGCTCGAGGCAAACTAACAATTCTCAGGCCAGATTATTTTCCTGCTTTGGATACACATGTAATGACAGCATATTTTTATATATGCTGCCATTATAACTGCAACTAGGTAATGCTAGTAGAACTAACCACTACTTCTGTGACTGCGTTGATTCAGCTGGTGGACTCCAGCCCACTCCTTACCAGACTTTGGATAAACACGGGTGACTTTTGCAAAATATTTGGCTCAGACAGAAAGTTCCCTTTATGAACAGATCCTATGAGGCTTTGGCAGGAATCACACAGGCTATTCACAGCTGCCATCACTTACTCATGCTATGGACTCGTCAGAGAAATTATTGCTTCTGAGCTCTAATGTAAATCTGGAGATGGAAAGTAACTAATCTTGAAATATATCATTTTAAAACAGCACAAAAAAACTGTTCTCCCACCCTCCCATCCGCCCGCCCTCGGGCTCCTCCTCCTCCTCCCCTTTTCCTTCTTCTTCCCCCCCCCCCACCCCCCATCAGTCTGAAGAAGGGTTTTGGCCCGAAACGTCGCCTATTTCCTTCGCTCCATAGATGCTGCTGCACCCGCTGAGTTTCCCCAGCAATTTTGTGTACCAGCACAAAAAAACTTGTGTTAAAACCATAATGATTTGTTTGTAAGGCAGATCCATGCTTAATGTGAAGTTCGTTTTCAAACGTTGATTAATTCCTTCTCTCCAGAGATGCTGCCTGTCCCGTTGAGTTACTCCAGCATTTTGTGTCTATCTTTGGTTAAACTAATGTTACTTGGGATTCATTCCTTACAATCTATGGCTCATCAGACTTCAAGACAGGAATTAAACCACACAATTTCCTTATACAAGTACGAACAGAGAGTTGAAGCAGCCTTGCGATTATAAAAAAAGAACATGAACATTAAAGGTTTAATAATTTCAACTTTTAAAACCTTAAGTTTTCTTAAAAGTTAACTTTCTATTTTAATGGTGCTTTTTTCCTAAATGACTCTCAGCAAGAGTCCACCAGCTGAATCAATGCAGTCACAGAAGAAGTACTGGTTAGACATGACTTAGAAGCTACCAGCACTGCCAAGTTGCAGTGAGGAAAAATATGCTGCCATTACATGTGTATCTCACAGCACTGAGTACAATATATTTGCAGTCTGTTCTAATTCATTTTAAACTTCATCTTGTGTTGGCTGCATAAACAGTATCCAATTTTTACTAGAATGTTGCCTGGGTTTCAGCAACTAAGTTACAGAGAAAGGTTGAACAAGTTAGGGCTTTATTCTTTGGAGCGCAGAAGGTTAAGGGGGGACTTGATAGAGGTTTTTAAAATGATGAGAGGGATAGACAGAGTTGACGTGGAAAAGCTTTTCCCACTGAGAGTAGGGAAGATTCAAACAAGGGGACATGACTTGAGAATTAAGGGAATGAAGTTTAGGGGTAACATGAGGGGGAACTTCTTTACTCAGAGAGTGGTAGCTGTGTGGAATGAGCTTCCAGTGAAGGTGGTGGAGGCAGGTTCGTTTTTATCATTTAAAAATAAATTGGATAGTTATATGGATGGGAAAGGAATGGAGGGTTATGGTCTGAGCGCAGGTATATGGGACTAGGGGAGATTATGTGTTCGGCACGGACTAGAAGGGTCGAGATGGCCTGTTTCCGTGCTGTAATTGTTATATGGTTATATGATTATATGAATGTCCACTTCTACTTGGTTACGTACTGTAAGTATTCTTCATTTACAGTTCTAGCATGTGAAACACGAATAAAGCATGCATCTATCACCCAATTTACTTTCCAAGCCAAATTTAAACTTCTACAGAGAACCTACTATGTTTAAGGTGTTTACCAAACTCACAAGTTTTTAAAAGAATGAAGTGTATTGTAATTTAGATAAATAATCTCCTGTTCTAAGTATGAAAAGGCAACACATTCACATGCTGAAGTAAGACTCTTGAATCACAGTACTTTTCCTGTTCAGTCAGTTCTGGGCCAAAATGATACATTTCCTCTTACTCATGATAAGATGGAAAACAAATGCTTCATTTTGCAAAATGTCTTTAAATGGAGTGCCTATGGCCAAAATGAACCATTGCACAAACTATCTAATTTATAGTTTACTGGCACGGAGCAAGCCAGCACAAAATACATCACTTTGATTCCTTTTCAGGATAGGGCTGTCACTGACATACTAGCCAAAGTGTATTGCAAGTCCAACAGCTACTGAGAACCTTCATTTTATGAATTGCTGATGAAGATACTCCCATGGCGTTCACGAATATGAAATTTCACGATCTGTCGAGGAAGGAAAAACAACTGCCAACGTGTGCAGAGTTGAACAGGATAATCACTTTTACTGGTATGTTCTGAGGTCATATGGAAACGTATATCTTCGATCTGTCTTTCACGAGGAGGAGAGAGAGAGTGAAGTCTATTCTCCTTGCAAATGTGGTCCACACACTCTTTTGCTGATTGTACACAACAAGGCATTTTTATAAACAGTTTGTTTAAGAAGGAACTGCAGATGCTGGAAAATCAAAGGTAGACAAAAATGCTGGAGAAACTCAGCGGGTGAGGCAGCATCTATGGAGCGAAGGAAATAGGCAATGTTTCAGGTTGAAGCCCTTCTTCAAACTGATGTGAGGGTGGGGGAGGAAGAAAGGAAGAGGTGGAGCCAGAGGGCTGAGGGAGAGCTGAGAAGAGGAGAAGAAAGTAAGGACTACCTGAAATTAGAGAAGTCAATGTTCATACCGCTGGGGTGCAACTGCCCAAGCGTAATATGAGGTGCTGCTCCTCCAATTTACGGTGGTCATCACTCTGGCCAAAAACAGTCTGTTTTATAAACAGTTTGAGATCAATGCGAAGTTGTTCATTTAATGCTTCTTGACCAAGCCAAGACTATTCGTGGGCATCAAAGTGGTGCAGATAGTAGAGCAGCTGCCTCACAGTTCAACCTACCCTGCTGTTTTTGTGGTGTTTGTACATTCTCCATGTGAGCATTTACAGTGGGTTTCCTTCCACTTCTTCTTCTTTCGTGTGGCGTGCACAGCCTAAAGTTGTTGGACAACTTGTTCTATTTGATCTTCCATTTGTGCACGTCGAGTTGATTGCATTAGTCGAAACGGGGTGGACCACGTGAAGGTTGCAATCTTCCACCCACAAATCAATGTTAGGTTAATTGGCCACTGAAAATTTTCCCTTGTGTACAGGTGAGTAGTAGAATCTGGGGAGGGGAGGGGAGGAATTGAGGTGACGGTGAGGAGAATATAATGGATACATGGATACAGGAACTGCAGATGCTTATTTTACAAATAAAAACACTAAGTGCCTGAGCAACTCAGCAGGTTAGGCAGCATTCCCTGTGAGCATGGATCGGGGATGTTTCGGGTCAGTATCCTTCTTCAAACTGATTTGTAGTAGAGAGGAGAGAAAGCTGGAAAAACGGTGGAGCTGGGACCAAGTTCTGCAAGTGATCGGTGGATACTGGTGAAGGGGACTTTGATGGGTGATGATTGGATGGCAAATGGGTGGACAAATGCTAGAGATTAAAATGATTAAAATAGATTAAATGGGTGTAAGATAGCAAGTGAAATGTGAAGCTAGAGGAAGAAATATGTAGATGGAAGGGGGTGGGTAATGGGAGAAATGGGTGTTTATGCTTTTTCAGCCCCCTACCCCCAACAATCAGTCATAAGAAAGGTCCCGACCTGAAAGGTTACCTATCTACGTCCTCCAGAGTTCACTTGATGAATTACTTCAGCACTTTGTGGAGTGTTTCTGAGAATAAAATGGAGTATCAGTGCGGTGCACATTATAATACTAGTGCTGATTGTGGCTTGATGGGCAATAATAACTCAGTGGACCAGAGACTACGATGAGTTCTGAACCTGGGTTGATTTGGCAAAGTTCAAACTGAATAGGTTGTTGGAGAATAAATGGCACTGGATAGCAGTTAGTGACACCTTCTATCACTCTGCTGAGGATCGATAGTTGACTGATTAGCCGTGAGTAGCTGGCTGGAACTTGTTGTGCTTTTTGTTAACAAGGCTTTTATGGCCAATTTTGCACACTGTTGGGTAGGTGCCAGGATTGTAACAGTACTGAAACAGTATGACTGAGGCTTGGCTGGTACTGGAGTGCAAGTCTATGTTACCTTAGCTGTGTTGTTCTAAAGCCATTCTAAGCCACCTACCTCCTCTACAAACCAAAAAAAATAATCCAATATCTCACCCATATCATCCACCTCCATAGGTAACCTTTATGGTCTCCAAGGGGCTTTACTCTTTCCCAGTTACCTTCTAATCCTTTTGTATATGAGAAATTTGAACTTCCTGTGATTTTATGTGCTAATAATTTGTTTATACACTCTTGTCATTCATTATTTCTTCTTTAATTTACCGGTAATAGCTGCACTTTCTTTGAAGGATTGCACATATTTCCAACAGCAGCTGCCTGCCAAATCCTTTTTTGCTTTTTTGTATCCATGCACCTTGTAATCTTGGAGGCGAAATACAGCAGTTTCCTCCTTTTTCTTTGTGTGAATGAATTTATCTTAAACTCGTGAAATATTCTTAAAATTCTCTCACTGCTCTGAGATAAATTTACTCTCTAATTGCTGCTTCCCCTGCACTTTTAGTAAGTTACTTCTCAACCCAGGAAAATTGTGCTCCGTCCAATTTAGACTATTAATTCTCTTTTTATCTGTTTCACCCGGTACTGGAGTGTTGTTCTAAAGCAATTCTAAGATGGCCTGAATTACGATTAGTAGCAGATGAGGACTATCCCACTGCTACTCCTTCCACCTGCCCTGCTTCAATCACTAAAGCTCTATTCAGAATTGCTGCAGTCCATTTCCCACCTATTCACTTGATAGGCTTGCTACATGCTGGCTAAAAGAAATCTCATGAATGCACTTTGGAAATGTTGCACTCATGGCATCATAGAGCGTGGAAACCGTCAGACCAACTTGCCCACCCCAACCAACATGCGCTATTTATGCAGTCCATATCCCTCTAAACCTATCCTATCCACGTCTAAACCTGTCTAAATGGTTCTTAAAACTTGTGGCAGTACCTGCCTCAACTATCTCCTCCAGCTGCTCATTCCCTATACCTAACATCCTTTGTGTAAGATAAAGTTACCCCTCAGGTTCCTATTAAATCTTCCCCACCTCAACTCACCTCCCTCACTTCCTCTACTTATTGCACTGGCTTTAAATCAATCAATATTCGAACATTTAAATTCCTCACTGTTACTGCCCTAGTTTATGTACTAATCAGAAATGTGTCGTCAAATATGCACTGCTATTTCCCTTGGATTATTTGGAGTGTAGTTTAGTTCAATCCAATTAGCCTGATCTGGTGATCTTTTTCACATATCATCTTTTCTTACAACTATGATTGTCTCTTTAAATAATATTGCCACCTACTTCCTTCAGTAACCCCCTCTCTATTTTGTCTTGATATATTAAGCTGCCATTCCTGTCCTTTCTTAAGACAAGTTTCATATACCATTAAGCATGACTTGACTTTGTTCCCCTTCCTTACAAGCTTCCTCAATTTTTGCCTGCCATTTCCAGCTTGGTGTTTTTCTCTTCTGCTCAACAAGATATTGCTCCCTGTCCTGTCAAGGTGCAACCCATTTTGTCACATTGAGGTCCAAGCTTTATCAATGAACAAGGATATAAAGTTCCTCCTGCATACTTTCTCCAGCCATATGTTATACTCACCAGTACTGAATGTGGCAAAGTAGCGCATCTGGTAGAGATGCTGGCCCACTTCGCCAGTGACCCAGGTTTGATCCTGACCTCAGGTGCCTGTCTGTATAGAGTTTGCATGTTCTTCCTTTGGATTTCCTCCTGGTGTTCCGGTTTGTTCCCACATGCCAAAAGACATGGCGGTATGGTTAACTGACCTCTGTAAATTGCCCCTAGTAAGTAGGGAGTAGATGAAGAAGTGGGATATAGAACTAGTTTGAACGAGTGATCGATGGTGTGCCATAGGGCTTGCTTCCATGCTGTATCTTTCAATCAATTCAATTATGCAAGAAATTATACAGTAAATAAAAATGCCTACTCATTTTGCTAGGGAGATATAAACCAGGTGCAGCTTGAACAATCATTCATAGACTAAACAAGTTTAAATACATAATGAGCTACAAGATGTTGACTTGGAAGAATTGGAAAAATGTGAGAACATTGTGCAACCATAGTTCTAATTGCTCAATATAATGTGATGTTAAGCAAACACAATATCTACGCAAACACAAATTAACTTTCTCAGAAATGTGCAGTATGCTCAACAATAAAGTGATTTTTGTAATGTTGAGATTATGACAGAACGCCACAGGAGACCCTTCTTCCCTGAGGATATCAAACCTGAGGAACAACATTCTCACACAGAGAGTGGTGGGTACGTGGAATGAACTACTAGGGGATGTAGTTGAGCCAAGTACTATCAGAACATTTGGACAGGTACATGGAGAGGAAAGGATTAGAGGGATATGGGCCAAACGAAGGCAGGTGAGACTAGCTTACATGGATCATCTTGGTTGGCATGAATGAGTTGAGTGAAGGACCTTTTCTGCACTGTATGACTCTATGGCTATGAAAATGAGAGGATGACTGGAATTAATTGAAATGATAATAACCCATAAAAATAACCCAAAGAATAAAAGTGTTAGCGTCTGTAGGTGGTGAAAGTGGAATAATTCAATTTGCCATAATACTAACGATTAGTGACATACTGCTATTCTATCTGACAATTTATTCTTTGTAGATCTTTCTATGTCAACATGTTGATCCCATCCTAAATGGCAAAACCTCGCCTGGCAATAAGGTATTTCGTAACATAAAGTATTCACCTGTGGGAGGTAGCTGGCCAGGGTGGAGTTGGAAGGACAGATAAAGTCCCTCTTCCAAAACACCACAGATAAACCTTACTAAACCCTGGCTAATTCATGTTCTTGGCACCCAGAAATATTCAAAATCCATTGAAAATCAATATTCTGAGATTTCAAACATTAGAGCACTTAAATATGTTTAAAATAATCTAATTGAAAGGTAAGAAACATAAAGGCACGTAAATTGACTGATATTTACTGGTGACCTGTAGACGCACTCCTCAATAAGACTTATGAGGAATTACAAGCTTGTGCCCCACCATTGACTCCATGATAATCCAAGGTCGGAGCACAGATGGTAAATCCTAGCGTAAACTAGCAAACAATGTCAGCAAAACAGACTCAATTTATAAAACAATGCTCCAAAAAGAATATAATTGATTAAAATATAAGTGATATGAATAAGGAGCACGACAAAGCATGTTCAAAACAGTAATGTGAAAAGAAAAGTAGAGGATCTGTTCCTATGAAATCCTACACAGTGATGTAAGCACACAAGAAATAAAACAGGAAAACCACCTGAAGAGGGATGATGTAGTGCCATCATTCATTGATGGCTATTTATAGTTCAATCAGAAGCAGTATGTTCCAGTTATAAAGGGAAGGGAAGAAAAGTTACAAAAGGAGAAAGCGTAATAAATTAATAAATGATTCCAGAGCATGACAATGGGAGGATATTATGAAGACCAATAAATCAATATGCCGTGGATATATTTGATGCAAGGTTTTATTGAGGTAGTACAGCGTAGGTTTACAAGGTTAATTCCCGGGATGGCAGGACTGTCATATGCTGAGAGAATGGAGCGACTGGGCTTGTACACTCTGGAGTTTAGAAGGATGAGAGGATATCTTATTGAAACATATAAGATTGTTAAGGGTTTGGACACGCTAGAGGCAGGAAACATGTTCCCGATGTTGGGGGAGTCCAGAACCAGGGGCCACAGTTTAAGAATAAGGGGTCAGCCATTTAGAACTGAGACGAGGAAACACATTTTCTCACAGAGAGTGGTGAGTCTGTGGAATTCTCTGCCTCAGAGGGCGGTGGAGGCCGGTTCTCTGGATACTTTCAAGGGAGAGCTAGATAGGGCTCTTAAAGATAGCAGTGTCTGGGGATATGGGGAGAAGGCAAGAACGGGGTACTGATTGGGGATGATCAGCCATGGTCACATTGTATGGCAGCTGGCTCGAAGGGCCGAATGGCCTACTCCTGCACCTGTTGTCTATTGTCTAAAATAGCAAGCTGCATAAGTGTGAACGACACAGCATTTGTTGCAAAAAGGAACCATTTAAAAGTTGAGATTTTATGTCTCTATGGCTCCATATCAAGGAACATAGTACTGGACAGGTCCTTTGGCCCACAATGTTTGTGCCAAACATGGTGACAATGTAACCTAATCTCATCTGCCACCACATGATCCATATCCCTCTATCCCCTACATATCCATGTGCCTAACTAAAAACCTCTTTAAAAAAAACTATTGCATCTGCCTCCATCACCACCCCTGGTAATGTGTTCCAGGCACCTACCACACTCTGCTTAAAAAACATGCCCAACACATCTCCTTTAAACTTTTCCCCTCAATTCACCCCGAGAAAAAAGTTCTGACTATCGACCCTATCTATACCTCTATTATATATTTCTATCAGGTTTGCCCTCAACCTCCAGCGTTCCAGAGAAATTAATTAAAGTTTGCCCAACCTCACCTTGTATCTAATACCCCCTAGTTGTTTAAGGTTTTACAAATGCAGTGAGAGAAAGAGGGTAGCCAAGAGTAATGTGAACCTTTTAATGACCAACAATTATTGCAATTGGAAATTGTGGAATGACACTTTGACTGCTACTTTGTATTTGTCTTCACAGTGGAACTTGAAGATGAAATATGAGAAAAAGAAAAATTAAAAAGAAAGCAAAGGAAAGAACTGGAATTGGGGCCAATATAAGTACAGTTTACATGTGACCTTTGCGACAGAGACCATCACTCCCACATTGATCTCTTCAGCCACAAGCGATGCTGCTCTAGCTGAGGTTTGGAGCAAGCAGCCAACAACGAGGATGCATCAGTCATGACCGACGGGGACCTACATATAAATTAATATCACCGATAGGCCAGTCACCAAGGTAAAATATTATTGAGTATTAGGTGAAAACATTTTTGGCACAATTGTCATGATTTCCCAGAGCTCTAAATTCAGATTTATGTACAGGATTGAAACATTGCCAATGACATGTGACTTTAAGAAGCATAAGAAAGATTTGTAAGTAAATTATAGGCTGACCACTGTGACATCAGTTGTAAGTAACATTTATTATTAGTACAGAGTGACTGAGAATTTGGATATATATAAGCTGATCAGTAAGATCTGCGATGGATTGTAAGGTGTCAGTCAAGGCTTAGAAATCAATTTCAATGTGGTGAAAAGCTCTAAAGCATTGTAGGTAAGGGGTTGTCTTTGCATGTTGCTTATATTGGCATGTGGAAGCCATTGAATGAGGTTTCACTCTAAATTATTTATCAGAAGTGAGAGTGCATGGAGTTGAAGTCAACCAACTTGGATCGAAAAAATGCTTAGGAGACTGTAGACAGAGAGTAAAGATAATATGTATGTAATTAATTTGCAGAAATTACCGAATAGTATTTACCAACAACCTGTATCAGATGTGCACAGGGTTTCACAATATATATAAATAAACTGGATGAAGGAATATCTAAGTATTGATGACACTGGGCAAGTGATAAATGAGCATGTTTTGATTAAATGGGTTGGCAAAACTAACGGTGCTCAATATCCATGCCAGATAATTTGAGATTATTCACTGTCTGCTTAATAGAAATCAGAGGATTTTCTAAGAGTTCCGAACAATGGAAAAGATGAGGGATTTAGTAGTTCAAATTAACTAGTGACTGTAATGCTGGGAAAATAATTGATCAAAATGTGAATGAATAATTACGGTTATATCATTGTCATTGGAATATAAAGAGTATAAAAATGATTGCCATCTATCTATACATAACTAAAACTCTGATCTTCTGGTTTGGTGGTCTTTCTATTTACGCCAAAACGGTTTGCGATAGCGCTACAATTTTTTGCCAGTTCACTCTCCGTTCTCCCGTGCTGCGAGTCCACCAGGTTTCGTTCCGATCGGATGAATGTCGTAAAAGTTAGCGAGGTTTAAAAATCTTTTAAAACGTGCGTGCGCAGATCGATCTCTTCTCCTGCCAGTCAGCGGTGCGCGGATTAGTCTCTTCCCCTGTCAATCCCAGGGACGGTCCGCCCTTTCCTGCGCCATCGTGTCTGGAGCTGAGGATGGCCGGCAGAGGTTTCCAACCGGACTTTTGGAGGGACCCGAAGCAGCCCAGCCCCCCCCCCCCCCCCACCAAGCAGCCCAGCCCCACCCAGCCCCCAAGCAGCCCAGCCCCAAGCAGCAACCCCACCCCAAGCAGAGCCCAGCGTGGGAGACCCGACCCAGCGTGGGAGGCCCAGCCCGGAGTCAGAGATGTCGCCAAACGGAAAGCGGAGACTCTGATCCCGGCGGAGGAGAATGACCAGCAACCCACGCCTGCTGTGAGTCCCCATCGTACCGCCAATTCCAGCCACTACCCCCTGGTCCCCCTCGCTGGCTCTTCCCCCCTCCACCGTGATGCCCCTCTCTCCCCCTTGGTTCTTCCCCCGTCTTTTCTCCGAGCTCACTCCCCCCCATCCACACACCCCTCTCCCCCCACAACTCCACTTCGCCCACCCTGCCCCACCCTGCCCCACACAAACACCCCCCCACCCCACACACGCCTCCCCCCCACAAGCCCCCCAGCCCCCCCACCCACACCCCACACCAACCACAGGGCGAGCTCGGGGATGAGGCGTAATGAGCTGTGCCTGCGCAGTTCGGGGCTATGGGTGAGTGGTGGAATATTGTGTTGGGTGAACGGGTTGCGTTGGGGGAACAGGTGAATGGTGGAATATTGCGTTAGGGAATGGGTTGCGTTGGGGGACTAGGGCTCCCCTGTGACTGGGACCCAAAGGGTCCCACTTGGTCTAGTTGGAATATAAAGAGCTGGAAAATGGGATACAGTTATACCGGGATCGGGTTAGATCAAAGATGACAGGGTTAAATCATGGAACCAATTTGAATACACAGGGTATAAAATATTAATGGTGTTTAAGATGAATAGAGGAATTGTTAGACGAGTTAAAATGAAACCATTTCATCAGAACAAAATGTTTATTCCTAAATCTAGGGCTAGTCTTTTCGAGTTAACAATAGAAAGCAGAGAGTGATGGAAATATGGGATTTATTGCTAAAGAAATCTTGAGACAGAGTAAACTGATAATTTCAAAATCTGAGATTGCTATGCTTCTATCTTGCTAGGCAATATGTTAAAGAAACAGGATAAGTACATTGAATACTGCAACAGACCATCCATGATCTGACCAGATCTCAGGAGAGGCTTGAACAGTTATTGTGTGTTTCAATATTCTATCCAATGCTACAACACCATGGAGGGAATTTATGCAGCAGGATTATTTGGTGGTGAATTATTTGGTATTCTCCTTCTAACCTATTATTTGCAAAACCCACTCCATTCACATTCTACACATCCATCTCAGAGTTTAATCACAAATTCAACTTTCTTTCCACAAAAAAAACGAACTGCCTTTTTACTTTTTGTGTTCACAATAGACAAAGAACCATTTTCAAGTAGATTTATCTGCCTTTTTTGCTCATACTCTCTCTTTATTCAGTGTCATATTTGTTACAAAAACCATAACAAACCATGAGGGTGACACGGTGGCGCAGCGGTAGTTACTGCCATATAGCGTTAGCAGCACCGGAGACCCAGGTTCAATCACGACTACTGGTGCTGTCTGTACGGAGTTTGTACGTTCTCATCGTGACCGCATGGGTCTTCGGTTTCCTCCCACACTCCAAAACAGGTACAGATATGTAGGTAAATTGGCTTGCTATAAGTGTAAATTGTCCCTAGCGTGTGCAGGATAGTGTTACGAGCCTGTCCCACTTAGGCTATTTTTAGGTGACTGCCGGCGACTGTCATAGTTGTAGCAGGTCACTGAACAACCGGCGACTGGACCCCCTTCGAAATAAAATTTGAAATAGTATCATTACTTTAACAACAAAAATAAACCAAAGTCAGCACCGGCGACAACCTACGTCACCTGGCGACAATCTACATTAACCTGGCGACAATCTACGTTAACGTGGCGACAATCTACGTTAACCTGGCGACAATCTACGTTAACCTGGCGACAATCTACGTTAACCTGGCGACAATCTACGTTAACCTGGCGACAATCTACGTTAACCTGGCGACAATCTACGTTAACCTGGCGACAATCTACGTTAACCTGGCGACAATCTACGTTAACCTGGCGACAATCTACGTTAACCTGGCGACAACTATGACAGCATCTAAGTCAGGAGAAGTCAAGCTAAGCTCATTGGCGTCAAACCCGCTGTTGCCGACTGGATCGGAAATTTTTTCAAAATGTTGAAAATCCGGCGGCTACCAGAAAGACGCTACGACTCTTTGGGCAACTGAGGAGACTACTCACGACCACACAGGCGACACCCCGGAGACCATGTGACGACAGCCTAGTCGCTTAAAAAATAGCCTAAGTGGGACAGGCCCTTTAATGTGCAGGGATTGCTGGTCGGTGTGGACCCGGTGAGCCGAAGGGCCTGTTTCCACATTGTATCTCGAAAAACAAAAAAAAGCTAAAACTGAAGACTAGAAGTGAAAACAGAATAAAGAGATCCTACTTTACCTAGGAGGACTTACTGGATGGTAGTTATAGCACTAGCACTCTTTCCAGTTGTGGGTTTGTCATTGTCATTCTCAGAGACCTAGGGCCTCAGGTCTTGTTAATGGATCATTGTACATTGTTGAATATAGTAGTAATGTGCAACAGAGAAGCAAAGAATGCCAGGAGACACAGATAGGGAAAGACCGAGCAACCATAAACTGTTGTGTAGAAATGTACTGCAGATGCTGGTTTAAACCAAAGATAGACACAATAAGCTGGAGTAACACAGCGGAACAGGCAACATCACGAGAGAAGGAATGGATGACGTTTTGAGTCTTAAGAAGAGTCTCCACCCGAAATGTCACCCATTCCTTCTCTCCGGAGATGCTGCCTGTCCCACTGAGTTACTCCAGCTTTTTGTGTCTAACCATGAACTGTTGATAAGAACAATGATTGGAAAGAGTGCGCAATGACACCTGTGAGCAAGGTAACTGGCTGATGTTGGTTGGTGTCAGATAGAAAGTGCAGAGCGTGAGATTTTAGACAGGAAGGTAATTAGCTGAGGATTGTAATCTAGTATTGGGAGCCAGGAACTCATGGTGGGAAGGGAAACATTGAGAGGTCACAGGGCAATGCTCCAAAAGAAGTCATGCTTGGGGAACAACAAAACCCTACATTCAACTGATGCTCCTGATCAGGAGCGCAAAGATACAGCAATCCAAGAGGTGTCTAGTCACATTTTTAGAGTGATGTAAAATCACTAATCAAGCTAATGTCAATTATCAGAGGTCTGGCTGAAAGGGACGAAGTTATGTAACTATTTTTATTGTAATACTTTTACTTTTTTAAATTCCTTTTAATAATTTAAATAATAAAGTAACTCTATGTGTAGAAATTAATTTACTGTGACAGAGTGATTGACAGTAATTAAAATGTATTATGCATTATAAAATACAATGGAAACGAGCTGACAAATCCTGTTAGGTTTGGCGAATGTTTGCAATAGCTACAGCACACATCCTGGAGAAGCACAGTAACTTGGATATCAGGTTCCTGGCTAATGCACTTGGCTGCACAAGTATGCTCACTGGAAGTGATTATTTAAGCAGAAAACATTGGAGACACTCAACAATCAGTCAGCATCTGTGGGGAGAGATGACTCAACGTATCAGGTCAATGGCCTGTTATCAGAGACAGAAAGGTGAGAAAGCAAATGTACTCCAAAATTTAAAGATTTTGTTCTGGAGCTTGTCAGGAAGACTTGCTCCACACACGATATGATATGATACGATAGAACTTTATTTATCCCAAGAGGGAAATTGATCTGCCAACAGTCTCAGTCTACCCCATGACAGAATGGGGAGGAGTTGTAAAGTTTGATAGCCACAGGGATCTCCTGTCCTGCACCTTGGTGGACCCAGACTGTTGCTGAACTTACTCCTCAGGGTGACCAGTATATCATGCAGGGGGTGAGCTGCATTGTCCAGGATCCTCCGCTGTTTGAGGAGCATCCTCCACTCCAAGACCACCTCCCATGAATCCAACTCTGCCCCCAGGACGGAGCCAGCCTTCCTGATGCATTTGTTGATCCTATTGGCGTCCGCAGCCTTTGCTCTGCTGCCCCAGCACATGGCAGCAAAGAAGATGGCACTGGCCACTGATTTATGGAACATCTGCAGCATCTTACTGCAGACATTGAAGGAGCGGAGCCTTCTCAAAAAGTACAGCCAACTCTGTCCCTTCTTGTACAGAGCCTCAGCCTTCCCGGGCCAGTCCCATTTACTGTCCATGTACACTCCAAGGTATTTGTACTCCCCGATAAACATCCACACCATTGATGGAGACGGGGACAGGGGTGTTCCTCTTTCCCTAAAGTTCACCACCATCTCCTTAGTCTTGTCGGTGTTGAACTGCAGGTGATTTAGCCCACATCATTCAACAAAGTCGTTGACTACACCTCTGTATTCAGCTTCCCTCCCCTCACTGATGCTCCCTCAACTGCAGATTCATCTGAAAACATCTGCAGGTGGCAGGAGATAGAGTTATATCTGAAGTCCAAGGTGTAGATGGTAATCAGGAAGGGCGAGAGGACCGTTCCCTGTGGGCCTCCTGAGTTACTCACCACCATATCCGAGACACAGTTCTGTAGCCTGATATATTATGGTCGTCCAGTCAGGTACTTGCTGATCCAGGACACCAATAGAGCATCCACCCCCATCTTCATCATAGTTCTGGGTGTAACCTTTTTTTGACATTATTGAA
This sequence comes from Amblyraja radiata, assembly GCF_010909765.2. Taxonomy (NCBI): domain Eukaryota; kingdom Metazoa; phylum Chordata; class Chondrichthyes; order Rajiformes; family Rajidae; genus Amblyraja; species Amblyraja radiata. Next base: position 26,054,722 of record NC_045966.1, read on the forward strand.
ACAACCTGTTCTCCCAGTGGCACTTTTGTCCCGTGCTTACCATAAATTTACTTTGATCACCTACATGAAATGCATAAACATCCTCCATCTCACCATCTCCTGATGCTGTAACAAACACATTGATCCCTCTATCTCCTGGGGACCAGGGCCAAGATTCCCGTATTTAGTATCTATCCTGTAATCCACTGAAGCACCAGAAGAAGGCCTCATTTAATTTAGAGATGCAACGCGAAAACAGGTCCTTCGGCCCACCGAGTCTACTCCGACCAGCGATCCCCGCACATTAACACTATCCTACGTACATTTTAGGGACAATTTACACTTATACCAAGCCAATTAACCTAAACCTGTACGTCTTTGGAGTGTGGGAGGAAACCAAAGATCTCGGAGGAAACCCACACGGGGTCAAGGGGAGAATGTACAAATTCAGTACAGACAGCATCCATAGTCGGGATCAAACACGGGTCTCTGGCTCTGCAAGCGGTGTAAGGCAGCAACTTTACTGTTGCGCCACCGTGCCGCTCAGTTTTCAACAGATCCACTCATTCTGCCATTTATCTAATAGAGCAGATTTAGTGGGAATTAAGTTAATTCCCACTCAATCCTTCCCAAATACTTCCTAACTTTAGGAACCAGTTTCCTCATTCCTCCTCCAAATGTTTCAAGGAATAGGGAGGATAAGCACAAAATGCTGGGTTAACTCAGCGGGACAGGCAGCACCTCTGTATAGTAGGAATGGGTGACATTTTGGGTCGAGACCTTCTGACCCTGGTCCCCGTTGATGTATTCAAGAGAGTGTTAGATATAGCTGTTAGGGCTAACGGAATCAAGGTATATGGGGAGAAAGCAGGAACTGGGTACTGATTTTGGATGATCAGCCATGACCATATTGAATGGTGGTGCTGACTCGATGGGCCAAATAGCCTACCCCTGTACCTATTTTTTATGTTTCTGTGCTTTCCACCACATCAAAAGACTCTGTTGCCTTTTCCCCACAATCAGTGATGGCACAAGGCTCCAATAACTTAATTGCTATCCCAGCACACAAGTACCCAACTATTCCTCACGCACGATTGCATTTATAACTGCTTACCATCCTGATCCCTGAACCCAGCCTGGGGACCAACTACCGTGTGAAATGTTATTCTGAAAATGAGCAACACCTGTTCAGTTTCCAAGACGATGGATCCAAATATTCAGTACAAGAGCACAAACATGCCATTTTGTGGGTTTTGCTGGAATAAACGTGAACAAAGGAATAAACGTATGCACGCCCTCTCTGGTTTAATCCGGTCAATCATCACTTACATGAACAAATGAAGTCAGCTGAAGCAGGTTTTGTTTGACATAGAATAGGTCACCTCCAATTTTTAGTGTCAACAGAGGAAATACTACACTCCCCCCCATACCAATAGTCAAAGCTGATAATAAAAACTACCAGGTTGCAAGGGAATTAAATGTAGTGCCATCCATGTTCATGGTCACTCATCATGTCACAAAGTAACAAAATTGCAAAAAGTGTGTGTGTGGGGGGGGGGGGAATACAACCTTTAATTTTATCAAAAAGTAAATGAATTGATAGCAGAAGTATTTTGATTACATTACTGTGAAATGCAAGACAGCTGACTGCCAATTTGTCAGACTTGACAAAGGAAATCAATTCTCATGCATTGAATGTTAAAAATTCAATGCCGATTGGAGTCCGATGTAATAGAATATTAATCTTTAGAACTTTAGTATGAAACTAACACCACAAAACATCCTTACTTTCTCATTAAAAATGTTCCAATGTGAGGTCATTGACTTGAAAAAAAATTCCCCCACAGATGCTGCCTGACGTGCTGAGTATTTCCAACATATGTGTCAGGTTTCCAGCATCTGCTGAGGCTTCATATTTTGTTATCTGCTCAGTTTAAAAGTCTTAAGATAGAATTTCTCCACCTGATTCTTGTATAATGTTCAATACATACCTACACTGTGTGATTTGTGTCCTTGGACAGTCAATTTGGAAGTTGTATTTAATATCCATCTTGCTCCTCATTCCAATTGTCCACTGAGAATGCAGTGATAATCTGCTTCATTTTAAAACAGAGCCTATGTACCTCACCACATTTAATAAATTAAATAAAAAATATTGCTTCAGATGTAATGCATTAGCTTGCCTTCATCAGGTGAAAAGCCTATTCCAATTGTTTCTTTAAGATAGAACAATGGTTCAATTCTACTTTATTGTCACTTGTACCTAAGTAGAGCAAAATTCATTTTCTTTTGCACAGTTCAGTGCCAGCCCTGTTATACATTATTCATAATCACACTAAGTACAAAAGTGTAAATCAGTAAACTGCACTGAGCCAGTACACAAGAGTCGCAATGTTTCAGACACCATCTTGTACGTTCAAGTCTGAAATGGTTAAAACATGTTAGAATCTTAACTTAGCCTCCAGGGCCCGTTGTCCAGATGGTGGCAGTGGGTCGGAGGTGCAGGGATCGTCCTAGCCAGGAGCTGTCTCGATGTCCTCCACCACTGCTCCACATCAGCACAGGTCACGTCCATTCCACATGCTCAGCCACTTGGGGCGCCGCCTAATCTGACAGAGCTCCATGCTTCAAGGTCTCCAGAGGCCCACTCCACTGACATGTTGTTTGGTAAGAAAGAACTGGAATGTATAACACCAAAGTGATTAAAGATAATTAAATTCTTCATGAAGTGCAGTCACTGTTGTAATATAGAGACACACAGCAGTCAATTTGTATGCAAGCACAATGAGGAATGAACACTGTGTACAAAATGCTACCTATTCCTTTTCTCCAGAGATGCTGCCTGACCCGCTGAGTTACTCTAGCATTTTGTGTCTATCTGAGGAATGAACACTGACTGGAACGTTTCTTCTGTTCATCAACAAAGACAATGCAAACACTACACACAGCTGAAAGGACAGGTGATGTCGCATCCGCATGCAAAATTTAACAGCTCCAATCGTAAAGGGATGCTGGACACTGAGAGAAGAACAGCATTGGATTGGCTCAACAGCCTTGGTAGGTGATCAAAAATCTGTTAGATATAAACTTACGAATTAGGAGAAAGAGTAGGTCACTCAAACACTTAAGACTGCTCTTCGTTTTATTAAAATAGCAGCTTATCTTTTCATTCAGAGAGAAGTTAACTAGTGGCCAACTCGTACTAACACTTTATTTAAATATATGTGGCTCTGAATTCCATGTACTTAAGAAAGACAGATTGATTTCTAAACACTAGGGATGTTGGGAGAGTGTGGGAATATGGTGTTGAAATGGAGGATGCTCATTGATCACATTATACAAGCCTGAATTCTCAAATAGCCCATAACTGCGTCTATTTTTCTATGTTTCTATCCTCCTCCTAGGGGCTATCTCTGTACATTTTTAGATCATGAGGATTTGAATGAATTCACTCCACTGTTTCTGTGCGATCGTTACAAAATGATCTTATTTCCACTGTGATAAGGACAGGACTGTTAAAACAAACAGGAGATGATTCAAATTTGCATTGTATTGTATACTCTCATTCTACTTGTTATCTAATGTTAAAGCTGAGAATACACTCAGCAAATAATCTTGTTAGTCATTTTATGTAGAATTAATAAAATCACTGTGGAGAATTTGAGAAACAAATTAATTTTATCTCAGTTACAATGATTAGGTCTTTTTTCAGTTCAAAAAGTCCCCTGTTTCCTTTAACACTGTGGCATAAACAGGATGTAAAGCAGAACATGCTCAAAACACTCAGCTGACGTGACAAAGGCAGGGCAAATTTAAATTTGTAGACTCCTACCTCCAAACCAGAAAATAAAATAAAAGAATGACAATTAATATCCATGGGACATCAGCAAGATACACACACAGAGAAATCAGGTTGGGTGCATTCCACATACTTTAATAATTTGATGCTCAACACTCATTTCCTTGATGATGAAAAACATCTCCTCTCTCTGATGTGAGTTCCGTGAGACCCTCTCTTGCTGTGCTACCTGCTACTCTCCTCCTCTTCAACCATATTCTGAGTCAGACTATCCACCTATCACTTGCCAGGATTTGCCCGACCCCAATCTCTCTTTTCCAGCATTCTCTCCTCCTACTCCATCAGTCTGAAGATGGGTCCCAACCCGAAACATCGTCTATTACTTCTCTCGACAGATGCTGCCTGATCCATTGAGCATCTCCAGCACTTTGATTTTTGCCCAAGATTGCAGCATCTTCAGTTTCTTGTGCCTCCGTGATTTCTTTCTTTAGTTTGAACTAAGGTGACTCCTTTGCAGTCATAGTAATCATGATCGTAAACTAGCTTCTGGTCAGGCTCATTTCCTATGAGGACAGTAACTAGCTGGAATTCTTACCACCATGAAGGAATTTGATGCAGCTGCAATGCAAGAGAAAATGTGGTCGTTCAATGATCTAATGGAATTCTAAAAAAGGAAATAGGATTCTAAGTTAAAATCATTTTAAGTTAAACTAATTTCAAAAGTTACTGAGTCGAAAACAACTCAAATCTACGTCGAAGGTAGACAAAAATGCTGGAGAAACTCTGCTGGTGAGGCAGCATCTATGGAGCGAAGGAATAGGTGACGTTTCGGGTCGTGACCCTTCTTCAGACTCGACCCGAAACGATACCTATTCCTTCGCTCCATAGATGCTGCCCTACCCGCTGAGTTTCTCCAGCATTTTTGTCTACCTTAGATTTTTCCAGCATCTGTAGTTCTTTCTTAAACACTAATCTACATCAAGACCATTTTTGTTTCTGAAAAATCAGTTGCGCGTTCATAAAAATCTAGATTTGTTATTTAACGTTTTTGCATAATAAATGATTTTGAATCCGTGTGATGTTAAAACTTGGACATCTAACGTCGTCTATTCCTTCTCTCCATAGATGCTGCTTCGCCCGCTGAGTTACTCCAGCATTTTGTGTCCAGCCAGTAAACGTGATGACTCATAGTTAATGTTTCTGGCCAATGGCCTGTCGGCAGAAATAGGCAATGATCAAAAATGAGTGTGTTTTGAAACATCCACTACTCTTGCCTGTCTAGACACCGCCAATATATGCAAAGTGAATTTCACTGTGCAGTTGCATATGTGACAAAGCAACATTGAGCCACTGAGCTGCTCCAGGTTTGGAGGGATATGGGCCAAACGCAGGCAGGTTGGACTAATGTAGCTGGGATATGATGACAAGGGCCTGTTTCCACATTGTATCACTCTTTTGACTATCATTCTTAGCAGCGCTGTCTTCACACAGTTCCACACTGTATCTATCACTCTTTGACTCTGTCATTCTAAGCAGCGCTGTCTTCACACAGGTCCGCATGGAACGGTGGGCGTTCGCAACATATAATACTGACCAATCGGGGCCTTTCCTTTCTGGTGACGTTTCCTTCGCATCACGTAGCGGGGAGTTGACTCCGTCATCACGTGACCAATCACAGGCGCTGGGCAACGAGGCGGGCCACTGACGTTTGCAGCTGACGTCCGGCGTTTCTGGCTCCGGCAGGCTACGTGGCCAATGGCAGACTGCTGCACTGGGAGAAATATTGCTACAATCTTATCTGTATGTTTCACTTCACAGCTTCTATCCATCAGACTGCAGTTTTACTTACATTGTAGTCATTTCTCACAGGAATCCATCTGCAGGTGAGTGTTCTGCAGCTGAGATCAGTTCAATTAGGGGAAGTCAGGATGCCTCGGGGATTGTTTAATGGTTCAATGTTTCCACCTTATTAAAAGTTTTAATTGTTCTGACCTCTTTTAACCAAATATATTTTATGGGCTTTCTAACCTACAATTTCTGCAAAATAGATGGTGATTGCAGATAGACACATAATGCTGGAGTAACTCAAGGGGTCATTTACACATTGGTGATTGTAGGTATTGTCCCTCTGAAAGGAGAGGATCATTATTACGTGTAGGAACGAACTGCAGATGCCGGTTTAAATCGAAGGTAGCCACAAAATGCTGGAATAACTCTGCGGGTCAGGAGGCAGCTTCTCTGGAGAGAAGGAATGGGTCGAGACCCTTCTTCAGACTGATGTCAGGTTGATGCTCTGGCGAAATGACATTTAGCTTATCATTCATGGTGTCAGGTATGGTTAAATATTTTGGAAAAGTTTGTCAAACATTAACGTTTCCTTCGGGAATCTGAACATGTTTTTGTAGTTGAATTTAAAGTTGCAACAGGACAAGCAGCGTCTGTGGAGAGCGGAACAGTTGACATTTTTTTAGTGGATGAGTTTTCGTGTTGAGCGTTGGACGCATCCTTTCCGATTAGTTAAAACCAGTATTACCAGCATTACCAGTTACGATTAATAACAACAGGTTGTTGTATACACATACCATACATACTATACATTAATTAATTGTTGAATTTAGCGCAGTATGGTCGCCCCAGACCATAGAAATAAAAATGCTTTATATTCTTTATTTGATCCAATATAAATGTTTGAAGCAGTTGCGTTAACTATTTTTTCAACAATGTAATCTGTTACAAGAGAAACACAGAAATAAATCGTGTCCCTATTGTGAAAAAAATCCAGCTTCCAATTCCCTATCCTGCAAATTATTTTTTTTAGACTCACTTGCATTAACAGTACATTCCAGACCTCAAACAACTCGCTTAAAAAAAACCGATTCCAGTCTATCGCCTAGTTCCAGATTGCCAATGTTTTCTCTTAAGTGGTAACACTCCTTCCTCATCGCTACAATTATCTCCTATAAGGTCTCTTTGTAAGATTATCTAGTTTTGTGTGAATACTTGTAAGTAATGGGGAATAATGGTCTACTGTTGTGCTACCCGTTTAAATAATGTTAGTTACAGTTGTGGAGTATTGCTGCAAGCAGGGAGCAAGATTACATTTGCAAAAGGAATGGGCTTTCTATCCTTTACTTGATCGTAATATAAATGTTTTAAGCAATTGCGTTAAACATTTTTCAAACAATGTAAACTGTTACAAGAGAAAAACAGTGGCCACAGCACAGAAAAAAAGCCATCAGGCCCATCGTGTTTTTACTGTCCCTGTTATAAATGTGTTTGTTAGGCTTTTGTGTGTCGATGGATATTGTTCCATATAATGGCCCAGATGTTGCTGCCAACATCAAAACGATGACACCCACTTGCACCAAAAAAAGATCTCCATAATGAAGTAACATTACGTACCTCCTGATGAGAACTTAATTCTGAGGTAAGTTCCATGAAATCTTTGTGGTCAGTAATAGTGACGACATTATGCACTCTGAGAATCCAATCACACGAAGAAGTCTCATGCACTGGAATCCTGGAACTCTTTGAAAACAATTGCCTTTTGAGTGAGATTTTCATGATATTGCAGAAATCATGCTATTTGATATTTGCGAATTCAGGATAGAAACTAAATTGCCATCTTATTTTAAATTATCCAACTTTGAAATAATTTATTCAGGGGCAATTATACTATCAGCTAATGGCGCTAGAGTGGTATTATACGTATTAGGTTAGTGTTTTGTTTAAAGACTGTAATGGATCACTTGCAACGGCTAGCATTTAGAAAATATGAGATGTGCAACCAAGAAATCCATGGAGCCTCAGAAAGCCCAACAGGAAAATTGGTCTGGCCAAGGTTGGCAGGAGAAATTAAAGTTAATTTAAAATCAAAGGGAGGTATTGTAAAGTTGTCAGAAAGACCTGAAGATTGGCACATTTCAGAGCTTAATGAAGGAAGTCAAAACACTTAATAAAGAAAAGGATATAAAGTGCTGGAGTAACTCAGCAGGTACGGCAGCATTCATGGAGAACATTGATTGGTGACTTTTCAGGTTATGACCCTTCTTCTGAATCCATGTTCTTCAAGGAAGCTGCCTGACCCATTGAGTTACACCAGCACTTGTTGTCTTTTTTTTGCGTAAATTAGCATCTGCAGTCCCATATTTCTACATAAAATAAGGATGATGGACTATGAGAGTGGAATAGCAACAAATATAACAACTGTAAGATCTAGAGATCTGTAAAAAGGCAAAGAACAGTCGGAACAAATGTGGGTCTGATATCAGGCTTGAAATATTGTGTATTATGGGATAGTGGAAGGAAATGCAGAGAGGTTAAACTAATACTTGGTGTCTTAGAACATTTGGATCAGCACTAGGCCATCTGGAATCTACTCCGCCAGTCATGAAGATTATGGCTGTACTATCTTGGTTCTATTTCATTGCACCATTTGTCATATTTTTTGATTCTCAAAATGTCCTAGAGTCTATGACTCACTTTTAAAAATACCCATGTCTTGGTTTCCTGGTCCTCCAAAATATTCCAAATGGAATTTAAACTGGATGTTTAATGTCTGAGCCGCTACCGTTCTCAAGATAGAGAATTCCAAAGATTCAACACCCTCTGAGTCTAGAAATGTACCCTCATCCCAGTCTTAGATAGCCTACACTTATTCTGAATCTCTGGCCTTGCTCCTACATCCCTCCACCAGGACATCCTCCCTGCATTTAATCTGTCGGATCGTTTTAAGAATTTTGTAAATTTAAATGAGAGGCATCCTCTCCTAATGCTAAACTATTGAATTTAATACCAGTCTACTCAATTTCCCTTTCGATTGCAAGTGTGTTGTCCATGGACTTGGGCTGGTGACTGTTTGCTGCCCTCCTAAGGTAAGTGCATTATATCTTGGATAAAGAGGCCAATACTGTACTTCAATACTCCTGCACTGATTCCCCACAGTCCCATACAATTGTTGTAGGATTTCCTTGCTTTTGTTTTTAAATCCTTTTGTGATAAACTGAATTTGTAGAAGAAAACACAAAACCCTACCAAAAATACTAGAGAATCTAACGTCTAGTGAGAAAGATGCATTGAAAAAAAAAATATTAGTAGAGGGGAAATAAAGTACTGTCAGAGTCGCTGAGACTAAAGGGCAATGGTTTGCCTGCTAGAATTTTGAAAATGTTGATGGATGTATTAGTTTTGTCTATCAAAATACCATGCATCCTGGAATGGTAAAGGAGATGGGAGATAGCTAACATGACCATACCATGTGAGAAAGGAGGAGAGAGTAAATGGGGAGCTATTAATCAGTTGGCCTGACGTAAGTAGTTGGGAAAATGTTGGAATTAATTATTTGAACACCTCTCTGGCAGAAGGGATATGGAGTAACCAGTGGATGGAGTGTAATTACATTTTGCGAAGGCTTTGATAAGGTCCTGCTCAGGAAGTTGTACAACAATGTTTGTCTGTGGAATGTGAGGTCATCTGCAGAACTAAATTGAACAATATGTTGTAGGCTGACGAGTTGGGATTGATGCTTTGGGTCCCTGTACATAATCTGCTTCAGTATGGCTGAGGGCACCAAATATCAGCATTGACATTTCTAATGATGCTAAATTAGATGCTAAACTCCCTACTTGCTATAGAAGGAGTTCAATGAAGCCAACTTGGTTCACCATTAGGGATGTTTGCTGTATGAGGAAGTTGTTAGTGGATTAGGGTTGTATTTGTGGAGTTTAGAAGATTGCTACAGGGTTTAACAGATTTGGTACAGGAAGAATGTTTTCCTTGGCGCAGGATTCTAGAAACAGGAGTCCCGCTAAGTTGAGTGTAAATCTTTAATATCAGAAAGTGGTTGATTTTCGGAATTCTCCATCTTGGCACACTGCAGAGGCTCAATGGTTCACAATGGAGATCGATTAGACCTCTGTATGTTAAAGGAATGTTAAAGTATGGGAATTGTGCAGAAAAAAAAGGATCATGATCTCAATGAATCGCAGAGAAGGCTCAATGGTTCAAATGGCCGACTCCAGTTGTTAATGTTAATGTTCAACACTTTTTTTTCAAGGAATTTTACGGTGTATAGATTAGAAGTTCTTGTCCATTTGGTATTTTCAAAAACATTTCCACCTGAAGTCTACAGATAGAAATATTTTTGAAAATAAATTGAAGCCTTCAATAACATACCACTTGGATGAGTGGTATACTATTGCAAGCAAATTCTAGATATCAACCATTAACAACCTGTTCAAACACCACATTCTGACATTATATTTTTGCTATCATAACAAATGCAAGTTCTTGGCCCCAATGTTTAATGCATATCTTTAAGAAGTTACTATGTATACGCATTCACTCGTGTCATGTAATTAGGCTATGGTGATGCCCAATTACCATTTCTATTGTATGTGTGGTACCAAAAATCATAAACCTGTCAAACTAAGCGAGTGCAGTGCTTCCAATTATGGTTCAAAGCGGCTTTTGAAATCTAATTTATTTACCTAATTTAGGAAAAACTGAATTCTCAGCAGTTCGAGCAGAATCTGTAGAGAGAGAAGCAATGTTAAAATTTCAGAGCTGATCACGTTTTATCAGACTTATGAACAGGATATATTGGTTCTGTGATCTCTATAGCTTTGGTACCAACGGTGCATTCTAACCTAATGACTGCAGTGTTTGCTTCAATTGCACAAGTTAATTAGATATTATCTGACTATATCATAACCTGGTTGAAATCTTGTAACATTTGCCTTTTCATGCTCTTTGCTATTGCTTTAAATTTGCTGTGCATATCACCATTAATCACGCAAGCAATGATTGTTTTATTGCATCCATGGCAAAACATTTTCTAATATATTTTGATGAGATTTTTTTACAATCTGAGCATTAATGTACGTTATTGCCATGTTGTGGACCTGAATTGCAGTAGGTGGCAGTAACCTGTTTGGGTGCATTTTTCAGCTGCCCAATTGTACACTGGGAGGGTGATGCGTGTGACTCTGAAGATGTGGGACCCATTTGAAACTGAATCTGCTATCCGTTTTTCTGGAAGTATCAGCAGCATATCAGCATATTGATGAGGACACTGTTTGCTGATGGAAGGCATCGCCAGTAATACATTTCCCAGCTGCTGTCCCATCCAAAAGTTCCTAAAGCAGAAAGTAGTCAAAATTATTTTTCCGATACCGAGCAAATCTAGCTGCTTGTACTTGCATTAAAGGTGAAGTCACATAGACAGCACAGGCAACAGAGGCTGTTATGGATGCTGCAAAGTTTACTTCTGCAATGTGGGTAAATTATTATTTAATTACCAATGTAACCTTCTACAGAGGCAAACGGTTGGAACTGAGTAGCTGTGATCAATCATAGTTTATCCAATAATGTTCGGGGTTTTAAGCAGTCCTTTTTATGTTAAAAGACGTTTGGTAAGTTGCTGCGTCAATACAACTGTCATAGCATTGCTTTCAGTAAGTTACCTGATTAGTAATTCTATTGCTTGTGATCTAGAACTTTGATAGACAACTTGTGCCCATCAAAGTTCCTCGTCTTGCTGTCTAGAAAATGTGAGTAATCCGTGCATAGATTTCTGCCTTGGGGCTGGGTGAGGGACTGGCAGCTTGGCTTAGCTGGGAGAGAATTTGGTTTGAATCAGAAGATTGTGATCTCAGGATGGAGACATTGAATCTATATGTATTGAGGCTCTATTATACTGTGAAGTTCCACGAGCTGAGCATCTGAAATGGCTGCTTGGATGGTTTAGGTACATTAGATCTTGTGGCAGAGAACCCATTTGTTTGCTCCTTAACGTCAAATAACAGAAATTAATTAATCGTGCATCTCAAGAGTCGAGAATGTTTCATTTTCATATGCACAGAGAATGGAGGAATGAAATCCATGCTTGTCGCAGCGTCACGGGCACGTTAATAAAACAACGCAACAATAAATAAGTAAACAATAATACAATACATGATCAATTATACCAGATAACCATACCATAACAGTGCAAGCCATAGTGCATAGTGCAACCTTGAAACAAAGTCCATAATAGTTCAGTGCTGAGGTAGGATTGTGGTTAGGATTGTGCAGTGTGGTTCAAATGCCTGATGGTTGATTTTGGAGGGCGGGTGGGCAATAAGAGCTGCTGCCTCACAGCGCTAGAGACCAGAGTTCGATCCCGACGCTGTCTGTGCAGAATTTGTACGCTCTCCCATAGAATTACTCCAGCACTTTGTGTTCTACACAAGATTCCAGCATCTGCAGTTCCTCATGTCTGCATTGTGTTTCACACTTAACTAGCTTTGCAAACAATTCAACTGTATCATAACCAATGAGTTAAAATGGATGGATGAGCTGACATGGATATTGTCATTGACATAGACACTAATATCTGACGTGGCAAAGTTTCTCCCCTCCCCAGTCCAGTTAATCTTCCAAATTCTCACAGAAACATGGAGATTGGTGTCTAAATTGGGGGAAGTGGCCCATAGGCAAAACCAGTCTATCAGATTGTTGCTCAACATCAGAAACATACCTTACAGGGAAAATCATAGTCATAAGGGAAAGGGGTTCAATTAGGCCATTTGGCCCATCAAGTCTACTCCTCCATTCAATTATAGCTGATCTAGCTCTCTCTCCTAACTCCATTCTCTTGCCTTCTCCCCATCACCACTGACACCTGTACTAATCAAATATGCCAGACCATTGTATTCACTGAGCGCATTCCGTCCCATTGGCTGGACTGATCATTCAAAGATAGAAGTAGCCCTGGGAGAGTTCAGTGATGATGCCAAATAGCCCTGGGAGAGTTCAGTGATGATGCCATGCCACGTGAAGTCTTGTGGCATCAGGTTAACCATGGACCTTCTGCCCTTCCTCAGCCAATTGATCAGTGCAACACCTGCACAAAACGCTTCCATACTTCCAAGTTATCAAAAACAGCCCAGAAGCAACGCCATTGTTTGACCTGGTCAAGTCTTGAAGGACATGTTGCCATTGTGTCAAGGCTTGCATTCAAAGACAAAAGTTGTAAACTTTCTGGCTCCCTTTGCTAGGCATTTGCTGGGGACTCCAGTTTCCTGGATTACTCACTTTTCCACCGTTTACACTGGGTAAACTGCTCACTGAGATTGCACCAAAAGTAGTCCTGATACAGGAACAATATAAACTTCATGACAAAATTTAGCAACATAATTCTTAATAGAGACAAGGACTATTCATCTGGATATGTAAGTTTGAATTTCACCAGTACAGCTGGAGGATTCTATACTTAGTAATTCAATATATAAAACAAACATTTTGAATCAATAAAGCGGACTTAAAACTACCAGATTATAATTGAAAACCTGTTTCATTAATGTCTTGAAGATTATAAAATCAGTGATCCTTGTGTGGTCTAGTCTTCAGGTGACCTTCAGACATTTGTTAAGAAACAGTTGGACAGGTGCATGGAATGGGGAGGTTTGGAGGTATATGGACCAGGCGCAGGCAGGTGGGACTAGTGTAGCTGGCACATGTTGGCCGGTTTGGGCAAGTTAAGCTGAAGGCCTGTTTCCCCACTGTATCACTCTATGACTCTATGACTGTTGCACTCAAGTGAAGTGCCAGAAACGATGTCAAGGGTGGTAGACAAGAATGAGGAAGAAAGGGAATCATCAATTTAAGGGAATCATCAATTTACGGTGCAACTCACTGTGGCCATGGATGAGGCCCAGGACAGCAAGGTCGGATTCGGAATTGGAGGGGGGGTTGAAGTGCCGGGGATCAGGTTGGTTAGTGCGAACCGAGCGGAGGTATTGGGCAAAGTGATCGCAAGCCTACGTTTGGTCTCACCGATGTAGAGCAGCTGACGCCTAGAACAGCGGATGCAATATGTGAGGTTGGAGGAAGTGCAGGTGAACCTCTGCCTCACCAGGAAAGACTGCTTGGGTCCTTGGATGGTCAAGTGGGGAAGGTAAAGCGACAAGTGTAGCATTTCCTGCAGTTGCAAGGGAAAGTACCAGGGGAGGGGGGTTTGGGTAGGAAGGGACTAATTGACCAGGGAGTTTCGGAGGGAGCGGTCTCTGAGGGTAGTCGAAAGGGGAGGAGATGGGAAGATGTGGTCAGTGGTGGGATCCTGTTGGAGGTGGCGAAAATGTTGGAGGAATATCTGTTGTATATGATGGCTGGTAGGGTGGAAGGTGAGGACAAGGGGAACTCTGTGCTTGTTAGGAGTGGGGGGGATGGGGTTGAGAGCGGAGCTGCGGGATATAGAGGAGACCCTGGTGAGAGCCTCTTCTATAGTCGAAGAGGGAAACCCCTGTTCCCTAAAGAATGAGGACATCTCCGATGCCCTGGTTTGGACACCTCACCCTGGGTGCCGATGTGGCGTAGACGGAGGAATTGGGAATAGGGGATAGACTCCTTACAGGAAGCAGGGTGGGAAGAAGTGTAGTCCAGATAGCCATGGGAGTCAGTGGGTTAGTTCCACTTGGCTCCACTGTTCTACCTGAAGATTTTTTCAAATATTAATTTTTATTTTGTGAGGAAATATGCTTCCTGGCACCTGTCCAGAAGTTGCATTTTTCTGCTCTGTCGTCTTCTGGTTCCAGCCATTACCCCCCCCCCAAGTCTGACGGCTTATACACGGCACAATGGTGCAGTGGTAGAGTTGTTGCGTAACAGTGCCCGAGATCTGGGTTCTATCCTGATTACGGGTGCTGTCTGTACGGAGTGTGCATGTTCCCTCCGTGCCCATGTGGGTTTTCCCTGGGTGCTCCGGTTTCCTTCCACACTCCAAAGACGTAGAGGTATGTAGGGTAATTGGCTTTGGTAAAGATTGTAAATTGTTTATGATAGTGCTAATGAGCGGGAATCGCTGGCTGGCGTGGACTCAGTGGGCTGAAGGACCGGTTTCTGAACTAAACTAAACTACACATGCAGGGCTTGTGGATTTACTGCAGAATCACACTGGCACTTTTCAGCAAGATGGAACAGGCAAGGGTAAATTTATATTTTAACTCAGCGGCAAGTGCAAATTGCTGATCGCTGGCAGAAAGTCTGATCCATAAAATTTTGTATATACACACTATTGTCACAAAGTTCCCCAATCATAATTTGGAATGATATATGTCCGTAATTAATAGTAATTTCCATATTATTTTCATTGCTTATGCTCCTTAATTACTCTGCCTGTTTGATGAATCGTAAAATCTGCATGGAAATCGGGCATGCTAATTAGGTCAAAAGCATTGTGCAAAGAAAGTGTTAGCGCTGGGTATAAAAGTTACAACTGCTCTGCAGTGTCTGACTGGGAATTTGGCATGCCGTTTGTATGGATGGGCATTACTCAAGAAAATCACTGTTTCTTTAAATCTGTGATCATTGTACAACAATCAGGATGTAATAACGATGTAATGGGTTGCTATAAGTCCAACATTCAGTGAACGGTACTAAATGTTCTTGGCTCAAAGCATTACAAAGTATTATTGGACTGTATTGGCATTTTATCTGCAACCACAAGCACTTGGTAATGTGGGTAAATGCCAGTCTTTCTGGCAATATTTTGGCCAATATTTCTGGCAATGTTTTACATCCTTATTCCTTTGCTTTTGGAGATTTAACAAGAGCACAAGAAACACAAGGAAATGGGAGCTGGAGTAGGTTATCACTGCCTTCAAGCCTGCCCCACCTCTAAAATATGGTCATGGCTCATCTATGCTGGCCTGAATTCGTCTTCTGTGCCATATCGCCATAGGATCTTAACCTTGACCTATTAAATATTTATCCAACTGCACTTTAAATACTTCTAATGACCCAACTTCATTAGCCGCTGTGGCAGAGAATTCCAGACACACATTACCCTCAGTGAGAAGAAATTTCTTCTTGCCTCAGTTTTACATGACATAACCCTGATCTTGTAGCTACATTGACGATGGACACAAAATGCTGGAGTAAGTCAGCAGGTCAAGCAGCGCCGCTGGAGAATAGGAATAGGTGACGTTTCAGGTCAGAACCCTTCTTCAAAGTGATCTGAAGAAGGGTTCTGACCCGAAACGTCACCCATTCCTTTTCTCCAGGTATGCTGTGTTACCCGCTGAGTTACTCCAGCATTTTGTGTCTGTCTTCAGTATAAAGAAGCATCTGCAGTTCCTTCCTACACGCCTGTAGTTATGATTCCTTGACTGAGACTCTCCCAATATGTAAAACAAAGATCCCACCATTTATACTGTCAAGCTCCTTTATAATCTTATACGTGTCTACCTGAGCAAATCTCATTTGGCTGATATCCCCCTAAACCTTTTTATCTCCATATGCTTGTCCATATGTCTTTTAAATATTGTAATTGATCCTGAGTCTACAACATCCTATGGCTGCTCATTTCATATACTCATTCTTGGCAATGGCCTAGAAAGCACACCAATGCTTCTCCTTCTTTAGAAGGCTTAGGAAGTTTGGCATGTCCCCAACAACACTCACCAACTTCTACAGATGCGCCGTAGAATGCATTTTATCGGCATGGTTTGGGAACGACTCCAAGAACACAATTAATTGCAAAGTTGTGGACACAGCCCAGACCATCACTTAATCCAATCTTCTTTCTATTGACTCCGTCTGCTCTTCACACTGCCTCGGCAAGGCCACTAGCATAATCAAGAACCAGTCTCAGCTTGGTCACCCCTCTTATCTCCTCCCATCAAGCCAGAGGTACAGAAGTGTGAAAACGACTACCTCCATACCTCATGGGCAGCACAGTGGCATAGCGGTAGAGTTGCTACCTTACAGCGCCAGAGACCTAGGTTTGATCCTGACTACAGATACTGACAGAGTTTGCACATTGTCCCTCTGACAATGTGGGTTGTCTCGGGGTGTTCCGGTTTCCTCCACATTGCGGGTTTATAAGTTAATTGGCTTCTGTAAATTGTCCCTAATGTGTAGGATAGAACTAGGGTATGGGTTGGTCGGCGCAGATTCGTTCAGCCAAAGGGCCTGTTTCCACGCCGTATCTCTAAAACTAAAAAATGAAAGATTCTGGGACAGTTTCTTCTCAACTGATACCAGGCAACTCTCACCAGCTGAAGAGTGGTCCTGACCTCTTATCTACCTCAATGGAAACCTTTGAACTATCTTTTATTGGACTATATCTTGCATCTGCACACTGTGGATGGCTTGATTGTAATCATGTGTAACCTTTTCGTTGACTGGATAGCAAGCAACAAAAGGCTTTTCACTGTACCTCTCTACATGTAACAATAAACTAAACTACCCTTTGCATGGAAAATCTTGCCCCACAGCACCCCTTTAAATATTTCCCCCTCACCTTAAACTTGGTTACTAGGTGCTGACTCCCCTCCTTGGATAAACGCTTTGACCATCCATCTTATCTATGCCCCCTCTTGATTAACCCTCAGCCTTCTTCATTCCAGGGAAAACACTTCTATCTTACCAAGTCGCTCTTTCTAACTTGAGCCCTCCAGTCCAGGCAATATCCTTGTGAATGTTTTCTACACCCTCTGGAGGCTAATGACATAATTTCTACCAAAACTGCATACTCTATCCCAAGTCCAGTCCAGCCAATGTCATGTACAACTGCAACATGACATTCCAACTCTTGTACTCGATGCTCCAATTGATGACGGGTACTTTTGCCGCAGTTTTTCTTCACCACCTTTTCTGCCTGTGTCGCCACTTTCACTTATGTTCTTATCATTGGCAAAGTTGGAAACCTTGCATAATGTTTTCCTCCAGATAAAGAATGTAAATAGTGTGTTAATTTAAAATTTTGCCTTGATGGTAACTCGTCTCTCTCTGAGAATGAAAACTATCCACATTGTGTACTAAACACATACCTTGATATTTTTAATTTAAATTATTTCTTGCTGTTCATAAGCTCACATGAATATCTTACTTTGAAGACCTGGTCTGTCTAGACCATTGCCAATTCAAGGCCAATGTGAAGATTATTTTTCTTTTAATACTTCCAAACATGGTTGTCTCCTTTGGCCTTAGTTCAGATAGCCAGCCTCCAATGCTTAGCATCCGAGGAACTCGACTGAAATTTCTGTTTTGTTTGTTTGAAATGATACAGTATTGCAAAAGAAACATCATCTCCAGGAATGGAGAGATGCAATATTTGAAGAACCCCTTAACCAGTCAATGCCAGGAAAGTAGGATTGCATTTTTATGGTGACATTTTGTCAAATTAAATAAACATTTTGCACAATGTATATCACAAATGTTACAAACTGGAAACCATTGCTTTTCTGTTGAAAATGTGAGACATTTGGATAGCTTCTGAGCTAATAAGGGAGAGTGAATTGTATTAATTTACCAGATACTGGCAAATGTCAGATATTTAATTATTCTGAAATGACTTCATGAATTTTATTATAATTTCCGCCACTTGAGGGTAGAGGTATGATAAGGAGATTAATTAAGTCAAGGATTGTTAACTGTGGAAGTGGTAATGACCAAAGGATTTTAAGACATTTCAGATAAGTGGTTATATACTTTGTACCTGATGAACCTTGGGTAAAGGAAAAGAAATGCCAGCTTGTTATAAAACCAGTAATTTGATGTGACATGATTTATTGTTCAAAGCGATTATTCATTTTTTGTATGATATGTTTAATATTTCTGTGAACGATACAAATTATAAATGCAAAGCACCAAACCTTTTCATTTGTGTATATTCAACCAGTTATAGGACAATATTTTTTTCAATGATAAATTATTAAATAGTTTTATAAGAATTCACAGCAGAAAATGTATCTTCACTGACTATTTTAAATGTGCAAGCTATACCTTTAATTAATAAAAATAATAATAATACCATTTTTAAAGATTTTGAAAAATAGAGAATGATAGTTGATTCTGACGCAAATTATAAATTTAATATGTATCATGATCATGCATATGTTTGCAGTTTTTTTTGGGTTACAAGAATAAACACGTAAATTATTTCCATAGACCAATGCTGCCTAAAAATAAAACTAAGGATGAATCTTCAGGTTGGAAATAATTCAAGACTCCAAGATGCTGAGTTACAGTATTGTTTATGATGCCATTCTGATTGTTATTCAACAGGTCTCACCATTTTGACAAACTACCATATGCTAAGATGAAACCAAAACTAACTCGTTTTCTTTCTTGTCTAGGCAACCTGCAAGATGACCTCAGCAGATGTGAATAACGCTGAAAGCATGTTAGTGCTCAATAACGTGGCCTCGTGTGACATGAAAAGTGATACATATTCTCCCATTATTTTAGAAAGGCAAGAAAAGGAACCACTAGATGTGAAGGCATGTGCAGTAAAAAAGCTGAAGAAGCATTTATCATGTACGCCAGCAAAAGCAAAAGACTTACTTGTTGACTTCTTTCCTATAATACGATGGTTTCCAAAGTATAAATGGAAGAAATGGATTTTGGGGGATATTATGTCTGGGCTAGTTGTAGGTATCTTGATAGTTCCCCAATCAATAGCCTACTCATTGCTTGCTGGGCAGGATCCAGTATATGGGCTTTATACCTCATTCTTTGCCTGCATCATCTACTCTCTGATGGGAACATCAAAGCACATCTCAGTTGGCATCTTTGGTGTGCTTTGCTTAATGATTGGCCAGGTAGTGGAACGAGAGCTGCAGTTTGCTGGGTTTGACATTTCTGATGATATTAATGCCACTGCTCTGTCCAACCAGTCCGCAAACGTTTGTGGAAGAAGCTGTTTTGCCATTCGTATTGGCTCAACTTTGACATTCATGGCTGGCATATACCAGGTAAGCTAATTCGCTCTTTAAGGACATGAACAAAAGGGCAAGCAAGTGATATCCTGGATTTGAAGTTCTTCCCATGCAACCAGGAAATTGAACCCAAATGTATTTATTAATTTCATCCTCATAAAAAGGGCTGCAGATTAGGCTTAGAAATAAATGGTGAATAGGGAGGAGAAACATTTAGAACATTTAGAGAGGATGTGATGAAAATAGGCAATAGCAAGGATAACAATAGCCAATGTTTCTCAGGAAAGAAATGAACGTGAACACCAAAGCATCAATTTGTGGTCTAAACAAGGAAAATAATGTAAAGTGACAAAAATAAAACTAATGGCTCAATTATAAACAACCAGACTCAATCTAAGAAACAATAAAGGGATATAGTTGCAAGGAGACCAGACTTGTGATTTAAGTATTCTAGAATAATTAGCCTTTTGAAAGGAGAAGTAAAATGGAAAAACAGGGTAGTCTTGATGATAAAATCAGTAGAGAGAAAGGGTCAGAGGTCAGTAAATTAGGAATAGAACCATTTTGGGTCTATTATTTCAGCCTAGAAAGGGCAAGGAACATAAAATGTTAGTGGATATTGTCCATAGCTTCACTAAGTGTAGTAGCTATGTAGGATACAGTATAGAAGAGAGATTTAGTGATGTATTAAACTTGTTAAATGCAACATTCATAGTTGGGGGAGACATTCTAGATATAGATTGGGCAAATAAAATGATCAGTAAATGTGTGGAAGACATGTTCATAGCTTGCATGAGGATTAGGACACAATAAATATGACATAATATAAACACATGAAAACCATTTTAAGTAGTGACAGATCAAACAATGTTGTTTTTCCGAAGAATCTGTTCACAATTCAGTTTTCAAGTTACATGAAACTAATCATAATCATATTTTATTAGCCAAGTATGTTTTGCAACATACGAGGAATTTGATTTGCCATAGTCATACCAATAAAAAGCAACAAGACACACAAAATACATTTTAACATAAACATCCACCATAGTGACTCCTCCACATTCCTCACTGTGATGGAAAGCGGAAAAAAAGTTCAATCTCTTCCCTTCTTCGTTCTCCCACGGTCGGGGGCCTCGAGCCTTCCACTGACGGGACGATCTTGGCTCCCGTAGCCGGCGGTAGGCCCCCCTGTGTCGGGGCGATCAAGCTCCTGCATCGGGGTGGGGGGGTGGGGAGGAATGTTAGCTCCCCCATGCGGGCAATCTGAACCCGGGTCAGGACTGGTCGAAACTTTCTTCGTCGTTTGGAGCTACCCATCATCAGTCTCTACCAGAGACTGCGAGCTCCACGATGGTGAAATCTGCAGGCTTTCCAAAGCCACGGATTAGGAATCTGAATGTTATGTTATGTTATGAATGTTATGTGGGCAATTAATGTAGAAGAAATTGAATGTAGGAGTAAATGCATCTTGTTACATTTATAATACGATCAGACCTGGAATATTGTGTACAGATCTACAGTGGCTTGCAAAAGTTTTCATACCCCTTGAACTTTTCCACATTTTGTCACGTTACAACCACAAACGTAAATGTATTTTATTGGGATTTTATGTGATAGACCAACACAAAGTGGTGCATAATTGTGAAGTGGAAGGAAAATGATACATGGTTTTCAAATTTTTTTACAAATAAAAAAACTGAAAAGTGTGGCGTGCAAAAGTATTCAGCCCCCCTGAGTCAATACTTTGTAGAACCACCTTTCGCTGCAATTACAGCTTTTGGGGTATGTCTCTACCAGCTTTGCACATCTAGAGACTGAAATATTTGCCCATTCTTCTTTGCAAAATAGCTCAAGCTCAGTCAGATTGGATGGAGAGCGTCTGTGAACAGCAATTTTCAAGTCTTGCCAGAGATTCTCAATTGGATTTAGGTCTGAACTTTGACTGGGCCATTCTAACACATGAATATGCTTTGATCTAAACCATTCCATTGTAGCTCTGGCTGTATGTTTAGGGTCGTTGTCCTGCTGGAAGGTGAACCTCCGCCCCAGTCTCAAGTCTTTTGCAGACTCTAACAGGTTTTCTTCCAAGATTGCCCTGTATTTGGCTCCATCCATCTTCCCATCAACTCTGACCAGCTTCCCTGTCCCTGCTGAAGAAAAGCATCCCCACAGCATGATGCGGCCACCACCATGTTTCACAGTGGGGATGGTGTATTCAGGGTGATGTGCAGTGTTAGTTTTCCGCCACACATAGCGTTTTGCATTTAGGCCAAAAACTTCAATTTTGGTCTCATCTGACCAGAGCACCTTCCTCCACATGTTTGCTGTGTCCCCCACATGGCTTGTGGCAAACTGCAAACGGGACTTCTTATGGCTTTTTTTCAACAATGGCTTTCTTCTTGCCACTCTTCCATAAAGGCCCTATTTGTGGAGTGCACGACTAATAGTTGTCCTGTGGACAGATTCTCCCACCTGAGCTGTGGATCTTTGCAGCTCCTCCAGAGTTACCATGATCAATGCTCTCCTTGCCCGGCCTGTCAGTTTAGGTGGACGGCCATGTCTTGGTAGGTTTGCAGTTGTGCCATACTCTTTCCATTTTCGGATGATGGATTGAACAGTGCTCCGTGAGATGTTCAAAGCTTCTGATATTTTTTTATAACCTAACCCTGCTTTAAACTTCTCCACAACTTTACCCCTGACCTGTCTGGTGTTTTCCTTGGGCTTCATGATGCTGTTTGTTCACTAATGTTCTCTGACAAACCTCTGACGCCTTCACAGAACAGCTGTATTTATACTGAGATTAGATTACACACAAGTGGACTCTATTTACTAATTAGGTGATTTCTGAAGGCAATTGGTTGCACTGGATTTTATTTAGGGGTATCAGAGTAAAGGGGGCTGAATACTTTTGCACGCCACACTTTTCAGTTTTTTATTTGTAAAAAAATTTGAAAACCAAGTATCATTTTCCTTCCACTTCACAATTATGCGCCACTTTGTGTTGGTCTATCACATAATATCCCAATAAAATACATTTACGTTTGTGGTTGTAACGTGACAATATGTGGAAAAGTTCAAGGGGTATGAATACTTTTGCAAGCCACTGTAATCTAAGAGAGGCCATACATATAATAGAAGCACAAAAACGATTTTCTATATCTTTATTATGAGGATAAAGGGCTCTTCCGTAATAAGAAGTTAAGTAGTCTAAACCTATACACTCAAGTCTAGAACAACAGGGATGATCAGAAATAAATCAAATCATTAAATTAACTGCATTTTACTTTCACGTTATGATAAATGCTCCAAAACGTTAATGCTGAAGATAATGATGGACATTTATTAAACATATTTTCTAGGAAGTTGCCTATTTTGAGTCAGCAGATGTACTATTTTACAACGGTTAGGGTGGTTATGTCAAGTAGGCAATTACATCAGAGTCGTTGTCTTATAAGGGCTCAATGCAAACTTTCAATGCATGACATACCATAAATATATAGAGGTCTGTGAAATTACTATTTGCAAACTGTAAATGAACTGTTTTTAAAATCCTTTCCCTTTTGTATTTGAAACGTATTCCTTGAGTATGTTAAGTATAAAACTTGATAAGATGAGCTGTTGGGTGTTTATGCATTACTAAATGCAGGGGGCGGGGGGAAAATTGCATTAAAGCTTGGATTTTACTTTTGATAACACTAAGAAATGACCCAGACTGAGATCATGTGGGTTCAGCCGATTTATAGTGTCCACCGCCCAAAACTTAACACACACACACACACATACACACACACACACACACACACACACACACACACACACACACACACACTGGACCATCCTCGGCTCATTTCCAACATGATGACACTTCCATAATGATCTTCCTTTTTCTTTCAGCATTGTAAAGGGACAGTACCTACCAAAACTGTTGGTGCAATCTTCCATCTCCAACAATACTCATTCTCCTTACAACGGTGGCTTCCTATATATCACCAGTATTTTACCACCTCTCCCCATCATCCAAGGACCATAACTTTGTTGCCCCAAAGCTATGATTTACCTGTATCTCTTCCAATGTGGTGAATTGTGTTTTCTTTTCATGCTTGGTATCCATCATATTGCATTGGGTGGCTGCACTGCAGATGATTTCCATTCAGTTTGCAAGTGCACCTCATAATTTCCAGAGTCCTGACACATTAATGCTTTGCCTCACTCCCAACATCATTTAATTGAACTTGGCATCCCATACTATTCCAACAATAAGCTTAAGGGACTAACTCTATTGTTAACATTCCCTCTTTATCGACTCTATCTTTTGCATTTTTCCTCTAGATCTCCATCATTCTTTTAGTTTTCGTTTAGTTTAGAGATACAGCGTGGAAACGGGGCTTTCAGCCCACCGAGTCCGCACCGACAAGCAATCCCCACACATTAACGCTATCCAACGTACTAAGGATAATTTACATGTATACCAAGTTAATTAGCCTATAAACCTGTACGTCTTTGTAGTGAGGGAGGAAACCGAAGATCTCAGTGAAAACCCATGCAGGTCACAGGGAGAACGTATATACTCCAGACAGCGTCCATAGTCAGCATCGAACCTGGTCTCTGGCGCTGTAAGGCAGCGACTCTACCGCTGTGCCACCATGCTCCCCTCACTTCAGTAACTTCAGATCATTGTTCTGCATTTGTATCTGCTGCCATGACACCCCTTACCTTTTAATTTCCCCTGCATGGCCCAGTGGCCCTTTCGTCGACTTTATCTTTTGTTCTTTCGTCCTCTTCCCCACTTTCTCAGCATTTTGAAACCCGTCTATTTATGTATCCAGTTTTTAGACAAAAGGTCATTGATCTTGTAAGATTAAATTTGTTTCTCACTCAACAGGAGCTGCCTGATTTCCAGCATTTTTCTTTTATATTTCCAGCGTCCAAATATTTAGCATTGATGTTATTTATAGAATCGGTGTTTATCTATTTACTACTTCACTGCTGGACAAAATTAAGTGTTGCTTAGAATAGAAAGAGTGAAGCAATTGGATAAAAGTTTAATGAATGGTCTAATTACTTCCATGCTGCTGCAAAGGTTGAATATGTATGCAACTTTTATTAAATAATACCCTTTGGCCACTATTAACAAACTAACGCACCATTAATTTTCTAATGAAAAGTATTTTCTTGAAATTTAAGGAAGTTCAATGCATGGTAACTTTGTTTTTGTTTCATTTGCCATATCTTTTTTTTGTTAGCCCATTATCTGAAAAGCAAGTAAATGGCATTTTAACAAATGATTGTATTTAATTATTTAATGCTTTGAAGCTTAGACTTGGAGCAGGCAATGTGCGCACAGTAAAGGATTTAAACATTATGCAAACATAGAAGCCCGCACCTTTTCCTATTTCTGACTTTTGTGTTATTTACATTCTTTTTTAAACCATTTCCAGGTGGCCATGGGCATCTTCCAAGTCGGTTTTATATCGGTGTATCTGTCCGATTCTTTGCTAAGTGGATTTGCCACTGGAGCCTCGTTCACCATAATCACCTCACAAATTAAGTACATCCTTGGGATCCGTATTCCACGTGTCAATACTCCTGGTTCACTTGTGAAAACTTGGGTGCACATTTTTAAAAACATCCATGAGACTAATATCTGTGATCTTGTAACCAGCATATTGAGCCTTCTGTTTTTGGTACCGATAAAGGAAATAAATGAATGCTATAAACAAAAGTTGAAAATGCCTATTCCTGGTGAACTTCTGGTAGTAATTATTGCTACCTTAATCTCGCATTTTGGACAATTGAATGCAAAGTTTAATTCTGCTGTTGCTGGAGACATACCCACTGGATTCACAGCTCCCACCTCTCCAGACTGGAGCATGATACCTCGAATTGCTATAGATGCCATTCCAATTGCCATCATTGGTTTTGCAATCACAGTTACTCTGTCGGAAATGTTTGCAAAAAAGCACGGATACACAGTGAAAGCAAATCAAGAAATGTTCGCTATTGGGGTTTGTAATGTGATCCCAGCATTTTTTCATTGCTTTACATCCAGTGCAGCCCTAGCAAAATCTCTTGTTAAAGAGTCCACAGGCTGCAAGACACAGTTATCGAGTCTGGTCACTGCATTGGTGCTTCTCCTTGTGCTGCTTGTAATTGCTCCTCTTTTTTATTCCCTTCAAAAATGCGTCTTGGCTGTCATAATAATTGTAAATCTCAGGGGAGCTCTAAGAAAATTTCTTGAGTTATCTAAAATGTGGAACATGAGCAAGGTGGATACTGTTGTGTGGTTTATTACAATGTTAGCGACAGCGCTCGTCAGCACAGAGTTGGGTCTGTTGATAGGGGTGTGTTTCTCTGTGATCTGCGTGATTGCACGAACACAAGTGCCAAGAACCACTGTACTTGGCCATTTGAAGGGGACAGAAATTTATGAAGACCTGAGGAAGTATAGAAATCTGCAAAGTTTACCCGGGATTCAAATTTTTAGATTTGAGGCTCCGTTATACTATGCAAACAAGGAATTGTTCAAGGTGGCTCTGTATAAACAGACAGGAATTAATCCCACTCTGGTAGTATTAGCAAGGAAAAAAGCAGAAAAGAAAAACATCCGAGAACTGAAGCAAAAACAGACAGCACATTCTCAAGCTGGGGTGAAACCTGAAGTTACACTGCAGTTGTCCTATGGATATCAAGAGTTTGATATCCATACAATTATCATTGATTGCTCAGTTATTCAATTCCTGGACACCGCAGGTATAGCTACAATGAAGGAAGTCTTCAAAGATTACAAGGAAATTGGAATTTTGGTTCTTCTCTCGAACTGCAATGCCTCTGTCATTGATAGTCTTCGCAATGGGAACTATTTTGATAATGGTTACATCAGTGGCTTGTTATTTTATAGTGTTCATGATGCTGTCAAGTTTGCTTCAAATGTCCACCAAAAAAATGGTGACTGTGAAGCAAACACTCCATGTTAATGTTTACTTGTGATCCTTTAATTAAAATATTTTTAAAAACGCACATCACCATTTGGGCTTGAGAATTGAGTCGTTTGAAATGAATCTGGAATCATTCATATTTTATCAAATAGTTTTACATGCAATCATGGAATGTTTTTATATGTACATTTGTAATCTTGGATATCTTTTTAAAAAATTGAATTAAAATCATGAGGACATATCAGCAATATTGTTAGAACTGCTTAAATTAATCTAATTTTCTGTTGAATGATGAGCAATATTTTGAATACTTTTATTTTCAGAAGTTTAATATTTTTAAATGTTTTCACACTATGATGTTAAATAGAAGAGCAGATTTTATGTAAGATGTTTAATCAGAAAATGCTTCACAGTAGATTTTACTGAACTGTCTTATTGGCCAAGTACAGTTAGAAACTTAATGATCTATTTTACTTTTTAACTCAATGTCTTATTATATTGAGAAAGTTTTATTTGAGTGGGATAATTGGTTTAATGATATTCAGTCTTTCTGAAAATCAGTAAATTCTGAATTACAATGTTAAAATAAACCAAACTTCTCTGTCAGTGCTGAGCCACAAAGGTTGCTGTAAAGACAAATAATTTGCATGGTAAGTCTGACTTGCCTTTTGGTTTTCCACAAGTGCCAACTTGTATCTAAGTGCTGTATTGGCATGATTATCTATGATCCTGCCCTTCTCTGGCAGCTGGCCCTTGCATGTGTGAATCCATCGGGTGTGGCAGGGTAGCGCAGTGGTAGAGTTGCTCCTTACAGTGCCAGAGACCCGGGTTCGATCCTGACTATGGGTGCAGAGTTTGTACGGAGTTTGTATGTTCTCCCCATGACCACATGGGGTTTCTCCGGGATCTCCAGTTTCCTCCCACATTCCAAAGATGTACAGGTTTGTAGGTTAATTGACTCCGGTAAATTGTCCCTAGTGTGTAGGATAGTGTTGGTTTACAGGGATCACTCTTTGGCACAGATTAGGTGGGCCAAATGGTCTGTTTCCGCACTGTATCTCTAAACTAAATTAAACTAAATGAGGAATTTTACTAATTCCAAAATAGTAGCACCGAGAAAAATCTTTGAAAGTATAGATAATCCGTTTTAGCAGAAGTAACAAACCATTTTAAAATAATGATTTTTTTTGAGTAAATAACTAAATGTTTTGAAAATTAAAAATAAGCTAGAACACTTAACACAGTTAATTTTTTTAAAAGCCAGATTTTATTAGCAAATCGTCTTCCTCCTTCATTTTGCTAATGTGATCTTGACTTACCTTCATTCCACCAATGAAAGACAAAACAGTATTTTTCCCCATAATTATAATGTCTCATGAAAGGAAGAGTCCAGCAGGGAACCGCAGTCAGTGAATGGGTGACTGAGTGTACTATGTAAATTTGGTACTGTTGTGTTTGGAAAGCCTCCCCCAAAGAGAGGGGCGGTTCAGTGGTGCCGCGGTAGAGTTGCTGCCTTACAGCACCAGCGACCGGGATTTGATCTTGACTATGAGTGCTCTCTGTGCGCAGTTTGTACGTAATCCCTGCGACTGTGTGGGTTTTCTCCGGGTGATCCGGTCTCCTCTCACATTCCAAACACCAACAGGTTTCAAGGTTAATTGTCTTCTGTAATTTGTCCCTCGTATGTAGGATAGAACGATTGTACGGGTGATTGTTGGTCTGCATGGACTCAGTGGACCAAAGGGCCTGTTTCCAAGCGGAATCTCTAAACTAAAATGATCCCAAGGAATATGTTAATTATTGTATGAAAATCCTGACCTATATCATAGCATTAACAGCATATTTATAATTAGCCTTTAATACAATCCTTCATTGTCCTCATTGCTTAAATTGGAAAATATGTCAGTTTACAGTTAAATCAAAGTTAGTTGTTTACAGTATGTAGATGTACATTCCAGTGATAGTTGACTTGTGTATTGTCATCCAACAATTTAGAAAATTGCAGATTTATCACTACATGATTGCCTTGCTACTTTTCCTGCCATATTTTGGGGGAGATTGCAACATCCCAGCAGTATTACAGAAGACCAACATTCCAGAATTAGTTGTAGCTCTGATGAAGTTGTGCTGGGACAGTTACAATTACAGTTACACTCAACCTAACTGTGAAACAAATGCCCTGGGAAGATCTGCTCCTGAGCAGCAGGATGAATCCAATCTAAACTATTACATTGATCTCTACATTCTTGATTTAGTTTTTCCTGTTATTTATATTGGTGTCATTTTTGTTTTTAAAAATGCACTCTAAGTTGTATTTTTCCCCCAAAAAAGTCTGTAGCTCTACCGAACAATGAGAAATTGTAGTTGAGTTCTCAATTGCAGATGATTTTGAACAATGCAACTTGAATAATATGAAAGAATATTAAATTACTTGTATAACTATTTTAATATATTTTATTGAACAGCTGATTTGTCTGATTAGACAGGTGATTTAAATTTGAATGTAGTTATGATAGCAGAAGTATTTATTTAGATCCATTGTTCTGATAATTCAATGAAGTGGATCCAAAATGATGGCACAAATTAATGAAATGTACATAGATATTTAAAAATCTTGATGATACTGCTGATTCTGAAAATAAGATCAACTGTTTAATTTATTTTGGACAGAGAAATAAGTTGTATAAGCCTATAAGATTCTCTAAGTGGTTGAAATTAATTATTTCATAATGGAAATATTCTTATTAGACTTGTTCTATATATGTGTAAATGCATTTTTAAAATGACTAATTTCACCTTATGCCTTTCAACAAATTTGAATTTCTAAAAGGAATGGACATTTAGCATTTATGTAATTGCAATTAAATGTAAAGCCTTGATTTTAAGATATTGACAAATTGGAAGTATTAATACGTGCTTTCAAAAAATGCTTATCCACTTTATAGAAGACAACTTCAAAAATAGACAAAGGAAAGTTGTAATATTTTCTACTTTTTTTAACATGAGCTATTTTGTTAACCTTTTATTGAAGGACCAAAACAATGAAATTATCTACCTTATTGATGGCATTTTAGTCATGTAACATGGCCTTTTTGTGGTATAAGGAAATAATATTTCATATTGACATACATTTTGATATAATTACAAAATTGTTGAGCAACCTTTAACAATTTTACTTTTCATCCCCAGAATTAAAATTCTGGTTGCAAAGTCTTGAGTTACAAAGTACTGGACCTAGTGAAAATTTGCCGTTTCAAATTTATGATATCATGCAAAATGTGGCTGCACATTTTAGGTACACAGAAAATTATATATTTCACAAAAGACCATTTAGCCAATCATGTCTGTGCAGAAGGTGGAGAAGAAATACCCATCTTAATTCCTATCAGTGCTATATCTTGTAGCCCAGAAATATATGGCTCTTCATGTACACTTCCATGTACTTAGACCTTTTCGCCATACCACCCTTCTGTTATTGGGTAGCGAGTTCTCAATCCCTATCATCTTCTGGGTGAAAAATAGTTTTCTTCATCTTTACTCCTACCAATTGTATTAAATCGTTATCATTAATGTTTTGAACCTTCTGCAGAGGTAATCTCATAATTTGGTACTCTTCAACTACTCTCCCTAGTTTTAAGTTCCAAAGAAAATGGCACTAACCCAATTACCTTTCCTACCAGAATAAATCACCTGAGCTCCGTCTCCTATGAAACATTTTTCCTATAGTATTCCTATCGTTCTTTGTCACAGCAGTAATTGTTGCTTTAACCAATTTTGCCTTTCCTTTCTTTATCTCACTTTCTGATCTGAGAAAGTTGTCCTAAAGAATATTAAACTGCCTTTCCTGTCCCTCTTTAAATCAAAATTCAGTCATGGCTAGAATATCACACTTGGATGTGTCTTTGTTCTCAGTTGGGCCTTTAATCCTCTTGCCAAGTTAATTTAAACCCGCCCCATAAGCACTAGCCTGTAAGGATATTAGTCCTGATCCATCAGATCCCACCTTCCCCAGAATTGGCCAATCCTTTATCCTGAGCAAAAAAACAAAACTCTGAAGTCTCTGGGTCTGACGAAGGATTCCGTTCCAAAACGTCGCTTCTTCATTTCCTCCAGAGATGCTGCCAGACCTGCTGGGTTCCTCTTGCCTTTTTTTTTTGCTCAGGATTCCAGCATCTTCAGTTTCTTATCTCCATCCTCTATTTTGATCTCAGTAATATAGCACAGGGAGTAATAAAGAAATTGCTACCTTTTCAATCTATTAATTAATTAACCTGAAGTACCTGCACCTTTTCTCCACTGATGCTGCTGCTACTGATAAAGATCATATCTTTTGCTTGTTCATTTCTCCCATATTCTGTGGCTTCTCAGTAATATTCTTGGTACCAGGGAGGCAACTATCAGTCTTGTTTTCCTACTGAATCCTTGTAGACTTGAGCCACTAATGATTTTACTGATGTTGAATTTCATGTGGTTAATTATATTTTCAAGTTTATTAACTGAATAATTAAACTTGGTAATGTTTTTGTCCGTTCAAAGTTTTATACATTCAAATTTTTAAATATTTGCTTAATACATCTGGGTCTACAAAGTGTATTGTTACTCTTCAACTGTTAGTATGTATGTATTCTTCGAACATTTTCTAATACGACCATATTTTAAAATTTTGTTTAGATCAAGTTGTTAACCTCTGAAATAACGTGATGTTCTTGTTTTCTTTTTATTCTTGCTATTATACAATGTGTCCAGTGTATTTGATCTAAAAAGAATGTATGTCCCATTGTCAGCTAAAGATTGCTGCATAACTGCACATCAGTTAGTTTAATGTTAATGTACCATAGGTTCAGAGACCCAGGTTCATTCTCGACCTTATGCTCTGTGACGAGAATGCACTTTCTCTCCATGACGATATGAGTTTCTTCTTGGTTCCTTTGTGTCATCCCACATCCCAAATACATGCTGTTTTGTTAATAGGCCCCTTGGTATAGTTAATGGCAAATTAGACATAAAAATGGACTTGATGGGCATGTATGGCTGAGAATATATTGCAGGATACAGAGAAATAAAGAGAGGGGAAGTGGGGCTGAAGGGATTGATCTCCTGGGAGCTAGTAAGGACAAAATTGTGTTGATATAAAAATAATATTATTTTGCCCAATGCTATTTAGTTTGCCTTATGTTAGTGCCCTTTGTTAGATTATGCACCAAACTTGTTCTGGCAGTTTCCAAGTTCAGTGAGAGCATTGTTTATTTAATTCTAGTAAACTGCTCTAAAAATAAGCCGTATTGCACAACCATATTAGTTCATCTGAAGATATAAGTACATAAGAAGCAAGAATAGGCTAGTCACACCCATACGCAAAAAACCTGTCTGCTTTTTTTCCCATTAAAACATGCTTAATCCAGTCCTGAGCTAAACACCCCTTCTTGCTCTCTCCTCATACCCCTTGACTCCATTGTAGTTTATATGGCTGTCATTTTCCACTTTGAATATATCCAATGACTCCATCTTCACAAACTCTCTGGGTTGGCGAGTTTTACAGATTTATATAACTCCTCTTCATCTCCATTGGAAATGGGCGAACACGTATTATAAAATGTCGTGGCCTAGTTATTGATATCTCCACCACTTATTACTTCTTGCCAGTTGTCATGTAATAGCCTATGTGGTATAATAATGTTTGGAAAGCTGCCAAAATGTAAATCGAGATATCTACCAGTTTGAAAAGTTTATTTGAATGCTACTCAATTTAAACTGCCCTTGTGAAGCAGGATTTGTACAATTAAGGCATTCTGTCAATACTTTGTTTTGTATAATTTCTTGTAAAATCATACTATGTGAGCCTTAACTTTTACATATACATTTTTTAAATAAGCTTAATTCTGTTACTTTGTCAAATTGTGCCATGTTTAGTGTACATAATAGTTCTATTATTGATGGTTGCTAAAACAAATTAAAAATAACTTGTTTGGAAACATAGTTTTAATTTGTGTTATTGTTTGAAACACCTGAAATAAATTCTTAATTCTCAATTTTGATTATTACGTTACCTTGGGGTTTTGTTTCTCAAAGATTTATGGAACATTCAGTTAAAAGTGAAGCATTTTCATTCACTGGCATCCAACGAACTTTTGCAAGCCATCATCAGTTCAGGTACAAAGTTCTAATTGCCTCATATCTTGGCTTAAAATCCTAATGGCTCTCTGTCAAATAATGTTTTGAACTTTAGCATTCAGCACGATACAATCTTAACTTGTCATTCAGTGCTTACACAAGGTTTAAAATCTACCGGTAAATCTTCTGTGGCATTGTTCAAAGGTGGAATAAACTTAATTGGGAACTCTCTTGCCCACTTTCTGCGTTTAGTTACAGATTTGATCATTATTAACAACATGACTGCAATATTAACCTGGATCAAACAAGCGCGGGGGGGTAATGAGGAATGTTCTACAATGCTCCATGTTCGCTTGTTTTGACTGGACAGATAGGACTGGAACCAGTCAAATACAAACTCTTAGCTGAATGAAGGGGGAGAAGCATTTGAAGAGGGCGGTGTGGTCAACTGTTGTATCAAAGGCTAAGGGCAGGTTAAGAAGAACAAGGAGGGATAGATTATCTTTGCCACAATCACCATTGTGACAGTGGTCAGAGCTATTTCCTTAGTGGGTAGGTGTGAAAACCAGATCGGAGGGATTCAAACAGATTCTGGGAAAGATGAGCACAAATTTGAGAGCCAGCGAACACTGCGGGCTCTATTTCCAAGGATAACTTGGAATGGACATATCCTTGGAAGCCAATTTGTGAATGGTAAACTGGTCTACAGATGAGGCAAGAGTTGGCTGATGGTCTTGAGCAGGGGGTGAGTCGGGTAGGGTGTGTATCTTCCACCACTATATTCTATGTTCTGTATTCAGTTTCCCGATGGATGGTCTTGACGATTCTCAGTACCATTCTTAATGTACATCCAGACTTTCAACAGTAATGCGCTAAGGATTCCCAGGAATTTCTCCAAGAAAGCCTTGGGCACATTCTTGAATCCTTTTCGCTCCTGTGACAGTTCCTAGGTTGGGGTGTGTGTCTATTTTGCAATATTGGCGTTGGGTGTGTAAAAGACCTGGCCTGAACAACACTTAATTAAAAGTAACTAGAGCCTTGTTACCATGGGATGTTGCCCCGACAGAGGAATACTGACAATAACTTGCTTTTCATTCGAGTACATAGATATATAGAAAATAGGTGCAGGAGTAGGCCATTTGGCCCTTCGAGCCTGCACCGCCATTCAATATGATCATGGCTGATCATCCAACTCATGGCTGATTATCCCGTACCTGCCTTCTCTCCATACCCCCTGATCCCTTTAGCCACAAGGGCCACATCTAACTCCCTCTTAAATATAGCCAATGAACTGGCCTCAACTACCCTCTGTGGCAGAGAGTTCCAGAGATTCACACTGTGTGAAAAATGTTTTTCTCATCTCGGTCTTAAAGGATTTCCCCCTTATCCTTAAGCTGTGACCCCTTGTCCTAGACTTCCCCAACATCGGGAACAATCTTCCTGCATTGTACATTGTACATTGGAACAATTTTGTTGAGGCAGCAATGGTATCTTTATTAATCTATCTCTATTCATACACACCCAGCTGCCTAGAAGCACCTGTGAAAATTTTTTGAAACATCTTCAGGTCTTCGAAAAATCTAACTTAGGGAGAGTTACAAAACAGTAACAGTCCCTTCAGCCCACTAAGTCCATACTGAGCATCAACCACCAATTTACACCTGTACTACATTAATCCTGCATTTAAAAAAAAATTTGCCCCCACATTCTCACCAACTACCCCAAATCCTATCACACCTACGCACTAGGGCTAATTTACAAAGATCTAATAATCTACCCATTTGCGCATCTTTGGAATCTGGGAGGAAACCGGCGCACCCAGAGGAAGCTAACACAAACACGGAGAATATGCAAACATGACACAGCCAGTACCTGAGGGCAGGATTGAACCCAGATCTTGCTCACTAGCTGTACAACTCTGCATCCTACCCCTTTCACAATTAACACACCCTCTTTAAATAACACTTTATTTTTGTCAAACATAACCTTCCTCAGCCTTGGGCTGAAAATAAACTTTGCTTTGAAAAAACATTGAGCCCTTGTCCAAACTACTTATATAACTGAGTGGAAACCTGACATTTAACAAAGGTTGAAATTAAAGTTCAAATAAAGCTTGTTACACAGTTTCGCTATCCACTCATCAATGGCTTTGGATTGCCAATACTTCAGCCCCTGGAACTGTTGTGTTAAATTTATCTGCACAACAATGTAAGATCCTTATCAAATCAAATTAGGCTCTGTCAAATGTTACATGTTTTTAAATGTTCTATATTCAGCCTGCACGCAGTAAAGCTAACAATGTTGAGAAAACATTATCAATGCAAGCAAAGACTGGATGTGACATCTTTAAAGCATGAATCAGTGAAGTGGGTGCTAAGTGGGATTCACCAGTAAAGAAGACCTCCAGGAAATTCATCCACAGTCCCTATCATGTTGAATGATTCATCCATACTCCATAGCCCCATCCAGTGGCGAAGCTGTGACTGCAGCCAAGCAGAAACTTTCTCACTCTGCATATTGTATGAGAGGGGCATATTTTCCAATGAAGGCCAGCAGTTACCCCTTAACTGACGATGATTAAGCATTACCTTTATTGGCAAATGGACTTATGTGCTCATTTGCCAGTCTTCTCCTGGTGCCTTCCTGTTGAATAAACAGAAGATTATGTTACACCATTGAGCGCTCCTTCTAGAATCTTCCAGCCCTTCCATCAGCATTAGGACCCAGTCAGTAATCCTGGTGATCCAGGCAGTGCAAATCTGAACTGGAGCACCTTGACTGTTGAAACCTTGATTTTATGAAGTTTGTTGACAATTTCACACAAGACCACATTTAATGGAGAAGATTTCTTTGGATATGGTCTATATTGTGCATCAGTCAGCTAATGCTCAGCCTTGAGGTGAAGTTTAGGATATTGTCATGATTAACCAATGAAGCCAAGCTGTTGGAGTTCCTTTAAATTGATTTTACTTTGTTGATGATCCTAGCAGTGTAAAAAGTGCTTCCATGGAAGAGCAAAATGAAAACAAAGATAAACCAACCACTTTTTGCAAATAACAGCCAAATACAATTATTATGTAATATATACCACTCGTAATTTTATGAACCTCTATAAGGTCACTCCTTATGGGCCTGTCCCACGTAGGCAGTTTTTCAGGCGACTGTCAAGTCGTAGCAGGTCGCTGAAAAACCGGCGACTGGAACGGCGACTCTCAGCGTGGAACGCACACACACACATACGCACATCGCTTCCTTCACCAGCCAGTTATGCAGGCGGGGGACAGGGCAAGTGGGGGGGGGGGGGGGGGGGGGGGAGCACTGTCTGAGTGAAATTCACACAATGCAAAGCCAAAGACACACACCACGATGAACAGGAAGGTTGGCGCTGTAATTAAGACGGTGAAAGCACAGTATACGGGAAGGGTCACTTAAGTCCTTGGAGAGATGGGGGGAGACGGGGTCGGGAGAAAGAGTGGAGACAACTTTTAAGAAGCCAGCGATACATGGCTGTGAAACATTAACATTACCGGTCGGTTATCCTTGGTTCTGAAAACTACTGTTTATCTTTTTTTTCCCAATGAACCAATGAAATTCATCGGTCCCCACCGGCGACAACCTATGACAACCTATAACAACCTACGACCACCTGGCAACCCACTACCACTGCACCTACGTCACGAGAATTCGCGCTACACTCCATGGCGTCAAAATTCTGGTCGCCGCTAATTTTTCAACATGTTGAAAAATTAACGGCGACCAAAATGAATCCGCAACTAGTTACGAGAATGCGGGAACCACTCACCACCATGCAGGCGACACCCTGGCAACCTCCGGCAAACATGTGTCGACCTTGTGACGACCTCTTGGCTCCTGCAGTCGCCTAAAAAGTCGCGTAAGTGGGACAGACCCATTAGTCTCCAGCATTCCTGAGAATAAACACAGACCATCCAATCTCCCTTATAAATAAAGTCCTCCATTTCAGACAACATCTCAATTAATCTCTTCAGCAATATTGCTACTGCTTTCTTCCTGTATTTCCTTAAAATCACTTTTACAGTATGTTCCTGATTTGATTTAAAAGAAATACAAACCATCTGTTTGGAGTAGTACTTGTTTCACAAGAGGCCCCCGTCCCCCAGTAAGATTCTGGTATTGAACCACTGGATGCTAGCTGCTTCTACCTCAGTAGCTGGGGATTTCCATTCATTGAGCTTCTGTTAATGTGGATTCAAAAGAAAGTTGTCTACATTTTAATTACATAAGGCAGTTTGGGCAACCAATTTTTATTACTGCTTTTTAGAAATAAGTTTCAACATTTAAAAAACCCATTATGCTTGAATCTTACAACCCTGGAATTTGATTCTGTGAAAAAAAATCCCAAATGTTATTTTTGTTGGCCATTTATCAGATCTTATTTTGGGCTGTTTGCATAACTTCCTTGAAGAATAGGCTGTATCTTAAGAGAAAGAACAATATACCTGGTCATGGGGAGTTTTCTAGTCCTGAAGTTTAAGCATTTTAGTTTCTACAGATGAAAGCCCAGTCGTCATTTAAAAATTTTAATCACTATAAATGCTTGCATAAATTAGGAAATATAAATGATTTTTGTGAGAATTTGTGTTCCCCATTCACCAACTACATCTTCTGTTTATATCTTACAGTTAACATAGCAAAATGTTGCAAAGCATTTCCCAAGAACATAATATAATCAAAGACTGTTTTAGCATTGAATCCCATAAAGAGACATTTGGACAGAAAACCAAAAATTCAAAGTCAAAGAAGTATATTTTAAGGTCTATTTTAAAAGAGAATAGGGAAGTGTTTATGGAAGTGCATACCAGACCAAAGAGACCAGGCAGAGGAGGTTTTGATTTATTATTGTTATGTGTACCGAGGTACAGTGAAACGCTTTGTTTTCTATATTATCCAATCAAATCAGATATGCTGTACATGTGTTCAATCAAGCCACACTCAAATACAAAATACGTAGAGCAAATAGAAAGATACAGAGTGCAGAATATAGTTCTCAGCACTGGTTCCAGAGGCAAAGATCAATGTTCGCAATGGGGTAGAGGTGAATCAGGACTGTACCCTGACTTATGGAAGAATCATCCTGAAGCCTGATAACATAGGGGAATAAGCTATTCCTGAGTCTGGTGCTGCATGATTTCAACCTTTTGTATCTTCTCCCTGACGGGAGAGGGGAAAAGAAGGAACGACTGGGATGACAAGGCCTTCAGCAATCCATTGCACAAAATTTCAAGATTCCAGAAATGGAGGAGTACAGATATCTCTTGTGGAAATAGGTAAAAAATTATGCAGATTTGGAGAAACAATTAGTGTGTGATAGAGGAGAGATAAGGTGGCACTATGCGCAACAATATAGTTGCTGCCCTACAGCACAAGAAACTAGGTTTTGATCCTGATTACGAGTGCTGTCTGTACAGAGTTTCTGCGTTCTCCATGTGACCGCATGGGTTTTCTCCAGCTGTTCTGGTTCCGTTCCACGTTCCAAAGCAGTAAAGGTTTGAAGGTTATTTGGCCACTGTAAATTGCCCCTAGTGTGCAGGTTAGCAGTAGTGTATAGGTGATCAGCACAGACTCGATGGGCTGATGGGCCTGTTGCCTTTCTGTAGCTGAAAGTAAAGAACGCAATTGGATGGTGCTGTGGATCAATTACAATTACCATTTCTTGCAGTCTTGGGCAGAGCTATTTCCAAACCAAGCTGTGATGCAACCCAACCATATGCTTTCCATGGTGCACCTGTTGAAGTTTGTAAAGTCAATTAAGATGCTGACTCCTCAATCTCCTCAGGAATAGAAGCGTTGGTGTGTCTTCTTGGCTATCGCATCAATGTGGTTTGTCCATGATGGGTCATTGGCAATATTAACGCTAATGGGCCTGTCCCACTTAGGTGACTTTTTAGGCGACGGCAGGAGACTATGCAATCGCGACATGGTCGCCAATTGTTTGCGGGTGGTTGCGGGGGAGTCACCTTCATGGTCATGAGGAGTTCCTGCATGCCGGGAACTAGTCGCGGCCTCATTATGATCGCTGTGAATTTTTCAACAATGAAGCCACCCTGGAGAGTAACGAGAATTCTCAAGCCGTAGGTGGGTCGCCAGAAGGTCCTAGTGGGTTGCCAGGAGGTCAAAGGTTCTCGGAGGTTCTTGTAGGTTGTAGCTGGTGCTGAGCGGTGAATTTCATTGGCTCATTGGGAAAAAAATGGTAAGCAGTAGTTTACAGAACCAAGGATAACCGACCGGTAATGTTCAATGTCAGCCGTGTATCTCTGGTTTCTTAAAAGTTGTCTCCATTCCTTCTACCCCCTCTCCCACCCCCCCCTCTTTTAAAGGCCTTACCGTACACTGTGCTTTACAGCTGTCTTTTTACAGCGCCAATCTTCCTGTTCATTGCAGTGTGTGTCTGTTTCACCTTGGCTTTGCACTGTGTGAATTTTTTAGACAGCACTCCCACCCTGCTACTCACCATTCTATTTTGTGGATAATTCACTGGTTTTTAACTCTCTATGGAAAGTTGCACTCTTCCTTAAGGTAGAGAACAATTGCAGAAACACTTAAAAACTGTCAGTCACACACCATGAAAGTTTTAAAGAAGTGTTTAAACTCAATTATTTGCTAAGGAGCCAAAAAAGCAGCAGGCCAGAAATTGAACTAGTGAAATTTTATATATATACAAGACCAAGTGCAGGCCCGTTGGGTCTGCTCCCCTAACGCACCGGTTCCCTACCCATAGCCCCCACGGGAGGTGTGGTCCTCCAACTCAAGCTGTTCC
Organism: Amblyraja radiata; assembly: GCF_010909765.2. Classification (NCBI taxonomy): domain Eukaryota; kingdom Metazoa; phylum Chordata; class Chondrichthyes; order Rajiformes; family Rajidae; genus Amblyraja; species Amblyraja radiata. Next base: position 26,094,043 of record NC_045966.1, read on the forward strand.
CGAACGTAAGTTTCCAGCAGTCCCCTTGCCTCCCTCAGCAGTGCTCTCCAAATTCCAATTGCACTTGCCCTGCGTTTGCAATAGCAATTCGCCCTCCCTCTGCTAGTCAAGCCATTGTGACGTCGTCAGTTGAATCTGGTAGTTTTGAAAATCAAGGTATTTTGATTTTTTTAAACTTTAATCAGTAATAAGTCAAGAAATAAAGCATAAAATGTTCAGTGAAAGTCTTCTCTGCCTAGTGGGGAAAAATGTGAATCAGAATATGTAAAAATCTTGTGAAAGTTGGCATTTCTAAAGCTTTAATCGTGAATAACGTGTTAAATATAGGATGAAATATTCATAGGCTGATCACTGCTGGCTGAGCCATTGTGACATCATCAGTTTAAGCTGGACTTTTTAATTTCAAAGTCTTTTGACTTTTTTAGACTTTTAATCAGTAACAAGTCGTGAATAAGTCGAGAAATAAAATATAAAATGTTCAGATAAGGTGATCCCGGCCTCGACGAGAAAAATATCAATCGGAATATGTAACATTGTAATCGTTACCGCGTAGTGTTTTTGATAATATGTAAAGACAACCACACACACACACACACACACACGCACACACACACACACGCACACACACACATACTAACAAGATCAGACTTTTAATAAGCATATGATGAAACAAAATGAGTGCAAAATACATTTCACTTTTGTATAAATCACCAGTTAAATCTGCCAGGGCATTGCATATGATGTGTTCTCACCAATGGCTTCTTTAAGGTATTTCTAGAGAAGTAACCAAAGGGACAATAAACTGGACCCAAGCACTTGAATATCAAAGTGAAGATGGAATATCAAAGTGAATACATCAGAACAAGGTTACATGGAGGTAGCTGGGGCAATGGTCTAGGTTCAGTGGTATGGGGAGGAAAGGAGAGAGATAACATAACTGGCCAGAGGGAGATATGGAAGGTGGACATAATTGAAGGATTTGTAGCCAGAGGAAGCAGCTACAGTGTTACAATGGGAAAAGCACACTGCATTAACGAACCTGGTGAATTGTGGAGTTAATAGATGATAGGCAGGGGATGAGAATAACGGGAGGGCAACCAGGAGCAATTAGGAAAAAATTATGGCTGAGGTTGAGGAGGGAGCAAGAATGGCGTTTACCAGAAGAGTTAGAGAAATAGTTTTGAGTAAAGGTGCAGGGTTATAAGGCAGGATAAGAAGATTAGAGCGTTGATTAAAGATCGAGAAGGATCAGATATATTTAGGCCTGAAATTCATTAGGATCAGGAGGAAACATCAATTCAAATGGTTTGTAGAGTGGGTTCAGGGGCATGAAGTCAGCAATGTTGCGAGAACCAATAAAAAAAAGAACCAGATGCTGACCACAAAAAGAAGGAAACAGGCCATGATGTGGCATAAAAACAGCCTGTGGTTAACGGAACCACCGTTAGCAATACCGTTACCCATGGGAAGAAGAGGAAGGCTTGCATTTGGACTGGGCGATTTGCCAACAGCCAAAGCGTGTTGGGAGACCAGAGTGAGAACAGGTGACTGGGGGAAGTGCGACAGTGAATTTATTTTGAAAACTGCTCTTTTCAAAATAACATTTCTAAATGACCTAGAAGTGAATTTGGAAACCTAACGATGGAAAACTAAGCAAGTGATCGGCAGAACCATTTGAACATGCAATAGGCTCCAAATGAAAGTGATTAGAGGCACAAGACACCAATATCTCGGGTCATTGCGAAAGGCTAGTGGCGAGGGAGACAAAGTGCGATATTCTCACAAGATGAATCTAAGTCCAACCGCCAGCTGGGATCCCTCAACCTGCAATCTGCCAACATCAGGCATATGGGTGAAGATTCTCCCCAGGTTTTCTGAGAGAGGTCTGGGGGTCTCTGGGGGTTTCAGGCAACCCCGCAGCTAAAGGGTTTATTGGTAGTCGGGGAATAGACGAGTGTGGGCAGTCAAATGCGGGGCCTCGCCCTTGGAGAAAGCAAGCAGCTAGGAGCTAAATAATTATTAAAAACTGAGTGAGGGTTGGGTCCGTTTTCAGAACTGGGAAGGAGAGCAAGTGAGTGAATATTAAATTGCAGGAAAGGTGGACAAGGGATGAATTATACAAAGGGAATATCTCTAGTAAAGTGAGTTCAGATTTGCAGTGGGATTAGCTGGAAATGAGGTCATCTGGTTGTGAGTTATGGAGAGAGAACACGGTCCTTTGCTTATAAAATCTATGAAGTGCGGGCAGTTAGAGATTTTGAACACTGACAAAGGAATGTGAAAGCATCATCCCAATTTTTGTAAAAAATATTATTTATATGTGCATTTCAAAATGAGTCATGCATATCTTTCAAAGAAAGAAACTATGAAGTATCTTCCTAAGAAAAAAGATAGTTAAAATATTTCCAATAGAAATATCAGTGCATGAATTTACTCTCTCACACTTCTGCCACTAGGTGGTGTTCATAGCACTTGCAGTTGAACCAGCAACAATGAAACTCAGGAAAAATTACTCAACACAAAATGCTGGAGTAACTCAGCGGGACAGGCAGCATTTCTGGAGAGAAGGAATGGGTGACGTTTCGGGTCGAGACTGAAGAAGGGTCTTCTCTCCAGAGATGCTGCCTGTCCCACTGAGTTACTCCAGCTTTTTGTGTCTATCTTCATATTCCATCACATTGCTGATTTATAGTATACCTTGTAGAAGGTGCAAAGGTTTTGAGGCACTCACTAGAGGATACTCGGCCTCTGAACTGAGCTTACAACCATGGTATTTATGTGGCTGGTCTTGGTTCAGTATCTGGATGTGGTGACCTCCAAGACATTAATAGCGGGGTCTCATCATTGTGGTGCTGTTAAATGTCAAGGCTAAGAGATCCTGATTAACTGAAAAGAATTATAATTTATAACTCTCCACACTGAAATCAAGGATTGAACAAAGTCTGTATTTTCTGTTTTGAGCACCAATAGAAAGATTAAACGAGAACTTACCGTTTGAAGTTTGATCTTTATTTTATGAGAAGTTGAAGTGAGGGAATACGTGAAGAGCCCACCGGTCCGCATGCGTGTCAATCCTTAGAGCAGCTGTATGAAACCTCAGAATAGTTGCTGACCTAAGCTATAGAAAGATTAACGACCTTAGAACTACCGAATGATCTTTATGAGAAATAGGGTTGAGAGTGGAGGGCACGTATTCCCTCACTTCAACTTCTGATGAAAGTTGGTGACCTCCAAGACATTAATAGCGGGGTCTCATCATTGTGGGGTTGTTAAATGTCAAGGCTAGGAGATCAAACTTCAAACGGTAAGTTCTCGTTTCATCTTTCTATTTTATTTCAAAGTCACGTGAGTGACTACGTGAAGACTTCAAAGCTCTGTGGTTTCATGCAGTAACCCAATCTGTGTGTGAAACACTTAAACAGATAAACCATTAATGGTAGAAAAACATGGGTTATTAATACCATGATGCTAACTTGCATACATGGTCATTGTTCTTAACCGGACCATAGTCCCAATTGACTTTTGAGTTAGACAATAACTCACTCATGCAACACTGCAGAATTCTATCTGCAAATATCCAGACATATTCAACCAAATTTTATAATTTATTAACACGCACTATGTAAGCCTCTTGCTGTATGATGAAAGGGAAATATCTATTCTATTGGCTACTAATGAGCCATCAGCATTATCTTGAGACTATTGAATAACAATAAAGAAACTATAATTCATCTCAAAGGTACTTGCTCAGTGCACTTGTATACCTAATGATACCCCTAATCTCTGCTCTGGTGGGTATGCTGCCAACTTCAAATGTTCGCAATCATGCCCATTTTGCTTATGAGATCATTCCCATAACAAGCTACCCTGATGTCAGTTATGACCCAGAGGCCGAGCCAGAGATTGAGTAAAGACTGTGTTCTTTGTGCTGAGATCGGTTGCTGAAAGCATAATCATCTTAAAAATACGGCTCCCATTAGGAATACAGTAGAAGAATATTTGCATAATAATTTACTGATATAGATCGCACACTACAATGAGTGTAGGCTATTAGAGTGGTCAAATAAAAGACACCCTGCATAACGTTAGTGAACAGCAGGTGAATAACCAATCATTTATTGTCCCACTTATGGTGCTATAGAGCATAACAAAGCAGCACAAGCACTGTCAATTGTGTTATCACATAAACGCTTCTCTAGGCTCAAACTGAAAGCCACACAAACCTCTGTTACTTCAGTTTAAAAGTAACTCAGATATTTTGTTCACAAGCTTGCCATACAATCGTCCAGAGCTAGCTGCCCAAGAAGACAGGCTGCCCCAGCCATCACTCGTGACCGAGTAAATAGGAGTTGCTTCAGTCGCCTTACCATGGTCTGAAAGAATAGGCAAAATTGGCACTATTAAATTTCATGTTGCCTCATTCTTAATGTCGCAAGAGGTATCTACTGATAACCCCTAGGTTTTATCAGCTGCAAATTTTGCATATTATCTAAAACTTGATGACACAATGCCGCTGAGTAGGGCAGAATTAGCTTCCACCACTGGCATTGTTATCAAAACACCAGATAATCTGTGCCTCATGTGTATAGATATGGCAAAGTATGCATCTTCAAGATCGATTCTCTGAATCAGTTAAATTGCTGAAAGCCAATCATCCGTCTTAAACTGGGTAACTAAACACATGATCAGATTAGCCAAATGCTAACCTGATTCGGCATGCTCCATGTTTCTGTAATCTTGAGAAGTATCAGAAATATACCCCTTTTGTCCTTGGCCTGATCACTCATCCTCCGATGAGATGTCACTGATTCCACTCCGAACCCCCGTTCCTCTATTGACCATATGGACGGAAAATATTTTGCTTCTCTAGCCGCGGAAGATGCATTATCTAGTTATTCATATATTTCGTTGATAACATATAATCAGAACCTTATGACTGAATACACAGTCTCCCTTTGATGTGGGAATATGAGTTCCCTGTCAACTCTTGACTATAAGAGTCACCACGAATACTCAGCGTTCTTCCTCAGAGTGGAATTTAGCATAATGCAAGCCTGAATCAGGAATTGCGTCGCAGTCCTGTGACTGAAACCACTTGTCTGAGTCGCCAGAGTGCACAACACAATCCCTTCGACCCACCACTCAATCAGGACTACTGGTATTGAGAGCCTACGGATTATTATAAATACATTGTTGATTCACAACATTAACATGCAGGTCAGATAAAAAATATTATATGCCAGAGCAGCTTCCAGCTGGTAGCTACCTATCCCAGAGAGGGTGGCAATGATGTTTCCAATGAACTGGCAACTCTACTAACTGAGCAGAAATTTAAACGTGTGTTGAGGGAGACTTCAACTACTTCATTCTACTGAGCAGCCTGATGATCAACCACAGATGATGAGGGAATGCTTCCCTGGTCAATATGATGCATATGGCCAGCCAGTTCCATGATGGTCTACCCTGAACCAGGGTAACCAAGCTGTTCCTACTTGGAACTTACAGAGGTTACTATGCAAGGCACCCTGCCAATGTCGCTGCATCAACCTGATCTATCCCAGAGACAGTGAAAAAATACTAGACAGCCCATGCTGCCAGTAAACCCAAACCTGGGCCGAAAGACTGCTCCATTTCGGAGTTTTATGGAGGTTAATAAAGAGACCTTTCCTGCCAGCGTCTCTGAACCCGGGTCGATTTGCTTGTTGGAGCTTCAGCGAAGTTCCATTTGCAGACCCTGTCTGTCATGCTTGTCATTTCTTCAGCTGGTGTGATGTTAGGTAGCTAATGCCGCTGGCCAACACCTCTTGTAATGGCTTGCCCGTCCCCGAGGGATCAGCAAATTTAGAGGGAAGAGCAGGCCTTCCTTATGCGACTCTCGTACATCATGCCTTAAAGCATGGGATTCAGGCACATAGTCATGTACATGCCTCCTTAACACGGAGCATATTATCTGGCACCATCTCCAACACTCCTTTCATCCGAGTAGGAGGAATATTGCAACCCTGACCCAGGAGCTGCCTCAGGCGTATGACTCAAACTGCCTGTGCATGCCTCCGTTAACACGGAGCATTTCTTGTGCCACCATCTGATTCATCAGATGTTCCAATTGTTCCAATCACATCTGCCATAGATGTGGGGACAGAATCCCCTTGACCCAAATCGTCCGACAGGACTTGTCCCACAGACTTGGCTTTGACTTTGCCCCGACTCGGGGTTGTCAAGCTGCTCCCTCTAGGAGCTGAATCGGGACTAGCTGTGCAGATCGGTGCTCTGTCGGTATAAATCATCATTGTTTATTATACTTACCAGACAGGTTGCACCTGCTAGTGACTCCGAGCCCTTGCTCCTTTCTGGAGCCTCAACGGAGTATTTCAGGGAGGAAGTAGAGCGCAACCCTGTACCAGGTGTTGTTTCCTCAGGCCTCTGGCCCCCATATGACTCGGATGAGCCGGCATTATAATCGGAATCACCTCTTCCCGATAGTCCGCTAGACAGAGTGGGAGAAAATACTGCAACCCTGCCAGGTGTTGTCACAGGCAAATTACTGGAGCCGTCTGTAATGCCTCCGGTATACGGAACACAGTTCATATGATTTAAACAGAAGCATAGCCCCATTGGATCAAAGATTCGACTGCTTTGTCAATATCCACATGGTTGAGGTCTCTTATAAAAGATCTCCAACAGTTCCCTCTAATGAGCTGAGCTACCTAGCGTTTGCTGCCCTGGCCGCGGCTAACACCGGCTGCTGTTATCTTAGCAGCGATCGAAACCTAGCCGCGCCGGCAGCCCCAACTCCTAATGGAGTTTCCACGGTGGCCTAAAATCCGGCAGCCGCCATGGAAGCTCCATTAGGAGCTAGATTCAATTTGCGGCTGCCGCCGTTGGAGCTCCGAACGGGAGCAGGCGGCCGAATTGGAGGCTGCCGTGGAAGCTCCATAGGAGCTCGGTTTCGTTATTGCCTGCCGGCTTTGGAGCCGGATTTTAGGCCACTGTGGAAACTCCATTAGGAGTTGGGGCTGCCGGCTCCAAATGGTTTTGAAATATTGGACAGCAAAGTCAATAATTTTCAAAAACTAACAAGCCAGATAAGCTTATGTCATTTCAAATTCACGTCAGGCCAGGCAAATGTGTACTAATTATGTTTGAAGCCATTGTTAAATGTAAAAACACTGATGTAGTTCACCATTTTCTTTCATTGATATTAGTAAGCTGAGTGATTGTAGAAATGTCACCTCATTTATCTTGTTAACATGTTTCCTGCTAACTTGTTTTAAAGCTGGATTTAGCTTCTCCATGTGTGAGATGGTGAGTTTATTTTGAAGATTCAGAATGCCTCTGATTACTTTTCTTTGAAGTCAATGAGGGATGATAAACATTGTCATAGTTATGCTTCAAAAGCCAGTATTCTGGACACAACATGCTGGAGTAAGTCAGCGGATCAGGCAACATCCCTGGAGATCATGGATAGGTGACATTTCGGGTCACGACCCTTCATCAGACTGATTGTAATGTGGGGGAAGGGGGAAGAAAGCTGGGAGAAGCAGGAGAAAGCAGGAGAAAGCATGGCAGGTGGACACAGGTGATTGTTGTTTTGATAGGCATATTGTTAGGCCAAAGGCCAGGATTAAAGCAAAAGGTATGAAACTGAAGGATTAAAGAGTTGCAAATTGTGAAGCCAGAGAAAAGAATATAGGTGGGGGAGGAGGGAGAAATAGGTGCAAGTCCTGGTCGGCATAGGGAAGGGGGGGGGGGGGGGATGGGGAGAAAGGGGAAGTGGGTGGAGAAGAAAATACAGGGGAAATTTGGGGTTGATAGAGGTTACCTAATTTAGAATTGCTCACTGGGTGACCTGAGCACCTTAAATGGATCAGCATCGAGTGGGATAAGATTTCAAAATTAATCTTAAACCATTTTTGATCAGGTCTCAACTGCTGACTTTTCTTCACCTTGGTGGCTCCTTTGCTTTTTTTTTAAATTGAGATGAGCAATGAATAATCAGACATACAAGTATAATAATTCTAAGTAGAACATTGGCAGTAATATAAATGGAAAAAAAATCCAACTGCTGAAAATGCAAAACAAACACAGCATATGCCACTGTTTTGATGGACAAATATAGATCAATAACACTCAAGAAACTCAACACCATCCCTGATAAAGCAGCTTACTTGATTTATACCAGATCCACTTCCCTAACTATGCCTTCCTTCCTTCCTTCATCATCGAATCTGTGCTTACAAAAGACAGTGCTCATGGGAACCACACCAGCCAATTTTCATCCAGGTTGTACTGACCTGGAAAATATATATTATTACTCATTATAGACACAAAATACTGGTGTAGCTCAGCGGGACAGGCAGCATCTATGGAGAGAAGGAATGGGTGACGTTTCGGGTCGAGACCCTTCTTCGAACTATCATTGCTCATTCATTTTATGTATCTAAATTCTGCAACACCACTGAAAGTGCCTTCACCAGAAAGTCCACGGAGGTTCAACATCATCATTTAGGAATGGACAATTGTCGTCACTGGTCAACTGGACTCTGACAACTTGCATTCATTTTCCAGAGACACTTTATTAACTTGTGCACAAGGAGTGCAGCACAGTCCCAGTTACCGCACAATTCTGAAACTCGACGCAGAACTCTCAGGTTATATACCGATTTTGACCCTTGAAATCGTCCTCAATAACACTAATATTTAATAAACCTACATTCTATTCAATCCTTTATTTGCATCTAATTTTAGTATAGATGACTATCAAGAACTTTGTACTCTGGGTTTTAGGTAGCTGTACATCAAATACCTTGTGCTGTATGTCAAAGGATGTCCAAGGTCCTTGTGCTCTTTTGCTGTATAACTATCTTAACCCTTGTCATTCTGCAGTTTGCACACAATGGACACTAGCCTTGTCACTGTTAACTGCATCCTAAAAAATTAAATATTTACTGCAATTCCGCTTGATATAGCTCATGCTAATTTTTTTTCAACCTAATCAGGAATACCTTTATTATCTCCAACATGGTTTTAGACATTATTTACATGGAATTGGAGGAGTTTCTCAAATGTCCTGTTCTTTTTTTATCCTCTCCTGACTTGTTCCTTTCAATGATTTTGCTTTTGTCATAATTTTCAGACATCAGTTATGAACTTTGATTTTAATTGTTAAAATTATAGTTTTAATAGGTTTATTTCTGTTTTCAATATGTTCTTTTTATGAACAGCCTCATGAATGCTCTTTACCAGTCCATAGTTTCTGATTCCAATGGGCACTGTTACAATGAATAACAGTTTTATATGTTTTCAAAAAGCAGTTATGGATATGGACAACAGCATGGATAACCATCCACTCCATAGAATACGTACAATTGCAGTAAAGATGATATGCTGGGGAATGTGAAATAATTTTTACAGAATAAATTCTGCATGCCAAAACAATAATTTTGACAAAAGATTAAGTTTCTGAATATCATCCAACCTTCCTGAACAAGTTGTGAAACTGTTTTTCGCCTTGTATTTGGAGGAAATGGGAGGAGTCAAACGTGAAGTTATTGAAGGTAAGGACCAGCTCCGCTAGGCGGAGGAGAGTGTCAGTGACCGGGTATAGGTTGCTTCAGGTCCGCAGGTCTCCTAATTTTGTAACCCTTGCGGTCTCCTCCCCTTCCTCAGCCCTCGGACTGTCTCCTCCCATTCCTCAGCCCTCGGGCTCCTCCTCCTCCTTTTTTTCTTTCTTCTCCCCGCCACCCCCCATCAGTCTGAAGAAGGGTTTCGGCCTGAAATGTTGCCTATTTCCTTCGCTCCATAGATGCTGCTGCACCCGCTGAGATTCGGCAGCATTTTGTGTACCTTCCTGAAGAAGTATATTGCTCATAACTTTATAGGTTATGAATTATCTGGGAAGCAGCAATGGTACAATTTTGTTTCCATTATATCTATGTGTTTATTTATCATATTTGACAAATCTGTATTCAATAATATGAAACTTTCAGTGCACAAAGCAAAACATGTTGATAATGCCAAATAAGGCAACTACAGGCAATTTCTTGTAATATTTGATGATCTTATTAAATTCTGTACGTCTGTGCAAAATATCAGTGAGCAAGGAATATATTGTTCCCATTAAATCAGCCAAGATCTTATTGTCTCCTTCAATAACATACTTAATCCTTTTAGGCAGTGGAAGAATAGAAAGCATCTGTCCAAGGGCATTTTGTTTTGTATCATTGATTGTTTTATATTTTATTGTTTTCGCTGAAAATGTTCTCTGACAATGAACTTAGAAAAAACGAAACTGTAGGATTTTAGGAACCTTTACAAATACAGGAGCATTTCAACATGCCTAAGATTTTAAAACATCAGGCAATTGTTTGTTACACAAAGCATGGTAGGTGCCTGGAACACGCTGCCAGGGAAGGCAGGAGAAGCAGACATGACAGCAATGTTTAACAGGCACTGAGACAGGCCGGGAATAGATGGAAGATAGACACAAAAAGTTGGAGTAATTCAGTGAGCCAGCCAACATCTCAGGAGAAAAGGAATAGGTAACGTTTCGGGTCGAGCCCCTTCTTCAGACTGAGAGTCAGGGGAAAAGGAAACGAGTGACATAGACGGTGATATAGAGAGATATGGAACAAGTGAATGAAAGATATGCAAAATAGTAACGATGATAAAGCCAACAGACCATTGTTAGCTGTGGTCTGGGTGAAAACGAGTTACAGACAATGAGACTCAACAAGATGACTTTGAAGCTGGTACAATGACTTGGGTGGGGGATATGAGCCACGTGCACGCAGATGGAATTGGTTAGATTGGCATCATGGCTGGTGCAGATAGAGAGGTGTGAAGGGTCTGTTTCCGTTCTGTACTGCTTGATGGTCTATGCTCCCCAAGTCATAAAAAGAGACGATTCCCAGAAATAGTTAACTTTGTTAGCCAAAAAAATGAATAAACATCTGTCACACCAAACAACCACAATGTCAAACTTACAAGAACAGAAACAACTGTCAGAGTTCACCAGTGGGCTACTGGTTAGCATTTGTGTTGATTTTTTAAATTTAGTCCCTGGTGACCAGTTATTGTCAATTGTCAATGACATTATTGGATCGCTTTTGGAGAAATTGTCACTTTTACATCTACCATCTCTACCATCACACAACTGGATTATACTGTATCTCTGTGATTATCCTTATGGATTTTAGGTTAGTAGTTTCAAGTGTCTGGTTGTTGTTGAGGTGCTAGGCCAAAATTATACTGATGATAATTTAAAGATAACCTGGTGAAGATTATTCATTCTATGGTTTTGTTTTGACTATGCAACCCAATCTTTAATCACAAAGTTAAAATGCTTACAACAGTTTGTAGCTTATTCTTTCAGACATGCACGGTAAACTTTCTGAAGGCGACCTTAGATGAAGTTAAATTGGACATTAAGGTGGAAGACTTTCTCCCTAAAGGATAATAGTAAACTGCATAGTACTCAGGATTATCTCATCATTTCCTGGTTACAATGATAGCTTTTAATACCTATTTTAAATTAATTGAACAAAACTTTAACTGAATTTAAATTTTCCAGCTGTGTTGATGATCCATGTGATCATGTTTGTGAATCATTTGTATGAATCTCTGGGTTATTGATCCATAAATTATAGTTATAGCTCCGGAGAAAGTAATTCCGGAGTTATCTTTCCTTTTATAGTCTTGGCCTCCCAGGTCTTGACCTTTCCATCAACAGGAATAGCCTTCCACGATCTATTCTGTCCAGACATCTCATCAGTAACTAATATGCTATTGTCCTTGCCAAAGGTCATTTTTGGAAGTAGAAAACTTTTGCACTATGGGGAAGCGCAGAAGAGTGATGTAATTGGTTGAAATGTCTCTCTTTCTGTGATTTAATCTTTGATTCTCTGATTTCTCCTCTCACGTGACATAGCAAATAGAGCAAATAGAAAGAAAAGCAAAAATTCTAATGATACGGCTCAGGATATCCCTAAGTCTTTCACATTCAGCGACAAACTTCTGAAATATAGTCACGATTGTAATGATGCGAGGCATCAGCAATAAAAGCAGAAGATGCTGGTAACACTCAGCAGGTTTGGCACCGTCTGCGGAGAGAGAAATGGAAGTTAATGTTTCAGGTTGATTACCGTAATGGTAACACTTGGTCAATCAAGCCGAATCTCCATTTTATTTTGTAGAGAAAAGGCACAAGGTATGCTGTGATATATTTTTTTGCTACATTTTAAGTAATATTACACAAAGAAACACAATATTTTTATGATTACTGAAAATTCAATCAACACTAAAAGATAAATCAGGAGGCTAAAAATACCATTTGGAAAGAGAAGAGCTAACAACTAGAAAAAAAAAACTTCAATATAGTATGCAAATTATTCATAATTGGTTATGGTTTGAATGCTTATAAAAATCATTTCATAGTTTTGCTGAAACACCAAACAGATGGATTTGATATAAACACAGAGGCATTGCAACTGATATTTAAAATGTATTGCTGGTGGTTCAGCTCAAGTAGTTTTACAGCATCAAAAACATTGCTTCATTTTCAACAGTCTTGTGAAACAACTCTTAATTTCGAAGTGGCAGAGAAAATTATCTAGAAGAGAATAAAATCGATAGTGCAAAAAATTAACAAATCTGAGATTTGGAGATGCGGCATGGAAACAGGCCCTTCAGCCCACTGAGTCAACACTGGCCATTGATCACCTGTTCGCACTAGTTTGATGTTATCCCCTTTTCTCACCCACTCCCTGCACACTAGGGGCAATTTACAGAGGCCAATTAACCTACAAACTCACGCGTCTTTGTGATGTGGGAGGAAACCTGAGCACTCAGAGGAGACACACGTGGTCACAGGAAGAACATGAAAACTCCACACAGACAGCACCCGAGGTCAGGATCAAACCCAGGTCTTAGGTGCTGTGAGGCTGCGGCTCTACCAACTGTGCTACTGTGCCACTCGTAAAACAACATACATTGTTTTCTATAATGCAAGTAAGAATGAATCAATTAAATACTTTAAAGAAAGTGATTAAATATTAGAAATCGGATTAAATGACAAGACTTTTGACAAATGACATAAGACATAAAACTATTGTATAGAATTCTGGTCGCCCCATTACAGGAAGGATGTGCAGACTTTGGAGAGGGTACAGAAGACTTTTGCCTGGATTAGAGAGTATTACCTACAGGGAGAGCTTGTTTTCTTTGGAACGTCAGAGGTTGACGGGAGAACTGATTTTAAAAAAAGTGTATAAAATGATGATAGGCTATTGATGGGGTAGACGTTTCCTCAGGCTGGAAAAGTCAAACACAAGAGGACATAATTTTAAGGTGAGAGGGGTTTAAAGGAGATGTGCAGGATTTTTTTTACGCAGGGTGGTGGGTGCCTGGAACACGCTGTCAGTGGTGATGGTAAAGACAGGGACAATACTGGCATTTAAAAGGCTTTATATAGGCACATGAATATGCAGAGAATGGAGGGATATGGATCATGTGTAGACATTAATATACCTTGGCATCTTGTCCAGCATTGACATTGTGGGACATAGGCCCTGTTCCTGTGCCGCATTACTCTATATTTTATGTTCTAAGACTTGGACTTGTTTCGTGCATCTCATTACAGTGGGGTGGCTGAAAGGGCTTTAGAGTGAAGTATGTACTATTCTGAAGTTCCCATCTGAAGAAGAGTTCTGACCCAAAACTTCGCCTTTCCGTTCTCCTGAGATGCTGCCTGGTCCTCTGAGCTACTCCTGCACTCTGTTTTCTTTTGTAAACCAACATTTGCAGTTCCTTGTTTCTACTAAGTATTGTTTAAGTGTAGTTGCTATTGTAGTATAGGCAATGAGGCAAAACTAAATAGTAATTTATGAACTAGATGGCGATTTTTTAAAATAGTCAATTCGAGGATAAAGATTGGATCACTCCAATACATCTTCAAAATAGTACCATGATATCCTTCTGCCTTACAAAATCAACAGAGTCTTGGCTAATATAAAAAAATAGACAACACATCTGACATTGCAGTCCTCCCTAGATGATGGACTGAATTGCCGTGTGGATTTGTGCAGTCAAAATTTGAGCATTCTGACACAGAGACAAGAATGTTACCAAATGCATCACCATTGACAACCGGTTTTAAGGAATGTATCAATGAGATAATAAATAATAAAGCAACAGGAAAACAGCATCTATTGAAGTCTGAAAAAAGAAACACTGAGTAAGAAAATAAATGCTTTTATATAATTCCTTAGTGTTTGAACCAAAAATGTTTATAAATAAAGCTACGGGACATTTCAAATAGTTTGTGCAAATGTACAAATGTGCATGTACTTGTAATTATGGAAGAAAATGTATTACGATTCATGATTTAAAAAAATTAGAAATAATATGTGATACGCAGGTAAGTTCTAATCATGATCCAAATGGACACTAGCCATGATCAGTCCCAAATTCGTCTTGCATCTGATATCAACATCATAGCAATTTCAGACATTTATATCCAACATTTTCCACCATTTGCCGCTAATAATTTGTATGCATTTTGCTTTGAAGCTAAATTAATATGTGGCAAGTTGAAGCTTTAGAAATAAACATGGTCGTAGTAGTACGCATACTGTAATGTTGCTTCGATGACTAAAGATTAATTGAGGATAATACTTTACAATTGGCATCCTTAATAGTTGAAAATAAGCTTTCCTGTTCTTTCCAAGTGCTGGGTTTGATTAAAGGCCACCGAGATGAAAGGTGATTTTTAGGGGAGCTTGATGTCTAATACATTACCATCGGCCTATCAATCAATTTTTGATAAATTACGAAAAAGAGTTCAAAGTACTTTCCATTAGCATGAACACAAACTGGAGCAGACCATTCATTCCTTGTTGGCTGTGGCTGTGTTTGGATCAAAAGACTGGGTTCAAGTATCACTTAAGGGTGCTCAGGATAAAGGCCTGAGTTAACATTCTGCTTCAGCACTGAGGAATTGATACATTTTCGAAAGTCTCTTATTTTGTGGGCCTCTCCGCTTTCTTAAAGTCCTGTCCCACGGTACGAGTTCATTCCAAGAGCACTCCCGAGTTTAAAAAAAAATCAAACTCGTGGTAAGCACGGAGAATGAATGTAGCGGGTACTTCGGAGCTCGGGGACGTCACTTAGCAGCTCGTAACGCAAACGGCAGGTACTCGGGAAGACTCGCTAACGACAGGTTCGTGAAGATTTTTCAACATGTTGAAAAATGTCGACGAGAGCCCCCAGTACCGACGAGTGGTCATTACCGTAAATCTCCGAATTCGAATCAGAGCAAACTCGGGAGAACTCTTGGAATGAGCTCGTACCGTGGGACAGGGCTATTAAATGGGTGTAAAAGATTCTGCAGTACCACAGGAATAAGAACAGCCAGATTATACCTGGTCTGCTCAAACGGCTCTAAAACAAGTTTGTTATTTATTATCATGTGGTTGCTTGTAGAAGCCTGCACTGTACAAAACTACATCTGCTTTCCCTGCAGTAAAATAATGATTTACTTCAAGAAATATTTAAATAGATAAAATTGAATACCCTGGTATTATAAAAAATGTAGAAACCAACTTTTATTTCCTTCCCATGAATTTGTTCCAGATTATGCTCTGAGCTGCCTCGGTTCAGGATTCTCCAACTGGACTCTGCACTCTGTTTCACCACTGGACTTCAGATTGGATCTCATTGTTAACATCTCACCCACAAATTGTCTCTAACATCTTGGCAGAACTGCCAGCCAGATGACCTAATGTTCCTCTCGTGACAACATTAACTCGTTTTCATTTCCTCTCCACAGATGCTGCATGACTTTTTCAAGCATCTTCAGCCTTTATTTCAGATTTCTGCCACTTGCGCTTCTTTCGAACATAGAACAATCAAGCACAATCAAGTTTCAAATTCCTGGGCGTGCATATTTCCAAAGATCACTCCAAAGATCACATAAGCGCCTATACTTCCTGAGAAGATTACGGAGAGTCGGTATGTTGAGGAGGACTCTCTTGAACTTCTGCAGGTGCACAGTAGAGAGCATGCTGACCGGTTGCATCGTGGCTTGTTTTGGCAACTTGTGTGCCCAGGAGCGGAAAAGACTGCAAAAAGTTGTAAACACTGCCCAGTCCATCATCGGCTCTGACCTCCCTACCATCGAGGGGATCTACAACAGTCGCTGCCTCAAAAAGGCTGGCAGCATCATCAAGGACCCACACCATCCTGGCCACATACTCATCTCTCCGCTGCCTTCAGGTAGAAGGTACAGGAGCCTGAAATCTGCAACATCCAGGTTCAGGAACAGCTTCTTCCCCACAGCCATCAGACTATTAAACTCAACTTAAACAAAAATCTGAACTTTAATAGCCGATTGCACTTTATATGCTTATTTATGTGTGTATATATTTATTCAATGGTATATGGACACACTGATCTTTTCTGTATTTATTTATGCATACAATATTCTGTTGTGCTGAAGCAAAGCAAGAATTTCATTGTCCTATCTGGGACACATGACAATAAACTCTCTTGAATCGTGAATCTTGAATCTTGAGGCCCTTTGTCCCATGATGTCTGAACCAAACATGATGCCAAGACCAGTTCTTATCTGCCTGCACATGATCCATATCCCTCCATTCCCTGCATATCCATATACATATACAAAAGTCTCCTAAATGCCTCTATCATATCTGCCTAGCACTACTAACAAAGCATTCCAGGCACTCGCCACCATCTGTGCAAAAAAAATTACCCTGTGTAACAGCAGATTTTCAAATCTTTTAGGTAATTAGCACCCTAGCCGCTATTTGGATGAGAATGGTTGAAGGGGGTGTCTTATAAATGCACGCGAGCTCACTCACAGAGACCTTCAGAGCTTCTTCTCAGATATGACTTCAAAACACAGTCTTTTGATGATTAAATGCTTTATTGTTGATAGAAAACAGTAAGATACATCCAAACTTCTTCCAACTCGTTACTACAATCTTCTTTGAACTCCAGCTTATTACTTTAGACATTAGTAAACTCCTCGTGTCTCCGTAACACTGGCAAGATCCGCATGATCCCGCATGATCTCACATGGTAGAAAGGTTAACCTTCCCCATGGTCTCTCCAAACTAATCTAAAAACTAAACTTCTGCGCATGCATCTAAGCTCTAAACACGCCCAAAAACACGCCATAAATTCCACCCACAATATAATGGGCAGTCAAAAATTTAAAGGCAACATGCCATCCTCAATGACCTGCAAATCAGGCCAAATGGCCACTACACCCTGGACATCTTTAAATTTTACCCTTCTCACCTTAAAGCTATTCCCTCTGCTATTTGATTAATCCATCCCGGGAAGATGGTTGAGATTGTCTTCCCTATCTATTCCTCTCATAAGTTCATTTGCTTCTCTCAGGTCCCCCCTCCGGTGTCCCAGAGAAAAACACTCAAAGCTAACCTCACCTTGTAGCTAATAACCCCCTAATCTAGGCATCATTCTGGTAAACATTCTCTCCACCCTTTCCACAGCCTCCACTTCCTTCTTGTAATGGGACAACCAAAACAGCACACAATACTCTAAATACGACCTAACCAAAGTTCTCTTAAGCTACATCATAACTTCCTGATGCTTATACTCAGTGTCCCGACCTATAAAAACATGCCTTCTTTACCATTTACATGTGTGCCACTTTCAGAGAGTAATGGATTTGGACCCCAAGTTTTCTTTTTACCTCAATGCTGTTACGGGTCTTGCCATTAATTATATATTTTCCCCTTACATTCAACCTCCAAAAATGCAACACATCACACTTGCTTGGATTAAACTTTATCTGCCATATCTCCACCCATTTCTGTAGTTGATCTATATCCTGCAGTGTACTGTGACAGTCTTCCTCACAGCCCACGATCCCAGTCATCTGCAAACTTACTAACCAACCTGTCTATGCTTATATCCATTTATTTATGTAAATACTGAGAAAATATCAGCTCATCCATCACAGCTTTTTTTGTGGATTCACATTTGTACCTCATGCAGCAAAAGTGATTCCTGACATTTGTAATGAAATAGCCAAGCTCTCATTTTAATATGTTCAGTTCATTTGAATTATCTCCCAAACAATTATGGCCGTTTATGGAAAGTTGTTTAACATTCAAAGCCATCTCATATATGCATTAGTAAATAATTCTAATAATGAGTCAGAGAGGTTTATGGCAGGAATACCAAAGCTTGGGCACTGGCTGTTTACAACATTACTGTAAATTGATGAGCAATTAAAATCAGGTCCCCTCAACAGATGTGATGTGAAGAATTAGATGTATCTTGGGGGCTGACAAAGATTGTATGGTTGGTCTGGGGCAGTGAAGGGGAGATGAGGCCGTAGAGGGATTTAAAAAACAACAGGGTTGTTAATCTTAACAGAGCATTTGTTTTCATTTCTAGCTATGTTGTTCATTCTTTCATTAAAGATCTGGATTAAATAACCAAGATTATTTACACAACAATGTACACAATTCAAATTTAAGCAACATTTCTTCATAATTTAGCCATTTTGTTTTGTGTATTATTTGATGAGACAGTATGGTGTCCTTGAGATTTCCTTTTCACCAACTACCGTAGATATATCTACGCAAATAACCGTGCTTATAAACAGTTCTAATCTCATTAAGTAATTATTCTGTTTCATCGTTTTTGGATTTGAATACCTGATCACACTCCAACCTACTTTTAATTCTTTCTGCAATGAAAACAGTGTTCTGTTTATTTCAAATTTCCAGCCTCTTGTGATGTTTTTTTTATGTTATTGTGTTATCAAAACATTCTTCTTGCTTTAAATGTATTTTGCACAATGAATTCTTTTTTATTACAATAATTTAAATATTTTTTTAATTTTGCAGTTGCCATTTTCTAATTCCTAAGCCTTTGGTGTGTCTACCACTGATTTTACTTCGGAGTCACGTGAGTGACTACGTGAAGAACCCCGCCAGGACGCATGCGTGTCATATCGCTACACGCATTGCGAAACAGTCAGGCGGGGTGGAACGACGTTCCCCCGCAGCGGCAAGTTTAAAAGCCGGAACCTGCAGGTAAGAGATACTCTGCGGTCTTTTTTGTTGTTCCCATACAGGTTTACAGGTGGGAAGTCATTGGACAAGTCCAAGAAAACAACGAGGGCTGCGACAAAGCTGGCGGGGGAGGACCGCGGAGTTGCGGGCAGCCAGCAGCGGCCAGCGGCGCATGAATCACCCATAATGGGAACAGCTGTGCCCGACTTCGCCCCCGCACCGGCCAGATCTACACCGCGGCCGGGCGGTAAGGCAAAACAAAAAACCAACAAAGTCGTTGACTCAGATGAGTCCGACTTCGAGCAGCCACGAGCGGCCAGTGACCGTGAGCGCTGGAGCCGGATGGAGCGGCTTGTGGAGCAGATGCTCCAACGTGACAGGCTCCGGGAGATGGAGTCCAGTCACTGTGGGCAATATGTCACACCCACAGCAGCACCTCTTCTAGGGCTGCACAGTGCATCTCCCTCGTCAGAGGGGAGTACTGGGGGTCAATTCTGGGCTGATCCTGAAGAGGGGTTTGCAGAACAGAAATCAAGTGTGCAAGGGGTGCAGGAACATGAAAATCTACTGGACATGGTGTCCAATCTCATACAGCCAGACCAGACTGGACAAAACCTGGAACAAAAACTAGCTGCCAGTATTGATTATATGTCCTTTAAGCAGCTACAGGAACAGGCTGTGATGGACACCACGGCAAGTCACTTAGCACCGGGAAACTGTACATCCCTGAATGTGTAAATAATTGCATATGGAAACATGTCGGAGCAGGAGTTAGAGGCATGGATGTCAAACTCCAAAAAGTACTAAAGCTCCTAACAGCGGGAATTACAGCTTTCGCCCGCACAGTAGATGAAAAGGAGATGTCGCAGGACCAACAGGATGCACTGGCACTGCTTTGCAACACACAATATGAAATAAACAGCATCAGGAAGAGTGCCATCCGACCTGCTCTAAACCCGAAATTCGCAGGTCTGCAAACCTGGAAACACAAAACCACCAATTTTACTATTTGGAGGTAACCTATCCAAGCAAGTCAAGGAGCTCGATGAGGAGGCAAAAACCCTGGGGCTCATAAAAACGACATCATCAAGAACCTACTACGGCCATAAACAGCACCCTTATGCACCCACCAGTAGAACAAGACAAACTGGTGAAAGCTCAAAGGCCAGGTACACCGAACATCAGTCTTTTTTAGGCCACGGCCCAGACCGGCCTTTTTGGAAGATGCGCAAACCCCCAACACCAACCCAACCACAAACCCAGACACCGGCGCCTCAACCTCCACGAAGGATTTACAAAAATAAGTAAACCTGCCACTGGTAACCATGGAGGTAGGTGGGTCTGGTTCCTTACAAATTGCAGGGAGTATGGAGGTTGGGGGGAGATTACACTTCTTTCTGGATGCATGGAGTATGTTAACTACTGACACTTATATTTTAAGCAGTATCCAGGGATATACCATAGAATTTATACACAAATATAGCCCTCCAGTTCAACATGTACCGAACCGAATGTTCGTACTTTCAGGTAAAGAAAAATCAGAAGTGCATGCTGAACTGGAGCGGCTTTACGCAAAAGGGGTAATTGAAAAATCCCAACACGAATCGCTGGAATTTGTGTCCAATATCTTTACCAAAAACAAAAAAGATGGTGGTTGTCGCATCATCATAGATTTGACCAATTTGAATACATTTGTACAATATATTCATTTCAAAATGGAAACCTTTGTTACTGCAAAACAATTGATTTCCAAAGGTTACTTCATGGCTAGCATCGATTTAAAAGATGCTTACTATTCAGTGCCTATACGAGGTGACCACAGATGTTACTTAAAATTCAACTGGATGGGACTGCACTGGCAGTATAGAGCGCTGCCAAATGGCTTAACATCAGCCCCCAGGCTGTTCACAAAAATTTTGAAACTAGCCCTAGCGTTTCTGCGGAAACGAAAACACATGGTCATGGCATATCTAGATGACATACCTATTGTGGGCAAAACTTTGGAATTGGCCAAACAAACTGTAACAGCCACAAAACAATTATTTGAAAAACTGGGGTTTATTATCCATCCAGTTAAATCTAAATTAACTCCTTCCACTAGAATGGATTATTTGAGGTTCACCATTGATTCAGTTCACATGTCGGTGACTTTGCCAAAGGGAAAGGCTATAGACTTAATAGAGGCTTGCAATAACCTCATTGACATCAGTAAACCGTCCATCAGATTGGTAGCAAAAGTAATTGGCAAAATGGTGGCTGCTTTTCCAGCCACACAATTCGGACCTTTACATTACCAAAATTTACAGAGGGCAAAAATACGAGCACTCAAAATTAACGCTGGTCATTTTGACAGACCAATGAAGCTACCAATCGAAGCTATAATGGAACTAAAATGGTGGAAAGATAACATTCGGTTTTGTTACAATCCAATCATTATCAGCAACCCTTCTATGGTGCTACAAACTGATGCCAGAGCACTTGGTTGTGGTGCTACCAATTCCATCTCCAGCTGTGGAGGTAGATGGAATGCACAGGAGGCATCATTATTACAAACACTGGGCATAAACTACCTGGAAATGTTGGGTGCATTCCATGGCCTAAAGTCATATTGTTCTGGGTTATATCACCAGCATGTTAGACTACAAATTGACAATACCACCGTGGTAGCATATATCAACCACATGGGTGGAAACAAATCGACATCATGTGACAATCTGGCTAATACAATTTGGCAATGGTGTATCCAGAGAAATATTTGGATATCAGCTACTTACCTACCAGGTAAACTAAATTTAGTGGCAGACACCAGGTCACGCAAATTTAATGAAAACACCGAATGGATGTTGAATAAAAAAGTATTTGCTGATATTACAGCACGGTATGGAACACCAGATATCGATCTATTCGCATCCAGACTTAATCACCAGTTATCAAACTATGTTTCGTGGGAACCAGACCCTGGGGCAGCGGCGACAGATGCATTTTCGCTGCATTGGGGGAAATTGTTTATTTATGCATTCCCTCCTTTCTGCCTCATCAGTCGGGTATTAAGGAAAATACAGCAAGACTCTGCGTCTGGTATTTTGGTAGTACCCGATTGGCCTACTCAACCATGGTTCCCTGTGATACTCGACATGGTATTAGAACCATGTATCACCATCCCGAATAGACCAGATTTATTGGTTCATCCCGTAACAAGGGATAGCCACCCATGTCATAACTATATGAACTTATTAATTTGTAGAGTCTAAAAATACCTCTACTACAGCTGGGACTGATGGACCGAACAGTGAACATTATTTCGGCGGCCCACAGACAGTCCACCAAAAAACATTATCTGGTATATATCAGGAAATGGCAGATGTATTGTCACAGAAACAGCATCACCTACAGATCAATGAACATCCCGTTTATTCTGGAATTCCTGGCAGGCCTTCATTATGATGAGGGGCTCAGGTATAGTGCCATCAACTGCGCCAGAAGTGCCCTGTCAACATATCTATGGCAAGGAACAGAGCGTCATTCTGTTGGGACTCACCCCCTGGTAACAAAACTTATGAGGGGAATTTTTAATATCAATCCCCCAAGAACCAGGTACTCTCAAATATGGGATGTGAGTAATGTCCTGACTATGCTAAGGAATTGGTCTCCAGCAACAGCTCTGTCCCTACAAAGACTGACACTGAAAACAGTCATGCTAATGGCGTTGGTCACGGCACAAAGGGTACAGTCGTACATAAGTTAAGACTGGACAACATGACTTCTTCATCCGGAAATATAACATTTCATATTTATGAATTAGTCAAGCAGAACAGACAGGGATCAGCAGGCCTCAATATAGAATTTAGGTCTTACCCGACAGATGATCGTCTCTGTATAGTAAGACATTTGTTGTTATATATGGAGAACACGAAAATCATCAGAGGCAATGAGATGGCACTTTTAATCAGCCACAATCAACCACACAAAAAAGTGACGGTACAGACCATCTCAAGATGGCTGAAACAGGTTCTAATACAGGCTGGGGTGGATACTAATATTTTTAAATCTCATTCCACCAGGGCTGCAGCTACATCGGCAGCTATGCAGTTGGATGTACCAATGGACCAAATCCTCAAGACAGCAGGATGGTCAAGGGAAAAAACATTCCAACTATGTTATAATAAACCAGTAATTAAACCTAGAACGTTTGCAGAAACAATTTTAAGCTCTGTAATATAATTTCACCCCATAAATAGAGACTATAATTTGGTGTTAATAAATTTATCATGGATTTCAATGTCGGATTCATGTCTAAATTATGTTGACACAATTCCTCCCAGTCATTAAGGCAGATGTGATGCATGGACTCGTTTCCACGGCATGAAATCACAGAGCTTTGAAATCTTCACGTAGTCACTCACGTGACTCCAAAGTAAAATAGTAAGATTAAACGAGAACTTACCAGTTCGAAGTTTGATCGTTATTTTATGAGGAGTACGTTGAGGGAATACATACCCTCCGCTTCCACCCTTGATCATATACTCAACTGGTATTTTCTTCTCTAATCTTACTATGTTCAGTCATTACAGTTATTTGTGATTTCACACCGCTGCTTTGAAGAATGACACGCATGCGTCCTGGCGGGGTTCTTCACGTATTCCCTCAACGTACTCCTCATAAAATAACGATCAAACTTCGAACTGGTAAGTTCTCGTTTGATCTAACTATTTTTTCATGTATATTAAGAACCATCCGTATTAAATTAGGACCATGAAGATACTAGCATTCATTTTGCAGAGAATGCACAGGAATTTTTTATTAATCATTGCAAAGGGCACTAATGAATATGTAGCAGTACTTCTTTTAAAATTAATGGTTTCTGTGCTAATATATTCTTTTACATTTTTTCAGTAAGAAATATTCTTTGTATATTTGAAAATGTGTTCATCTGTCTTGATCCATATTATAATCGGAATATTTGATCTCCTGCAGTTTGTTCAACTATTTTGTAAATAACACAACCTCAAAATATTTCTTAATTAATTTGAATCAATTGGTAAACAGAAACAGCATGTTAGTTTAAAAATGTGAATCATGTGACAGTTTTGCAATACAACGCACACATAATTTTAAATACCTTCATGGATTCTCTCCATGAAGGTAGACTTCATTGCATGCATGATAATCAACAAAAGTGTTAAGATTTCACTGTAAATGTAATTTACTTGAATTTATCATATCAACATTTCGGGATTTACATTAGAATATTATGGTTGTTAACTTGGCCTAACTGACCTTTTTGCATTCAAAGCACAATTTTAGTATTAGTGCAAAGTGATTTGCCATGAATTTGATATCTGACCTGACTCTGGAGTGTTGGAGCAAGATTCCTTTTGAGAGTAGGGCATGTACCACTCCAATTTGTAGATTATAAATCATTGCATTGTCTAATCAGGATGAAACAAAAGTCTATTTTTAAGGCTACTTCCCATTAATGTAAATGTTTATATCATACTGACTACATTGCCTAAATATTTAAAAGGCAATTGCACAGGAATTCCTCCCATACATGAAAATGCATCCACAGAGCAGTACCCTTAGGAACAAATCGAGTTTCACGAGGTAGCCAGTACAAAGTGGTACATAGTTGAAATTATTAACCTCAGCTGAAGAATTTTCTTTTATGTGTGCAAAACCAGTGGTTCTCAATTTTTTTTTGCTGAACACCATCTAAGAGTTGTTCCTTTAGGCCACACACAGTTCCTTGCACTAGTTATTCATTTCAACCAGCATCTGCTTCTAATGTGATTGCGCACCTTCCAGTTCCGCCACTCCAAA
Organism: Amblyraja radiata; assembly: GCF_010909765.2. Classification (NCBI taxonomy): domain Eukaryota; kingdom Metazoa; phylum Chordata; class Chondrichthyes; order Rajiformes; family Rajidae; genus Amblyraja; species Amblyraja radiata. Next base: position 26,118,933 of record NC_045966.1, read on the forward strand.
CCATTTGAAATTGTGTAAAAGATAAATATAGAATATAAAATGTGATCACCAAAAGCATATTAGTTTAGTTTCTTCAAATAACAAATGGCAGGTGAAAATTGGTCACAAATTATCTCCCTAATTGTTTCCTTGTTATGTTAATCAATTAGTGTTATATATGAACCTATGTCATCATTGAAAGGATCTCACGGAAAATATAATTGAAAACATTCTCTTTGATGGTAAATAAAATGAAAGCATTTTCAGGGTGTAAACCATTTAATTTGGACTGAGATAGAATAGAAAGATTCAATGAGAACTTACCGTTTGAAGTTTGATCTTTATTTTATGAGGTTGAAGTGAGGGAATACGTGAAGAGCCCGCCAGCCGCATGCGCGTCAATCTTCAGAGCAGCTGTATGAAACCACAGACTAGTTGCTGAAATTAAGCTATAGAAAGTAATGTCTTTAGAACTACCGAATGGTCTTTATGAGAAGTAGGGTTGGGAGTGGAGGGCACGTATTCCCTCACTTCAACTTCTCATAAAATAAATATCAAACTTCAAATGGTAAGTTCTCGTTTCATCTTTCTATTTTATTTTGAAGTCACGTGAGTGACTACGTGAAGACTTCAAAGCTCTGTGGTTTCATGCAGTAACACAATCTGTGTGTGAAACACTTAAACTGATAAACCATTAATGGTAGAAAAACATGGGTTATTAATACCATGATGCTAACTTGCATACAGGGCCATTGTTCTTAACTGGACCATAGTCCCAATTGACTTTGAGTTAGACAATAACTCCTGCAACACTGTGCAGAATTCTATCTGCAAATATCCAGACATATTCAACCTAATTTTATAATTTATTAACACGCACTATGTAAGCCTCTTGCTGTATGAAGAAAAGGAACTATCCATCCATTGGCTGCTAATGAGCCATCAGCAATATCTTGAGACTATTGAATAACAATAAAGAAACTATCTTTCATCTCATAGGTACTAGCAAGCTCAGTGCACTTGTATACCTAATGACACCCCCAATCTCTGCTCTGGTGGGTATGCTGTCAACTTCAAATGTACGCAATCATGCCCATTTTGCTTATGAGATCATAACCATAACAAGCTACCCTAATGTCAGTTATGACCCAGAGACCGAGCCAGAGATTGAGTAAGGGCTGTGTTCTTTGTGCTGAGATCAGTTGCTGAAAGCATAATCATTTTAAAAATACTGCTCCCATTAGGAATAAAGTAGAAGAATATTTGCATAATAATTTACTGATATACATCGCACACTACAATGAGTGTAGGCTATTAGAGTGGTCATATAAAAGACACCCTGCATAACGTTAGTGAACAGCGGGTAAATAACCAATCATTTATTGTCCCACTTATGGTACTATAGAGAATGACAAAGCAGCACAAGCTGTGTCAATACAATACAATACAATACAATACAATACAATACAATACAATACAATACAATACAATACAATACCTTTTATTTGTCATTTGAACCTCACATGAGGTTCAAACGAAATTTGGTTTCTGCAGCCATACAAAAAAAGAACCAAGACACACACCAACACAATTCAATTCACATAAACATCCATCACAGTGAGTCCTCCTCACTGTGATGGAAGGCAAAACTTGTCTCTCCCCTGCTCTCCATTCCTCTCCCGAAGTCGAGGTCAAAGCCCCCGGTGGGCGCTAGCAAGTCCGCGGCCACTCAAAGCCACACCGGGCGATGTAGGGCCCTGCCCCGGGTCTTGATGTTGGAGCCCCCGGCGGGCGCTAGCAAGTCCGCGGCAATTTACAGCCGCGCCGGGCGTTGTAAGGCCCCGCTCCAGGTCACTCTGAACCCCGCAATTCGGGCGGGAGAAGTCGCCGTTGCCGGTGCCCCACAAAGCAGTCTCCCACCGTGGACCCGCGAGCTCCCGGTGTCAACATCCACCTGAGTCGGGTCGCAGCAGCTCGCCGCCGCAGCTCTCCACGCTCCGAAGCTGGCTAGCTCCACGGAGGTAGGTCCGTAGCTCCACAGCTCCACAGCTCCACAGCTCCACAGCTCCACAGCTCCACAGCTCCACAGCTCCACAGCTCCACGGAGGTAGGTCCGCAGCTCCCCAGCTCCACAGGCTCCGTGACTTCAGCCCCCAGGTCGCTCCGGTTCGAGGCCGCTCCACGGCGCTAGGCTCCAACGGCAACGGAGATTCGACAGGGAAAAGGTCGGGTCTCCATGCAGGGAAGAGATTTAAAAGTTTCCCCCACCCACCCCCCACCCCCCACGCATACACATTTAAAAACCCACTACAAACAAAACCCTCAACAGGACAAAAAAAATAAAAAATATACAGACAGACTGCAGAGGCCGCTGCGACGTCGGTCGCAATTGTGCTATCATAAAAACGCTTCTTTAGGCTGAAACTGAAAACCACACAAACCTCTGTTACTTCCGTTTAAAAGTAACTCACATATTTTGTTCACAAACTTTCCATAGAATCGTGCAGAGCTAGCTGCCCGAGAAGACAGGCTGCCCCCCCACCATCACTCGTGACTGAGTAAATAGGAGTTGCTTCATTCGTCTGAATGAATAGGCAAAATTGGCACTATTAAATTTCATGTTGCCTGATTCTTAATATCACAAGAGGTATCTACTGATAACCCTTAAGTTTTATCAGCTGCAAATTTTGCATATTATCTAAAACTTGATGACACAATGCCCTTTGATCTGAGTAGGGCAGAATTGGCTTCCACCACTGGCTTTGTTATCAAAAAAACAGATAATCGGTGCCTCATGTGTATAGATATGGCAAAGTATGCATCTTCAAGATCGATTCTCTGAATCAGTTAAATTGCTGAAAGCCAATCATCCATCTTAAACTGGGTAACTAAACACATGATCAGATTAGCCAAATCCTAACCTGATTCGGCATGCTCCACGTTTCTGTACTCTTCAGAAGTATCAGAAATATACCCCTCTTGTTCTTGGGCAGACCACTCATCCTCCGTGAGATGTCACTGATTCCACTTGGAACCAATTGAACATACGGACGGAAAATATTTGGCTTCTCTTGCCGCAGAAGATGCATAATCTAGTTATTCATACATTTCGCTCATAACCTATAATCCCGCCGGCAGCCACAATATCAAATCCTAGCTCCTTAAGGAGCCCCACGTGGCCTCCAAATCTGGCCGCCTGCTCCCGTTCGGAGCTCCAATGCCGGCAGCCGCAATATCGCATCCCAGCTCCTTATGGAGCCTCCACGGCGGCCTCCAAATTCGGCCGCCTGCTCCCGTTCGGAGCTCCAACGGCGGCAGCCGGAATATTGTATCTTGCTCCTTATGAAGCCTCCACGGCGACCCAAAACCGGCCGCCTCCGTCAGCTACTCCAGGCCCGCTGTACCGCAGCGGCCCGCTGAAAACATAATTAACTTACCTGCCAGAGCAGTTTCGAACTGCTCCAACCCACGCGCCGTGAGTCGACGTATTGACGCGCATGCAGCTGGCGGGCTCTTCACGTAGTAAAATTGATTTATCATTAACATTGTGAGCTGGTGATATTGATTAACTAGTATTGGACTGATCAAGGTCATTTTAAAGTTGACTTTGGCTTTGAATTGCCATTTATTTTTATATTGTTGCCGTGATGACATTTTTTTTTTTGCTGAGCTTAGCCACGGTAGGACTCTGCATATTTGGTTTCATCCACTTGTGTACTATTAGTATTTTTGGATGGTATTTTGACCCATGTGGTCTTACTCATGAACCACCTTTACCCCCCTTCCCCACAGCTCCCAGAGTCTTCTCACCCATCCCCCACACAACCTCAAGAGTCCCATACTATAGGCCTTGGTAAAGGTTTAGTTTAGTTTAGTTTAGTTTAGTTTAGTTTAGTTTTGTTGAGAGATACAGCGCAGAAACAGGCCATTCAACCCACTGAGTCCGCACTGACCAGCGATCCCTGCACATGAACACGATCCTACACACACTAGGGACAAGTTATATTTATGCCAGGCCAATTTACCTATAAACCTGTAGGAAGGAACTGCAGATGATGGTTTAAACTGAGGATAGACACAAAATGCTGGAGTGACTCAGTGGGACAGGCAACATCACCCATTCCTTCTATCCAGAAATGCTGGCTGTCCCGCTGAGTTACTCCAGCATTTTGTGTCAAACTGCAAGTCTTTGGAGTGTGGGAGGAAACCAAAGATCTAGGAGAAAACCCACGCAGGTCTCGAGGGGAACATACAAACTCCACACAATCAGCACCCTTAGTCAGGATCGAACCCGGGTCTCTGGTGCTGTAAGACCGAAACTCTACTGCTGTAGCACCATGCTGCCCCTGCTGGGGTTTCACTTTGTCAGCTCAGCCATCTGGTTTGAGCTGAGACACCTCATCAGAGCTGGATCCCTGAAAGGGTGGATGAGGAGGAAGTGGGCGGGCTGCCCGCTGATGGCAAGGCAAGGACATTCCACCTCCCAGCGTGTGATGAGGAGTAGCGTGAGGCCAGTCAGTCAATGGAAACTCTGTTGCATTGTTTTGTATCAGACTGCTTGTGTCAGACAAACAAGTCATACCTTCCTGCAAATGAATATCCGTAAACACATTAATCGGAATATGACAAAATAGCTGAAGTCATTGCCATGCATTAGTAGAGTCAGTAACCATGCAACAACCAAGCACATCAATCCATCATATTAGATGCCACAAACACTGATCTATTTCCATAGTAATCACAGAGCAAATAACTAGGGATGCTGGAAATCTGCAATAAAAACTGAGAAATTGGAATATGTGGTAAATTAATTACTTTTAGCCCTCTTCCTCATCTTCATTTTGTCACCTTGCTGCCTCCCACTCTAATGTTCATTGCTGCTTTTTTACCCTACTCTCCCTTTCGTATGGTTTTGATGCTTCCCTTCTCCTCCTTGACTTTATCTCTCCATTTCAGAGAATAGGCTGGTGACTGAAGGCGCTCTTGTGCATGGCGATATATTGCAACTATGGGGCCCAACTTCCAGCTGCAAATGGAGACTTTTATTCCTAACGCCGATTGCCTTACTGTCTCAGAATGCTCTCCAGACGCAACCCATGTTCCAAAGTGTACGCCTGTATTCTGCTGTAAAAAGAAACAGTTGCATAGTCTATGTGCCTCTGATGCTGCTAAAAGCAATATTTTTCGTCCACCATGGTTGACAGGGCTCTCAACCACATTTGTTCCATTTCCTGCACACTCTGCATTCGCCCCCTTTCTTCTCGCCCAGAGCGAAAATAAGATTCCTGCTCCTCACCCTACTGTCCACCAGTCTCCACTTTCAACTGACCATCTATGATTTCTGTCACTTTTACCAAGATGCCTCCACCAGTTTCTTTCCAAACATTATCCTAAAGAATCATTTTTCAGACGATGACCAAGTCAGCCATGGAATAAAACCTGAAATCCTGCAGGAAGTCCAGGTCTAGACTGGGAAACAGAGCACAGTTAAATCATTTTGATTATATGTTTTAATTAACCTATTTTAATATTTATTAACATTTGTTAATTTTAATTATACATTTTACTTCGGAGTCACGTGAGTGACTACGTGAAGAACCCGCTCAGTGCGCAGGCGCGGCATTACGCCAGCAGTGCAACAGCGGCTGCCACGGGAGTTAGGCTCTCCCGCTACAGAATGAACCGGACCGTCAGGTGAGTACCCTGAGGTCGGGTTTTCTTTTACAGGTGAGCCTTTTCCTGCTTGTGTTTTTTACAGGCAGAGAAAAAGGCTCTGGAACAAAACTGTCCCCCGTTCAAGGAGGAACGTATTCCCGTCGGGGAGGGGGGCAGCAACAGGCGGTAGGAGCGTTACCCGGTGTTCCGTAATTCCCCGACACCGTGCCGAGCCCAGCCTGCTAGTACCTGAGCAGCGATCTGGATGCATAGCCACTCGAGAGGCATCCGGCAGGTGTTCCCGATGTCGGACGGGACGTCTCTCCACCCGCACGGGGGGAGAGAGAGCCGCCTGAGCCACTGGAGCGGCTCACGGAGCAGGTGCCTGCTAGGCGCTGCTTGAGGGGCGCTCTCGCATCTACAAGGCAAAAGCTCCAGAAGAAGGCAGTAGAAACAATTACCGGGCGCTCTGCTATCCCTATCACCGCGCCGAGCCCAGTCCAGCTAGTGCCTGAACTGCGGGCTGCATGTCTAGCCATCCGAACAGGCATCCGGCCGGTGGCGTCCGATTCGTCGGACGGGGACATGTCTCCACCTAAATGGAGGAGAGACAGCCGCCTGAGCTGCATCCAACAGCAATTGGAGCAGCTCCAGCGAGATGTGCAGAAAGAGCGCTCTCGCGGAGGGAGGTCAGGCACCGCCTCCACAGTGTTCTGTACACTGCCCTCTGCTCCCTCATTACTGGAGGCTAGCATTGGTGACCAGGGCTGGGCTGGTCTGAAACAGGGGCAGGCGGACGAATTCGGGAGTATGCCAGGGGTGCAGGAACATGAAGAGCTGTTGGGTGTGATGGACCGCTCGTAGCAACCCCACGGGCTGGAGCACCGCTGGAACCAAGAATGGCGGCCAGCATCAACCATTACTGGAAAAGGTGCTCGCTGAGGTGCTGAAACAACATACAGCACCAGAAAACTGTGAGGCCCTCAAAGTAAAAAGTGTCCACAGCCAAATCTGGGGGCATGTGGGTCACCCATCCGGAACCAAGAACTCAAGCTACAGCGGATCCTAAGGCTCCTGACGTCGGCCATCACAGCATTTGCTCGTTCCGTGGAGACCACGGAGATGGATACCTGCCAGCAGGATGTGCTGGCATTAATGTGTACCACACAATTTGAGATCAACAATCTCCGGAGGGAAACATAAGACCTGCCCTCAATCCCAAATTTGCTGGCTTGTGTAAAGCCCCAGCTGCGGAGACGGACGCGCTGCTATTTGGGAAAGATTTCAATAAAAAACTGAAGGAGATGCAGGAAGCATCAAAAACCTTCGGCCTAATGAGGGCAGGCCCCGGGACGAGCAAACCAAGACCTCCGATACCCAAGCGGCAGCACCCCACGGCATCCACCAGTCGACGTCCGCAATATGGGACTGGTGAACGCTTGGGGTCCGCACATTATCCCCAAAGATCTTTTAGATCAGGGCCCGCAGCGGACCCTCTGTAAAATGCGCCCCCCCCCCCCGAACATCGCCAGCACGTCAGAACAAAATCTTCAGGAAAATGAAGAAACAGAATCGCCAATAACCATGGAGGTAGGTGGGTCTGGTCCCTACCAGCATATAGAGAATAAGGGTGCTTTATTAACAGGGGGGAGATTACACTTGTTTAAAGAAGCATGGGGTATGGTCACGAGTGACAAGTGTATACTTAACAGCATTAGTGGATATAAAATACAATTCATGTCAGAAAAAACGCCGCCAGTTCAACAATGGCCCCAAAGGGTATTTCTCCCTCCGTCAAAGAGAAACGTGAGGGACAAGCTGAACTGGTGAGACTTAACCAAATGGGGTAATCGAAAAGACCAAACATGAACCTTTGGAATTTGTATCGAATATATTCACTAAAACCAAAAAAGATGGTGGCTGTCGCATCATCATTGACTTAACATCACTAAACAAATTTGTTAAGTATATACATTTCAAAATGGAGACATATGTTACTGCCAAACAACTGAATTCCAAAGGACACTTCATGGCAAGCATTTATCTTAAAGATGCTTACTATCTAGTACCCATATACAAGGATCATCGCAGATTTACCTAAAATTTATCTGGATGGGACAAAGCATTGCCCTATGGGCTAACTTCAGCCCAAGATTATTCACCAAAATATTGAACCCAGCCATGGCAATACTAAGAAAACAAAAACATATTGTTTTGGCATATCTGGAGGATATTCTGATAGTAGGGAAAACAATGGAATTGGCTGTGGCAGCAGTATCAGCTACAAAACAGCTCCTCGAAACTCTGGGGTTCGTCCTACATCCAGATAAATCTAAGTTGAAGCCATCCACTATCATGGACTACCTGGGCTTCACAATTAACTCAGTCCATATGACTGTTACCTTGCCAAAGGCAAAAATGGTTGAATTAGCACAATCATGCAACAAATTAATGGTCAACGAGCGACCAACTATTCGACAAGTAGCAAGAGTAATTGGGGAAATGGTAGCAGCATTTCCGGCTACACAATTCGGACCTTTGCACTATCAAAAAATTTACAGAGAGCAAAGGTACGGGCAATAAAAACGACATACAGGTCACTATGATCGTGTCATGAACTTACCCACTGAAGCAATATCAGAGCTACAGTGGTGGGCAGAAAACGTTTGGCATAGTTTCAGCCCTATCTTTATCACTAACCCTACTTTAGTTATTCAAACAGATGCCAGTGCTCAAGGCTGGGGAGCGACTAACTCCATATCCAGCACAAGTGGTAGATGGACTAACCTAGAGTCATCATTACTACTTACACTGGGCATTAACTATCTAGAGATGTTGGGCGCCTTTTATGGTTTAAAAGCATAGGTATCTAATATGCAGCACTTGCATGTTCGGTTACAAATTGATAAATACTACGGTGATGGCTTATATTAACCATATGGGTGGCATAAAATCATTATCATGCGACAAATTGGTCAACATGATTTGGCAATGGTGTGTCGAAAGACATATTTGGCTATCAGCTACTTACCTACCAGGTAAGCTAAACACCCATGCCATAAGAAAATTAAACGCCTGGGTTGCAAGTTTGAACAGACCTTACCTGGAACTGGGATTGTCCAAACAAACCTTCACCACTATGTCGGCATCCCTTCGAACATCCACCAAGAGGCAGTACTTAACCAGCATCAAAAAAGGGCGAAGTACTGCCAGGAAACAGGGACAACATACGCAACAGCTACAGCCACCAACATACTGGAGTTCCTGGCGCAGAGTGCTCTTTCTGCTTATCTCAAACCAGCGCCAGGACAACAGGCGATGGGATCCCATCCACTGGTGGTAAAACTGATGAAGGGCATTTACAATATCAAGCCCTAAGCCCAGGTATACCCATATTTGGGATATCAGTGTGGTCCTGACATATCTCAGGGAATGGCCACCAGCCAGATCCCCCGGCCTCGAGCAAGCTACACTAAAGACGCTCATGTTGATGGCACTTGTATCCGCTCAGAGGGTCCAGTCACTACACCTATTGCGACTGGACAACATGATCACAGCTCCAGACCAGATATGTCGTTATCCAGCGACTGGTCAAACAGAGCAGACCAGGAACACCTAATCCAGTCGTGGCTTACCCACCAGAACCACGGTTATGTGCCATGACCCACCTACTATCCTACATAGACACAACCAGAATATTCGAGGGAGATGAAAAGCCTTGTGGGTCAGTCACAAAAACCTTATGGTGGGGTACGAGCCAAACCATTGCGAGATGGCTCAAGCAGGTGCTAGAAACTGCTGGGATAAACACTAACATGTACAAATTTTATTCCACCAGGGCAGCATCCATGTCGACGGCTAAAGAATGGACATGCCTATAGACCACATCCTGACTACAGCAGGATGGTGGGAAGGGAAAAGACCGTTCAGAAATGTTATAATAAGTCGTTGGCAAAACCTGGTTTATTTGCAGTAAAGATTTACGAACTGCAAATATTTAATTTAAGCCCAGGGGAGCAACTTAATTCTTTGTTGTTATTGTTTAAAAAATACCATTGTGTTTTTCTACAAATAGACTCATTGGTTGATTACGATAACACTTCCTCCCTCAACAACTTCGGCAGTGAGTGAAATGAAACTGTTACACGGTTTGAAATCACAGAGCTTTGAAATCTTCACGTAGTCACTCACGTGACTCCGAAGTAAAATAGTAAGATTAAACGAGAACTTACCAGTTTGAAGTTTGATCTGTATTTTATGAGGAGTTACGATGAGGGTATTACGTGCCCTCCGCTCCCACCCTCATTATATGGATCAAACTAATAAATTGATGTCTCCTTATCTTTACTATGTTTACTTCAAAATAACTGTGTCTATCTGTGATTCCACACCGCTGCTTGGAAGTATGCCGCGCCTGCGCACTGAGCGGGTTCTTCACGTAATACCCTCATCGTAACTCCTCATAAAATACAGATCAAACTTCAAACTGGTAAGTTCTCGTTTAATCTTACTATTTTAATAACTCTACAGATATATCTCTGAATGCCAGAGGCATTTAAAAAGTACTACATGTAATTGCAATTTGCTCTGTTGGCATAGCTCCACCTGCCCACCACCCTTCTATCCCTTTTCCCCCTATCTCCCCCACTTCATCAGCTTTCCCCTCTGTACCTGCCCAGGTAAATGTAGGCATTCCAGGTCTGTGGGGACGGTTGCATGCAATTGAGACAGCCCAGTCTCATCTGGGCCGACGCAGCAGCTATTTTGCCATCTAAGACTGCCTTTTAACATTATGCCTGGAAATTTAATGTTCAACTTTTAATTAAATGGTCAAAATATTGATTGTTCTGCAATGACTAATGAAAGGTCAAATAAAACAACTACCAAATGGGTGGGAGGAGGTAAAGTGAAATACTTTAATGTAAGAACATAGAAACAACGGACTGCAGATGCTGGTTAATATACAAAAGGACAGAAGGTGCTGGAGTAACTCAGCAGGTCAGGCAACATCTCTGGAGAACATGGATAGGTGACTCTTCGGGTCAAGACCGTTTCTTCAGAATGAGGAAGGGTCTCAACCCGAAACCTCACCTATCCATTTTCTCCAAACTGGCTGCCTGATCTGCTGAGTTTATTTTAGTTTAGTTTAGAAATACAGCATGGAAACAGGCCCTTCAGTCCACCCAGTCCATGCGACCAGCGATCCCCGTACACTAGCACTATCTTACACACTAGGAACAATTTACAATTTTACCAAAGCCAACTAGCCAATTAACCTACAAACCTAGACGTCTTTTGAATGTGGTAGGAAAGCGGAGCACCGAGGGAAAACCCATGCGGTCACGAGGAGAATGTTCAAGCTCCATACAGACAGGGCAGGTATTCAGGATCGAACCTGGGTCTCTGGCGTTGTAAGATAGCAGCTCTACCACTGGGCCACCAGTTACTCCAGCACTTTCAGTCCTTTTTTATGCTTTAACGTAAAATCAATGGAAATATTAACATTTGATATAGGACTTGTATATCAAATATACAACAGCATTTAATTCCAACATCATATATGGCATAAAAAATGAAAATGCATTCATCGATGTTGACCTTCTTTATGTAAACATTTCAGTAACTTATTGTGCATGTGTTATAACAGATATAATAAAACTACTACAATTAAGAAGCCAGTTTCTGGATCCATACTAAATAGTTAAATTATAAATAAGTATACAACCTTTTTTTAACAGAAGGCCATGTGTGTGCATTTGTGAAAACAAATTAAATTATTTTTAAGCTGATTTCCTTCTGGCTTCATTTCAAGCAATTATCATTACATGCTTGATCAATGAGATATTTCAGTACTATGTCAGATTACATTCTAATTGTCATCAGTTTTTATGAGAAATGAATGGTCTAGGAATTAAATTGCAGTGCATCTGTTTTACAGGCCAGATTTACAGGTGTAAAACCAGGCCTGTAACTTCAATTTGCAATCGGAATACACAAATTCTCTCCACAATAATTGGTGCCCTGTTGTGTGTTGGTTGGGCCCCTCTGTCGACATTCAGGGCACATTAAAAGCGCATCGCAATATTGAGATAAGATCTTCTTTTATCATGTTTTTGAGCGCATTTATAAACATTGAAACACTCCACATCTAACTACTCACGTGGACTCTTCAATAGTGCTGTTTCAGACCTCATCTCTTTCACACAGATTGGTTGTAGGTTTGTTATTTTAAGTTGTTCTTTGGTTTCTGGTTGTTTTGCCGACACATCGTCTTTCTTCGACTAACTTTTGACCTTTAGTTGGAAGTTTTGCTGAGGATGGTAGCATGGACAGCAAACCTCGGGTGGCACAGTAATGCAGCTGGTAGAGCTGCAGCCTCGCTTTGCCAGAGACTTTCAGATTCAATCCTGACCTCGGGTGCTAGCTGTGCGGAGTTTGCACGTTTTCTCTGTGGCCACTTGGGTTTCTTCTGGGTGCTCTGGTTTCCACCCACGTCTGTAGACTTGCAGATTTGTAAGTTAATTGGTCTCTGTAAATTGCCCCTAGGTGTAAGAAGTGGATGGGACAGTAAGATAACATAGAACTATTGTGAATGGGTGAACAATGATTGGTGTGGACTTAGTTGGCCAAAAAGCCTGTTTTCATGCTGTATCTCTAAACTAAACTAAACAATAATGAATTGGCAGCAGTAACTTAACAATGTGTCTCTGTCCTTATAAAGAACCATGAGAATTTCATGTTTGATACCCTATATGTGCTTCTGCTGCATTTGACCTCAAAAATGAAGTTGTTGTACCTACATGTGGTCTTCCATACTGCCAGCATTAGCTGATAAACTACATCTGTTTGGCATTGGTTTATTACTGTCACATGTAGCGAGATACAGTGCAAAGCTTTTTTTGTTTGCTTGCTAAAATAATAGTCACTTTAGGAGGCACTTTATACGATTGCAGAATCCCACAGGCCCACATCAAAAAGTGTTGAAAAAATTGTAGGTTCTGAGCAGGTAAATAACAGGATTTGCACAGTTAAAATTTACTCCATCATTTCTTTGAATAAAAGTTCTGGATTTGGTCTAGCTGATAAAGAAATATGTGTTCACCCCTTGGAATCTAATTGTGAGCAATTGAATGTACACAATGATACCCTAATGGGACTCAGGATTCCACTTCTTTCATGGAATAAAAATGGTTATGACACAGAAGGTGATCATTTGCAATAGTTGTGCGAGCAAATTAAGTATGAGAGATGGTGAGGTAAATCACAACTCTGTTCTAATCTTTTTGAGACCAATGTAGACATTAGGAAAGAGGTATACATCACCTGCTAGTTTTAAACATTATCTTTAAATTCATGTGTTAATTGCTAGTGCATGATCTTTTTCTTTTCCTATGTGAAGAAAATATAGATCATGTAATTCCTAAACCTCTGTTTGAACTTTCTTTATTTTGGGTTGAAGTCATCAATAACCCAGGTACCACAGTAGATAAGCGAAATGTATCTAAGACATATGAAGTCATACTTTGTTTACATCTATTTACAATGTTATAAAGGATTCAGTACTATCAGCAATGTTGTTGGAGGTGCAGCATCTCAGTTCCCTAGGATACCATTCTATGGTGAATAATGAAATCTGGTTGAGAAATGAAAGCCTGTAAGTGATCAACATCAAACAACAAGCTTTTGTTATTTTAAATGCCTTTTTTGTTTGCTTTGGAGCTCAAGTAAATAGGAAGGAAAGTCAAAGGATAATTATAAAACACTTCCTATTGTTTGTTATAATCTCATATTTCTCAGTTATTGACGTAAAGATTTCAGTGCCAGCATTATTAGACTTTTTCAGAAGAAGTGACGTACATCGTTTTTTGCAGAAATTGCTCCAAATGATGATTAATTAATTTGGAAATTGACAGTCATTAGATTTTTTTAACTTGAATATTATAATTCCTTGCTTAGTTAGCGATAGAACTTTGTTTCTAATTTTGCAGTTTAGAAATAAATAAAAGCAATCAGATTATTCCTTTCTATTTACTGTCATTTCCTTTAAATTGGAAGTCTGCAGGATAGGATTTTAAAGTATACTAGACCAAGTGCAGACCCGTTGGGTCTGTTTCCCCAACGGCGTTTGCGGGGGGGGCGGGGGGTGGGGGTGAGAAGAGGGGAGGGAGGGGAGAGGAGGAGGAGGAGGAAACGGGATGGATTTGGGAGGGAAAGGAGAGCGGGGTAGGGGGTGAGAGATGGGGAAAGAGATGTGGGGGAGGGGGGATGGGGAAGATGGGGAGGAGGGAGGGAGGGGGAGAGGGGTGGGGGAGAGAGGGGAAAGAGTGGGTAGGGAGAGTGGAGGGGAAGGGGGAGTGGTGGAAGAGGGACGGGGGAGTGGTGGAAGAGGGACAGGGGTAGGGGAAGGGGTGGGGGGGAGAGAGGGGAAGGGAGGGGATGAGAGAGGGGTGTGGTAAGGGGATAGAAGTGGAAGAGTGGGGAGGGAGGGGTAGGGGGAGTGGTGGAAGAGGGACAGAGGGGTAGGGGGGAGGGGCTGGTGGTAGAGAGGGAAGGGGGGTGGGGGAGAGAGGGATGGGTGGGAGAGGGAGAGGGGTGAGGTGAGGGAAACATAGAAACATAGAAATTAAGTGCAAGAGTCGGCCCTTCGAGCCTGCACCACCATTCAATATGATCATGGCTGATCATCCAACTCAGTATCCTGTACCTGCCTTCTCTCCATACCCCCTGATCCCTTTAGCCACAAGGACCACATCTAACTCCCTCTTAAATATAGCCAATGAACTGACCTCAACTACCTTCTGTGGCAGAGAAATCCAGAGATTCACCACTCTCTGTGTGAAAAATGTTTTTCTCATCTCTGTCCTAAAGGATTTCCCCCTTATCCTTAAACTGTGACCCCTTGTTCTGGTCTTCCCCAACATCCGGAACAATCTTCCTGCATCTAGACTGTCCAACCCCGTAAGAATTTTATACGTTTCTATAAGATACCCCCTGAATCTTCTAAAATCTAGCGAGTACAAGGCGAGTCTATCCAGTCTTTCTTCATATGAAAATCCTGACATCCCAGGAATCAGTCTGGTGAACCTTCTCTGTACTCCCTCTATGGCAAGAATGTATTTGAGCATTGGGCATTGTGACATCACGCGATGGAACGTTCACCATTGGCTGGGGCCCCTGCAAAGGCATATGTAAATGGATCCATTCCGATTGGACATATGTGAACATCGGGCATTGTGACATCACACGATGGAACGTTCACCAGGGGCTGGGGCTGGGGCTGGGGCTGGGGCTGGGGCTGGGGCTGGGGCTGGGGCTGGGGCTGGGGCTGGGGCTGGGGCTGGGGCTGGGGCTGGGGCTGGGGCTGCTTCTATGGGTGAGAAGCCAGTTTATTTTTGAAATATTGGGGGGGGGGGTGAAGGATTTGATTAAAAACGTGTACTTAAACACGACGAAATGTAATAAGGAGCGGATACTTAGAAAGAAAAGTGAAATCTCTACTGAAATGGAAAAGATGTCGGCGATTCTGCGTCTGGTTTCGGAGTTGCAGTGAATCAAAGGAAGAAATGCAGTCGGAAGCCGTACATGTAAATGGATCCATTCCGATTGGACATCTGCGAGCATTGGGCATTGCGATTGGACATCTGCGAGCATTGGGCATTGTGACATCACACGATGGAAACGAATCAAAAGGCAGACAGGCAGCCGGACGGACGGCAGGCGACAGGCACACAGTTTTAATATATAACTAGACCAAGTGCAGACCCGTTGGGTCTGCTCCCCCAATGGTGTGATCCCCCAACCCAATATTCCACCATGCACCCGTCTCCTCCAATGGAACTGAAGCCGTTCCCAAATGTTAGATTCCAGCACTCCCCTGCCTCCCTCAGCAGTGGATTAAAAAAAAAATCCAATTGCACCTCCCCTGCCTGCTGCAGCAGTGAAAGGTTCAGAGTGTTCCTGTCTTGCAAGTTTGTTTCGAAGTGTGTTGGAAGCTGATAGGAAGGAGCAGCCGTCAACAAATCAAAAGGCAGAAAGTCAACGAATCAAAAGGCAGAAAGGCAGCCGGACGGCAGCCGGTCGGATGGCACGAGAGTTTTAATAGTATACTAGACCAATTGCAGACCCGTTGGGTCTGTTTCCCCAACAGCGTTTGGGGGGGGGGGGGTGAGAAGAGGGGAGGGAGGGGAGAGGAGGAGGAGGAAACGGGATAGATTTGGGAGGGAAAGGAGAGCGGGGTAGGGGGTGAGAGATGGGGAGAGAGATGTGGGAGAGGGGGGATGGGGAGGGAGGGGAGGAGGAAGGGATGGGGAGAGGGGTGGGGGAGAGAGGGGAAAGAGTCGGGAGGGAGAGTGGAGGGGAAGGGGGAGAGAAGTGGAAGAGTGGGGAGGGAGGGGTAGGGGGAGTGATGTACCTGCCTTCTCTCCATACCCCTTGATCCCTTTAGCCAACGCAGCCGGGGGGGGGGGGAGGCATCACACACACTAACCACCCCCACACACAGAGTTGGAAAAGTGTATAAAGACCGTTCCCTACCTGTAGCCCCCAGGGGAGACGTGGTCGTCGAAGTCGGGTCCCGGCCGTTCTAAAATAGCGTATCATGAAGTCGTCGAAGTCGGGTCCGTCTCGGCAACGCGGGGGGTGGTGGGGGTGGGGGGGGGGGGGGGGCGGGGCGGCATCACACACACGAAGCATCCCCACACACAGAGCCTTAAAAGTGTAATGCCCCAACGCAGCCGTTGCCTACCCGTATCCCCCACGGGAGACGTGGTCCTCGAAGTAGAGCCGTTCCCGAAAGGCCGTTTTTAAATGGCGTCGCTTGAGGTTGTGCTGCGGGCGCCAGCAGCCGTTATGGTCGCTGGCCAGCAGGAGGCGACAAAATGAGTGAGTGGGGGGGGGGGGGGGGTGGGGGGAGGTTTTTAATGAAAAAAATGGACATAAACATAACGAAATGTAATGAGGAGTGGATAGCTGGAAGGGAAAGTGAAATGTCTACCGAAATGGCTGCTTGTATGGGTGAGATGCCAGTTTTTTTTTTGAAAAACTGGGGTGGAGGGGGGGGGGGGGGGAGAAGGAATTGATTAAAAACGTGTACTTAAACACGACGAAATGTAATGAGGAGCAGATAATTTGAAAGAAAAGTGAAATCTCTACCGAAATGGAAAAGATGTCGGCGATTCTGCTTTCCCCCTTATCCTTAAACTTTGACCCCTTGTTCTGGTCTTCCCCAACATCCGGAACAATCTATCTGCATCTAGCCTGTCCAACCCCTTAAGAATTTTATACGTTTCTATAAGATACCCCCTTAATCTTGTAAAATCTAGCGAGTACAAGGCGAGTCTATCCAGTCTTTCTTCATATGAAAATCGTGACATTCCAGGAATCAGTCTGGTGAACATTCTCTGTACTCCCTCTCTATGGCAACGATGTCTTTGAGCATTGGCTGGGGCTCCTGCATAGGCATATGTAAATGAATCCATTCCGATTGGACATATGTGAACATTGGGCATTGTGACATCACACAATGGAACGTTCAGCAGGGGCTGGGGCTGGTGAAGATTCTGTGGGTGAGAAGCCAGTTTATTTTTGAAATATTGGGGGGGGGGGGGGGGTGGGGGAAGGATTTGATTAAAAACGTGTACTTAAACACGACGAAATGTAATGAGGTGCGGATACCTAGAAAGAAAAGTGAAATCTCTACCGAAATGGAAAAGACGTCGGCGAATCTGCGTCCGGTTTCGGAGTTGCAGGGAATCAAAGGAAGAAATGCGGCCGGAAGTCGTACATGTAAATGGATCCATTCCGATTGGACGTCCGCGAGCGTCGGGCATCGCGATTGGACGTCTGCGAGCATCGGGCATTGTGACATCGCACGGCGGGAACGAATCGAAAGGCAGGAAGGGATCCGGACGCCAGCCGGACGGATGGGGCGAGAGTTTTAGATAGATAGATAGATAGATAGATAGATAGATAGATAGATAGATAGATAGATAGATAGATAGATAGATAGATAGATAGATAGATAGATAGATAGATAGATAGATAGATAGATAGATAGATAGATAGCCCTCGGGCTCCTCCTCCTCCTCCCCTTTTCCTTCCTTCTCCCCCCCCCACCCCCCCATCAGTCTGAAGAAGGGTTTCGGCCCGAAACATCGCCTATTTCCTTCGCTCCATAGATGCTGCTGCACCCGCTGAGTTTCTCCAGCAATTTTGTGTACCCTAGATAGATAGATAGATAGATAGATTGCTAAAACCTGTGTTTTATGTGTGACTTGAACTTGAGGATAAACATCAAGGTCAGGGTCCAAATGCCAAATTGGTTTCAATATGATAATCAAAATATATTTGTAGGTTTGTGCTGTGAGTGAAATTGGTGAGGCAGGGTGCAACAAATGTTCATCAGAAATAAATGGAATACGTCAAGTATGGTGATGTCATTCAGCAAATAACTGTGCCTTGCTGCCAGCAATCTCAAATCAGAGTTCAACAGTCCAGCTGATAACCCCTCTTCATCTATTACAGCAACTTCTTACACTTCATCCCTTCCAACAACTTCTGATAGGTTAGTCACCAAGTGATGTTATTTCGAAGTCACGTGAGTGACTACGTGAAGAGCCCGCCAGTCCGCATGCGCTTCAATACGCGAGACGCAATGCAGCGAGTCGGAGAAGTTCGCAACTGCTCTGGCAGGTAAGTAATTTTTACTTTCAGCGGGCCGCTGCGATAGCGGTCCCAGAGTAGCTGATGGAGGCGGCCGCTCTTGGCGACTGCCGCCATTGGAGCTCTGAACGGGAGCAGGCGGCCGATTTCGGAGGCCGCCATGGAAGTTCCATAGGAGCTCGGTTTTGGTATTGCCTGCCGGCTTTGGGCTCTATACGGGAGAAGGCGGCCGGATTTAAGCCACCGTGGAAATTCCATTAGGAGTTGGGGCTGCCGCGTGGCTTGGGAGCTCGCTGCTAAAATTAGCAACAGACGGTGTTTAAATATAGCCGTGGCTAGGTTTCGTATCGCTGCTAAAAGTTAACAGTGGCTGGTGTTAGAAACATAGAAACATAGAAAATAGGTGCAGGAGTAGGCCATTCGGCCCTTCGAGCCTGCACCGCTATTCAATATGATCATGGCTGATCATGATCATGGCCGCAGCCAGGGCAGCAAACGTTAGGTAACCTCAGCTGCCATAGCGCCTATAAATGTTTAAACATAGGAATGCTACTGAGGCAGCATAAGCTGGTAACAGCGTGTGCTCTATTCGTAGGGGCATTTCGATATATTACACATAGTTCTTCAATTTAAGTCAAAATTTGATTAAGGTAGTTAAAAATAGAGCTGGCAGTTTTTAATAGCGGTTTCTGTTCGGTCACGTTTGTGATTACCGCAACAGATAGGACATTTATTATAATACACCTTATGGTGTAGAAAATTTTGACTTGCCATTACGGCACAGATTGGGACTCCACTGGAGCGGGTGGCTGTTCAGAGGCTCCAGAAAAGAGCTCCTGGCTCGGGAAGCCTTTTTTCAGCTGTCTATTAGACACCTGTGGAGCTATACCTAGTGCAGGGGTGCTTCATGATAATTTCCGCTCAGTTGAGGGGACTGTTGGAGATCCTTCATAAAAGACCCCAACCATGGGGATGAACAAAGAAGTCGAATCTTTGATCCAATAGGGCTATGCTTCTGCTTAAATCATATGAGCTGCGACAATGCCTGGCAGGGTTGCGGTATTTCTCCCACTCTGTCTAGTACAGTGTTGCGCTCTATTTCCTCCCTGAAATACTCCATTGAGGCTCCAGAAGGGAGTAAGGACTCGGAGTCACTAGCAGGTGCAACATGTCTGGTAAGTATAATGATGATACTGACAGAGCACCGATCTGCACAGCTAGTCCCGGTTCAGCTCCTAGAGGGAGCAGCTTGACAACCCCGAGTTGGGGCGTAGTCAAAGTCAAGTCTGTGGGACAAGTCCTGTCGGACGATTTGGGTCAAGAGGATGCTGTCCCCATATCTATGCCAGATATGATTGGCCGTTTGTCTCAATTGGAACATCTGATGAATCAGATGATGGCACGAGGAATGCTCCGTGTTAACGGAGGCATGTACAGGTAGTTTGAATCATACGCCTGAGGCAGCTCCTGGTTCAGGGTTGCAATATACAATACAATACAATACAATACCTTTTATTGTCATTTGAACCTCACATGAGGTTCAAACAAAATTTGGTTTCTGCAGCCATACAAAAAAAGAACCAAGACACACACCAACACAATTCAATTCACATAAACATCCATCACAGTGAGTCCTCCTCACTGTGATGGAAGGCAAAACTTAAACATATCTCTCCCCTGCACTCCCCTCTCCCCCCCATGTCAGAGTCAAAGACAGAGTCAAAGCCCCCGGCGGGCGATGTTAAATGTCCCGCAGCCATTAAAGCCACGCCCGGTGATGCAAGGCCACGCACCAGGTCTTGGTGTTGGAGCCCCGGCGGGCTCTTGGTGTTGGAGCCCCGGCGGGCGCTCACAAAGTCCCGCGGCCATTCCAAGCCGCGCGAGGCGGTGATGTAAGGCCCCGCTCCAGGTAATCTTCAACCCCGCAACTCGGGCGGGAGAAGTCGCCGTTGCGGAAGCCCCGAAAAGCGGTCTCCCACCAGGGACCCGCGGGCTCCCGGTATTACCGTCCACAGACCTGCGGTAGGAGCCTCCGAATCTCCGGGTGTCGGGTCACAGCAGCGCTCCACCACAGCTCCACCCGCTCCAGGACTCGGCCAGCTCCGTGATGGTGAGTAGATCCGCAGCTCCGCGACTGGAGCCCCAGGTCATTCCTGTTGGAGGCCGCTCCACGTTGCAGCCCCAACGACAACGGAGACCCGACAAAGAAAAGGTCGGGTCTCCCGTGCAGGGGAAAGACCTTAAAGTTCCCCCACCCCACCCCACCCCCACACACATGCCCCGACAAAAAAAACAATAAAAACTACATAGAACAAGACAGAAAACAATAAAAAGACAGACGGACTGCAGAGGCCGCTGCTGACAAGAGTCGCGCCGCCCAATTTACTCCCACTCAGATGAAAGTAGTGGTGGAGATGGTGCTAAATAATATGCTCCATATTACAGAAGCATGCACAGGCAGTTCAAGTCATATGCCTGTAGCTACCCCTGGTTCAGGGTTGGAATATTCCTCCCACTCGAAAGACTATCGAAGATGGTGTCACAAAATATGCTCCGTGTTACGGAAGCATGCACAGGCAGTCCGAGGCATACGCATGTGGCAATGCCAGGTTCGGGGTGCACTTTTTGTCCCACTCTAAGAGAGTGTCAGAGATCAGTATGGAACTGACTCTGAACATGACTCTGAACATGAATATGTGCCTGAATCCCATGCTTTAATGCATGATGTACGAGAGTCGCATAAGGAAGAGCTGCCTGCTCTTGCCTCTAAATTTGCTTTTCCCTCGTGGGCGGACAAGCCACTGAAGAGGAGTTGGCCAGCGGCATCAGCTACCTAACATCTCACCAGCTGAAGAAATGACAAGCATGATAGACAGGGTCTGCAAATGGAACCTCGCTGAAGCTCCAACAAGCAAATCGACCCGGGTTCAGAGACGCTGGCAGGTAAGGTCTCTTTATTATCCTCCGTAAAACTCAAAATGGAGCAGTCTGTTGGCCCAGGTTTGGGTTTACTGGCAGTATGGGCTGTCTAGTGTTTTTTCACTGTCTCTGGGATAGATCCAGTTGATGTAGAGACATTGGCAGGGTGCCTTGCATAGTAACCTCTGCAAGTTCCAAGTAGGAACAGTTTGGTTACCCTGGTTCAGGGTAGACCATCATGGAACTGGCTGGCCATATGGGTCATATTGACTAGGGAAGCACTGCCTTATCATCATCTGTGATTGAGGTTATCAGACTGCTCAGTAGAATAAAGTAGTTGAAGTCTTCCTCAACACATGGTTTATTTTCTCCTCAGTTAGTAGTGTTGCCGGTTCATTGGAATCATCATTGCCAACCTCTCTGGGATAGGTAGTTACCAGCAGGAAGCTGGTCTGGCATATAATATATATATTTTATCTGACCTGCAGGTTCATGTTGTGAATCAACAATGTATTTATAATAATCCGTAGGCTCTCAATACCTGTATTCCTGATTGAGTGGCGGGTCGAAGAGATTGTGTTGTGCACTCTGGCGACTCAGACAAGGGGTTTTCAGTCAAAGGACTGTGAGGCAATTCCTGATTCAGGCTTGCATTATACTAATTTCCACTCTGAGGAAGAACGCTGGGTATCCGTGGTGACTCTTATAGTCAAGGGTTGACAGGGAACTTTTATTTCCATGTCCAAGGGAGACTGTGTTTTCAGCTCTTGTCATAAGGTTCTGATTATATGTTATCAGCGAAATGTATGAATAACTAGATAATGCAAGATAAGCCAAAAAAATTCCGTCCATATGGGCAATAGAGGAACGGGGGTTCCGAGTGGAATCAGTGACATCTCATCCGAGGATGAGTGGTCGGGCCAAGGACTAGAGGGGTATATTTCTAATACTTCTCAAGATTACAGAAACATGGTGCAGGCCGAATCAGGTTAGCATTTGGTTAATCTGATCATGTGTTTAGTTACCCAGTTGAAGATGGATGATTGGCTTTCAGCAATTTAACTGATTTAGAGAATCGATCTTGAAGTTGCATACTTTGCCATATCTATACACATTAGGCACAGATTATCTGGTGGTTTTGATAACAAAGCCTGTGGTGGAAGCTAATGTTGCCCTACTCAGACCTAAGGGCATTGTGGCACCAAGTTTAGATAAGTATGCAAAATTTTGCAGCTGATAAAACTTGAGGGTTATCAGTAGATACCTCTTGCAATATTAAGTATGAGGCAACAATGAAATTTAATAGAGCCAATTTTGCTTATTCATTCAGGCCATGGTAAGGCGGCTGAAGCAACTCCTATTTACTCGCTCACGAGTAATGGCTGAGGCAGCCTGTCTTCTCGGGCAGCTAGCTCTGCACGATTGTATGGGAAATTTGTGAACAAAATATGTGAGGTTTTTTTTTAACGAAAGTAACAGACGTCTGTGTGGTTTTCAGTTTGAGTCGAGAGAAGCGTTTATGTGATAGCACAATTGACACTGTTTGTGCTGCTTTGTCATTCTCTATAGTACCATGTGGGACAATAAATGATTGGTTATTCACCCGCTGTTCACTAACGTTATGCAGGGTGCCTTTTATATGACCACTCTCATAGCCTACCCTCATTGTAGTGTGCGATGTATATCAGTAAATTATTATGCAAATATTCTTCTACTATATTCCTAATGGGAGCAGGATTTTTAAGATGATTATGCTTTCAGCAACTGATCTCAGCACAAAGAACACAGTCTTTACTCAATCTCTAGCTCGGTCTCTGGGTCAAAACTGTAATTAGGGTAGCTTGTTATGGAAATGATCTCAGAAGCAAAATGGGCATGATTGCGTACATTTGAAGTTGACAGCATACCCACCAGAGCAGAGATTGGGGGTGTCATTAGGTATACAAGTGCACTGAGCTTGCTAGTATCTATGAGATGAAAGATAGTTTCATTATTGTTATTCAATAATCTCAAGATATTGCTGATGGCTCATTAGCAGCCAATAGAATGGATATTTTCCCTTTCATCATACTGCAATAGGCTTACATAGTGTGTGTTAATAAATTATAATATTTGGTTGAATATGTCTGGATATTTGCAGATAGAATTCTTCTCAGTGTTGCATGAGTTATTGTCTAACTCAAAAGTCTATTGGGGCTATGGTCAGGTTAAGATCAATGGCCATGTATGCAAGTTAGCATCATGGTATTAATAACCCATGTTTTTTCTACCATTAATGTTTTATCTGTTTAAGTATTTCACACACAGATTGGGTTACTGCATGAAACCACAGAGCTTTGAAGTCTTCACGTAGTCACTCACATGACTTTGAAATATAATAGAAAGATTAAACGAGAACTTACCGTTTGAAGTTTGATCTTTATTTTATGAGAAGTTGAAGTGAGGGAATACGTGCCCTCCACTCCCAACCCTACTTCTCATAAAGACCATTCGATAGTTCTAAGCTCGTTAATCTTTCTATAGCTTAGGTCAGCAACTATTCTGTGGTTTCATACAGCTGCTCTAATGTTTGACGCACATGCGGACTGGCGGGCTCTTCACGTATTCCCTCACTTCAACTTCTCATAAAATAAAGATCAAACTTCAAACGGTAAGTTCTCATTTAATACTTCTATTTCTACTGACTTTTGTTATGATTCTACAAATGTTTGCTGCTGTCAAGATTTCTTTAAAATTGTTATGATCTATGGGGAGTAATGAGTTAAAAGACTTCAAAGCTTCCATATAAATAAGTTGTCCACAATAATATTCCCAATATAATAGAGCATGATTGGGAGATGGGGTTGGTGGGCTACTGAACAGGGCAAGCTGCCAGAGGAGTGAGGAAGAGAAGAACTTTCAGAAAGAGAGTAATCTATCTATGGATACAGTCATATAGCATGGAAGTGGGCCTTTGTCCATGCCGATTAAATTGACCTGAATTTGGTCGATGTCCTTCTAAACACATCCTATTCATACATCTGGCCAAGGAAACATGAAGTGTAGGCTTGTAAGTAAGGATGTCTTCACCTGAATGTATCACCACCTAGAATTACAACTGTAACCTCAAATTAGAACCCAATATTGCATTTCCAGTTCATCATGGCCACATTTTCTATACATCAGATTCTTCCAAAATGAGGTAAAGTATTTGTAAAATCTCTCCATTTGCCATTCACTTTTTGCAAATTCAGAGAAAACTAATTATGTTTTACTTAGTGACCATACAGGATTGTGAGAATTCCCAATAGCTTGGAGAGCATAGGTACTCTTTTGTGGATATCTCATGTCAACCCTCTGCTATAGAGCAAATAATAGATATTCTTCCTGCTCCAAAGCTCAGCTGATGCATGGCCATATAAGGTACATCATCAAATCAATGTTCAGCATCCTTTAAGGACATTCAAGGAAAGAGATTTTTGGGGATCAGGCCGGGCACAGTCCTCATGGTCATCTGGTCAGCTGTAATCCTGCCCTTCTAATGTTTCTGAGAATTCGGTAACTCAGACACTTGAAAAATACCACAAACAGTGCTCCACAGAGTTCTCCATTTTCACTCGATGAGTAAGCAAACAAACATCCGAATCCTGCACTCCCTGACTCATGAATGCCAAAGATGGAATTAGTGGAACAAGGGTGGATGTGCTTACAGTTCTGCAAGGTCAGTTTGATCATGCACAACACTTTGGCCCTCATTCTTAATGGATGTGGGGCTGCGCGCATGAGACACATGCCTTGTGAGGCACAGAGGAGTTTCTTCAGGAAGTCTGCACCTGAAGCTTATGTTGGACTTCACTGGTAGTATGTGGGAGGCTGAAGGGAAGGAGATCAAAGGAAGTGGGCGGGAGGACCAACGTGAAGTATATCTTTGAGCCGCATAAATATTTCCAGTAACAATGGTCAGAGATGGAAGAAGAGACATAAGACAGTCTGATGTAATGGGGACATCTTAAACATCAGATGTACCGCCAATGAACACTAGCAGTATCAAATGATCTGCATTGAAGAATTAAAAAACAAAGAGCTGGAGGAACTCAGCACATCAGGCAGCACCTGTGGATGGAAAAGGGCAGTGACGTTTTAGGGTCAGGACCTTTCTTCAGGATGATGGAGTTGGCTTGGGGAAATTGAATGGGGAATTTGATTAGTAAAATAAAATAAATGTAAGTAATCAAATAAAATCCAGAACAGAAGACTTTTAATAGTAACGATGAAACTGAAGGATTTTTTATCAGAACCCATCCTGCTCACTGATATTCTCCAATCTCAACTGCAGCCCTAACCCACTCAGACCCAAAATGTAGGGGAGAGAGAAGAAAAAGACAATAAACAGAGAATAAGAGAGGGTGGGTTTCTTAAATGTGTATATTTTAATGCTAGGAGCATTGTAAGAAAGGTGGATGAACTTAGAGCCTGGATTGACACCTGGAAGTATGATGTTGTGGCGATCAGTGAAACATGGTTGCAGGAGGGCTGTGATTGGAAACTAAATATTCCAGGATTTCGTTGCTTCAGGTGTGATAGAATTGGAGGGGCAAGAGGTGGAGGTGTTGCATTGCTTATCAGGGAAGATATTGCAGCAGTGCTTTGGCAGGATAGATTAGAGGGCTCGTCTAGGGAGGCTATTTGGGTGGAACTGAGAAATGGGAAAGGGGTAGCAACACTTTTGGGGTATATTATAGACCGCCAAATGGGGAGCGAGAATTGGAAGAGCAAATATGTAAGGAGATTGCAGATATTAGTAGTAAGCACAAGGTAGTGATTGTGGGAGATTTCAATTTTCCACACATAGACTGGGAAACACATTCTGTAAATGGGCTGGATGGGTTGGAGTTTGTTAAATGTGTGCAGGATAGTTTTTTGCAGCAATACATAGAAGTACCTACTAGAGAAGGGGCGGTGCTCGACCTCCTGTTAGGAAATGAGACGGGTCAGGTGGCAGAGGTATGCGTTGGGGAACAGTTCGGGACCAGTGATCACAATACCATTAGTTTCAATATAATTATGGAGAGGGTCAGAACTGGACCTAGGGTTGAGATTTTTGATTGGAGAAAGGCTAACTTTGAGGAGATGCAAAAGGATTTAAAAGGAGTAAATTGGGACAGTTTGTTTTATGGGAAAGATGTGGAAGAGAAATGGAGTACATTTAAAGGTGAAATTTTAAGAGTACAGAATCTTTATGTCCCTGTTCGGTTGAAAGGAAATAGTAAAAATTGGAAAGAGCCATGGTTTTCAAGGGAAATTAGATACTTGGTTCGGAAAAAGAGAGAGATCTACAATAATTATAGGCAGCATGGAGTAAATGAGGTGCCTGAGGAGTATAAAAAATGTAAAAAAAATCTTAAGAAATAAATTAGAAAAGCTAAAAGAAGATATGAGGTTGCTTTGTCAAGTAAGGTGAAAGTAAATCCAAAGGGTTTCTACAGCTATATTAATAGCAAAAGGATAACGAGGGATAAAATTGGTCCATTAGAGAGTCAGAGTGGACAGCTATCTGCAGAGCCAAAAGAGATGGGGAAGATATTGAACAATTTATTTTCTTCGGTATTCACCAAGGAGAAGGATATTGAATTATTTGAGGTAAGGGAAACAAGTAGAGTAACTATGGAAACTATGAGATTCAAAGAAGAGGAAGTACTGACACTTTTGAGAAATATAAAAGTGGATAAGTCTCCAGATCCGGACAGGATTTTCCCTAGGACATTGAGGGAAGTTAGTGTAGAAATAGCAGGGGCTATGACAGAAATATTTCAAATGTCATTAGAAACGGGAATAGTACCGGAGGATTGGCGTACTGCGCATGTTGTTCCATTGTTTAAAAAGGGGTCTAAGAGTAAACCTAGCAATTATAGACCTGTTAGTTTGACGTCAGTGGTGGGCAAATTAATGGAAAGGATACTTAGAGATAATATATATAAGCATCTGGATAAACAGGGTCTGATTAGGAACAGTCAACATGGATTTGTGCCTGGAAGGTCATGTTTGACTAATCTTCTTGAATTTTTTGAAGAGGTTACTCTGGAAATTGATGAGGGTAAAGCGGTGGATGTTGTATATATGGACTTCAGTAAGGCCTTTGACAAGGTTCCTCATGGAAGGTTGGTTAAGAAGGTTCAATGGTTGGGTATTAATGGTGGAGTAGCAAGATGGATTCAACAGTGGCTGAATGGGAGATGCCAGAGATTAATGGTGGATGGTTGTTTGTCAGGTTGGAGGCCAGTGACTAGTGGGGTGCCACAGGGATCTGTGTTGGGTCCACTGTTGTTTGTCATGTACATAAATTATCTGGATGATGGTGTGGTAAATTGGATTAGTAAGTATGCAGATGATACTAAGATAGGTGGGGTTGTGGATAATGAAGTAGATTTTCAAAGTCTACAGAGAGATTTATGCCAGTTGGAAGAGTGGGCTGAAAGATGGCAGATGGAGTTTAATGCTGATAAGTGTGAGGTGCTACATCTTAGCAGGACAAATCAAAATAGGACGTACATGGTAAATGGTAGGGAATTGAAGAATGCAGGTGAACAGGGGGATCTGGGAATAACTG
The DNA here is from genome assembly GCF_010909765.2 of Amblyraja radiata. Classification (NCBI taxonomy): domain Eukaryota; kingdom Metazoa; phylum Chordata; class Chondrichthyes; order Rajiformes; family Rajidae; genus Amblyraja; species Amblyraja radiata. The sequence continues at coordinate 26,146,732 of NC_045966.1, forward strand.
TGCACAGTTCCCTGAAAGTAGAATCTCATGTAGATAGGGTGGTAAAGAAAGCTTTTGGTGTGCTGGCCTTTATAAATCAGAGCATTGAGTATAGAAGTTGGGATGTAATGTTAAAATTGTACAAGGCATTGGTGAGGCCAATTCTGGAGTATGGTGTACAATTTTGGTCGCCTAATTATAGGAAGGATGTCAACAAAATAGAGAGAGTACAGAGGAGATTTACTAGAATGTTGCCTAAGTTTCAGCAACTAAGTTACAGAGAAAGGTTGAACAAGTTAGGGCTTTATTCTTTGGAGCGCAGAAGGTTAAGGGGGGACTTGATAGATGTCTTTAAAATGATGAGAGGGATAGACAGAGTAGACGTGGATAAGCTTTTCCCACTGAGAGTAGGGAAGATTCAAACAAGGGGACATGACTTGAGAATTAAGGGACTGAAGTTTAGGGGTAACATGAGGGGGAACTTCTTTACTCAGAGAGTGGTGGCTGTGTGGAATGAGCTTCCAGTGAAGGTGGTGGAGGCAGGTTCGTTTTTATCATTTAAAAATAAATTGGATAGTTATATGGACGGGAAAGGAATGGAGGGTTATGGTCTGAGCGCAGGTATATGGGACTAGGGGAGAATACGTGTTCGGCACGGACTAGAGGGGTCGAGATGGCCTGTTTCCGTGCTGTAATTGTTATATATATGGTTATATGTGAGGCTCTTGGTTGATTCTTGACACAGGGAGGGTAGTGCAAATATGGAATGAGCTGCCAGAGGAAATGGTAAGGGTGTGTGCAATTACAGTTTTTAAGATACTTAGACAGGTATATGGATAGCAAAGTTTTGGATAGTTTCTAGGCCGGGTGCAATCAAGTGGGGCCAGTTTGGGTTGGGCAACTTGGTTGACATGGATGAGTTGGACCGAATGATTTGTTTCCATGCTGTATAGCTCTATGACTCTATGATACAAAGTATGGTTAATCTCATGTTTTGAGCTCAGTATCTGCTCAATGATAGCAACATTCGCGAATATTTCCTCTCATTGCTGTTTCCTTGAGATGTGTTGAAGGTAGTTGTCACCTCATTTTTTACCTCAAGCTCGTAATAATCAGACTACAGATTGCGGCGGTAATGGCAGTGATGATTGGGCATGTGGCAGGAGGGCATCACACATTGCTGCCATCACTCCCTCTGGAGTCTAAACATCTTCAAGAAGCTTTACACAGTCTGGTGAAGGGTCAACATATACAATGTGCAGATGGAAGAGATTTTGATTTCAATTTTTATGTATTTTTCTTTCAAGAATCATGTTAAAATTAAGCTAGGGGACTAGGGGAGAATACGTGTTCGGCACGGACTAGAAGGGTCGAGATGGCCTGTTTCCGTGCTGTAATTGTTATATGGTTATATGGTTAAGCGATTAATTCGCATTTATACCAATCACATTTGTCGGCAGCTTTGTCAGCTTTAATGGAAACATCAACTAATATGCATGCGCACTCCCTTCCAGCTAGAACTATACAAAGCCCTGTCTGCACCATCGTTACTGGAGAGCTGGTGACTTCAATGGAACGGACTGAAGATGGTTATACAGGAAGACTTCTGGTAGCTCCTGGGCTGTTTCTTTCTCATCACCTTGGCATGAATAGCACTGAATGGAACAATCCAATTGACCAGGAATGAATTACATCCCATGGAGGCTGAATACATCCAGGCTACTTCTGTTTTCATTTAACAGCAGTAGTGATTTCGATAGGCAGGCTGATGGGCCACAATAAAGGGAAAGGTTGTGTGATAGAATCATAGGTGCTGCCATTCTGATTGTTGTTTCGCAATGTTGTGCCCTTGCCAAATGAACATTTATATGCGCATAAAAAACTGCTATGCCTCTGAAAATGCGCTAGAAATAGACTAACAAACTGCTATGATCCACTGCTATCTCCTCCCCCACTGGTATCTGCAACCTTGACAGTAAAAAACTGATAGAATGTTGACCTGGCAAGATAGCAGTCCACAAACTAGCACGGCAGCACGTTGAGCTTGTATAACACTGATTTCATGTTTCCTGCAAGCAATGGGTGGTTCTGCTGGTGCTACATAGAATCATAACTCTATACAGTATGGAAACAGATCCTTCGGCCCACCTTCATAACTTATGGTGTGGATGCATAAGTGCTGACGGTAGAAATAAGGTCTTCCTGATTGGAATCCATTCCAAAATGGCTTCCCATGCTTTCTACACCACGTTTCACCTCTCCTTCAAGAGGTGCAAGCTTGCTAAAAATTCTTCCGACCTGGTCAAGAATTACCCCTTAGTTGCGATGTTAAGCTGGTTAACACCAATTAGTGCTGGCTGCATGCAGCGCTCAAGTAAAATTTTAAGTTTAACATGTTGGCAAGCCTCCTGTATTGAAACCAATTGCTGCATAACCATACACAATGAGCACATTTGCATCTGTGTATGGTGCATTGTTTACCAGGGAGATGTGTAAACAGACTTGATCAAAATTTGATGCAGCACCAAGCTTGGGAAATATGAAATGCTGTAAATAAGTAATTTATACAGAGGCCGAGGAAAGGAATTGTGAGCAATCATTCAAATGCAAACTTCAAAGCTGATTAAAGGAGAGATCTGCTCATTATTTAAGGCCATTAAAATAATGTAGTGGATAGCAACATTCTACCAGCGCTCCTGAGGGGCAATAAACTGTTTGCTATGTGGTGGCGGATATTTTGCATTAAATGTTGAAAAATAGCAATACCAATGAAATCTAAAATTATCATCTGGCTGATTGGGAGCTGTGTGGGTGCACACACAAATATATTCTTAAGAACATCACGGAAAGGTAATTAAGAATAAAAGTGACAACTTTCTCATTGGAGATGCTGCCTGATGAACATTTATATACACATATAAAATTGCATTTGATAGTTTGCCCTCTCTTGACACGTTAAGACCATGGAGATAAGGTAAACCAAAGATCTCCAACTATGTGAGGTAAGATCACTTCAACTTTATATATAACTTTAACTTTAATTGTCATTCAGGTATACACATAGACACAGTGCACATTGAACGAAATTTCGTTGCATTGACTCTTCAAGTAGCAGCAGAATATAACATTTATATCAGGCGATCAGTAAAAGTGCTTAGTGTGTCCATAAAAAGTACTTCATGTGCATAGTTCTGTAAAATAGATATGTAGGAAAGCCCTGGTGTATAAAATGATGAGAGGACTAAACGGGTAGATGCACAGAATCTCTTGCCCAGAGTAGGGGAATCGAGGACCAGAGGACATAGGTTCAAGGTGAAGGGGAAAAGGTTTAATAGGAATCTGAGGGGTAACTTTTTCACACAATGGGTGGTGGTGGATGGAACAGGCTGCCAAAGGAGGTCATTGAGGCTGGGACTATCCCAACATTTAAGAAACAGTTAGACAGGTACATGGATAGGACAGGTTTGGAGGGATATGGACTAAACGCAGGCAGGTGGGACCAGTGAAGTAACTGGGACATGTTGGCCGGTGTGGACAAGTTGGGCTAACCTGTTTCCACACTGTATCTCTCTGACTCTATGACTTTATGATACCTGTATGGCCCAAAACTGGTGTGAGATGACCAGCATGTGATAATGCATCATGAAGGATGAATGGCGGACATGGTGTTTACTTGACAACAACACAATGAGAAAGGGTGAAAGTGGGACAATCCGGCAGTATATAAATTTGTCAAGCCATTGGCGAGATCCATAAATATATTAATCTGATTATATACCAATAGTGCACCAATTAGAATGATGTGGTCTACACTAAAGTTAATGTTGAATTTGGATGTACAGTTGAGTAGAAAGAGAATCAATTATAATTATCTATCAGATGAATAAAATAAAAAATGGAGTTCTGGCAAAATGTATGTGCTCAATAGAGAATGTATGTAAAACTGCAGCATTCTGTATGTTGCAGTGTTGTTGTCTACTTTGATATAATATCTTATGTCATCCTTTGGAAGATATATTTGCTCTTGCTGGATCAGTGTGACGTTGGGCAATCAATTGTAAGATTAGATCTTTGACATCAAATTCTGGTCTCACCAAGATAAAAGATCAAGTGTAGTTTCATTAAAACTGGGTTTCTGAGCAACTGGAGGTTGGCAGTCGAGTTATTGATGGGAGTTTTACCAGGTGGAAAAAGTGTATAATTAGTCATGGAGTGTATACTCTCTTCTTGGATTAGTTAATAAAAAATATATTTAGTTCAATTACCTATTCATCAGTTAATTGGAATAGCAAAAAGTCTGAAACAACTGTAGGTCATAGATGCATTAAGCCATGTACAATGTATGTGACAAAATGAAGGTGCATTCAACAATGGGTTGGGTGGTGGCACATCTAGTAGAATAGAGTGTCAGAGATCCAGATGCATTCCTGCTGTCTGGTGCTATCTCTTTGGTTTATATAATCCTCCTGAGACCATGTGGATTTCTCCTTGGTACTCCCGTGGTGTGCCACATCTGAAAACATGCAGGCTAGTAGGTTAATTGTCCACTGTAAATTGTCCCTAGTGTCTAGATAAGGGATAGAATCTATTAGGGGATGATGAAAATGTAGGGTGACTAGGCTACAGGAAAAAAATAATATCGAATTGCAATTGCTCATAGGCGGCGTTGTGGCGCAACGGTGGAGATGCTGCATTGCCGAGTATTGACAGAATATCAAGAGGATTGAAATACAAAAACAGAGATGTAATGCTGAGGCTCTATAAGGCACCGGTCAGGCCGTATTTGGAGTACTGTGAGCAAATTTGGGCCCCATATCTGAGGAAGGATGTGCTACCTCTGGAGAGGGTCCAGAGGAGGTTTACAAGAATGATTCCAGGAATGAGTGGGTTAGCATATGATGAGCGTGTGACAGCATTGGGCCTATACGTGCTGGAGTTTAGAAGGTTGAGGGGGGACCGCATTGAAACATACAGAATAATGAAAGGCATAGATGGAATGAATGTGGAAAGAATGTTTCCACTGGTGGGAGAGTCTAGGACCTGAGATCATAGCCATAGAAATAAAGGGCGCTCTTTTAGAAAGGAGGTGAGGAGGAGCTTCTTTAGTCAGAGGGTAGTTAATCTGTGGAACTCATTGCCACAGAGGGTTGTGGAGCCCAATTCAGTGGATATTTTTAAGGCAGAGATAGACAAGTTCTTGATTAGAACGGTGTCGAGGGTTATGGGAAGAAGGCAGGAAAATAGGATTAGGTGGCAGAGATCAGCCATGATTGAATGGCGGAAAAGACTTGATGGGCTGAATGGCCAGATTCTATTCCTATACCTTGTGAGCTTGTGAATAGGCCAACGTGACCTACTATGTCAAGAGTCAGAATGTTTAATTGTCATATGTACTGGCAAAGGAATGATGAAATTCATACCTGTGCAGCATCACAGGTTTATTAACACAAGAACACATAAATAAATATACAATAAACCAATAAAGCAATAAATTAATAATCAGTAATACTAGGTAACCAGACCAAATGGCACAAAACCAAAGTGCAACCAAAACAAAGTCCATAGTAAACATTGTTGCTGAGGTAGGGTTGTGGTTAGTATTGTGCAGTGTTGAATAGTCAGATTGGTGCAAGGAAGAAGTAGTTCTCGAACCCGAGGGGGTCACAGTTCTCAGGCTCCTGCACCTTTTCCTCTTTGGCAGAGCAAGATAAAAGTGTGATCAGGGTGGTGTGGGGTATTGATGAAATTTGCTGCCTTTTTAAGGGAGCGCCCCCTATAGATCCCTTTGGTGGAAGGGAGGTCAGTACATTATGGACCGGACAATGTCTACCACTTTCTGTCGGCTGCTTTGTTCCTGGGCGTTCGAGCTACCGAACCAGGCCATGATGCAGCCAGTGCTCTATAGTACACCTGTAGAAGTTCGATGGAGTATTCAGCTACATACCAAATCTGTGCAATCTTCTAAGGAAGTAGAGGCATTGATGAGCTTTCTTTGTGACTGCATCAATGTGCTGGGCCCAGGACACATCTTCAGAGATATGTATGTCCTCTTCACTGCTGCCATGATGTTCGTGGATCCTCAGCTTTCATTTCCTAAAGTCAGCAGTCAGCTCCTTTGTTTTGCTAATGTTGAGAGCAAGATTGTTGTTTTAGCACTATTCCATCAGATAATCACTATCCAATCAGATTATCAATTTCTCTGATAAACTCTCACTCATCTTTACCTATTATTCATCAACCATGGTGGTATCATCAGTGAATTTAGTTTAGTTTAGTTTAGTTTATTGTCATGTGTACCGAGGTACAGTGAAAAGCTTTTGTTGCAAGCTAACCAGTCAGCAGAAAGACAGTACAGGGTACATGATTTTATGATACATATTTACATGATGCATATTTAAATATGGCTTTGAATCTATGTCTGTCTACACTGACATTGGCACCGGGAGAGTTGAGGAAATATGGAAATGATACTACTTGTTTGCATTTGAGATACCTATGGGCTTTTCAATGACCCGAATGGCTGGAAGGTTACATGATAATTTGACCTGGCATTTTGTTATGGATGTGGGAGTAAAACTAGTAAATTCAAAGGTAGACAAAAGTGCTGGAGAAACTCAGCGAAACTCCAGCACTTTTCTCTACCTTCGATTTTCCAGCATCTGCAGTTCCTTCTTAAACACTACTAACTCAAAACTGTTGCAATTGGGCCTTTGAATGTGGTATTCTATAATCGTCACTTTTTTTTGGCACCATATTTAGTATATTTATTGCTATTTATCATGTTCCTGTTACTATATTTGTACAAGTAACATATGTTTCACTCACAGATAAAGATTGAAGTATTGGATTTTACTCTGACTGTATCATTATCTTGTAATATTTGTGTTAGAGCCAAATACATAGGAATTTTTCTGCATATCTTTACAAATAAATCAGTGCAATGGAAATTTAGTGGTCTCAATAGTCTGCAACTTCTTCTTCTTATCGAGTCCACACACAAGATTAGAAGTTGTTCAGCCAGAGTTGAACACACTTTTTGGCATCTGCATACAATGGTGTCTGTATTGCGCTTCTTGTGCTTCCTGTGCGTGGTGGTGAAAATATTGGTGAAAACAGGGCCGTGACGTGAACGTTCTTTCCTTGACCCCAATCTGCAACTGGTCTAGAATGACAGCTTTGCACCTGGAAATGCAGCTGTAAATCCGTACACTTGGTTAGTTTAGTCTAGAGAAACAGTGTGGAAACAGGCCCACCAGTTCCACGCCGACCAACGATCACCCGTACATCAGTTCTATCCTACACCCCATAGACAATTTACAGAACCCAATTGACCTACAAACCTTCACATCTTTGGAATGAGGGAGGAAACCAGAGCACCTGGAGAAAACCAATGCTGTCTCAGGTAGAAGAGACAAACTCCGACAGCACCCATAGTTAGGATTGAACCCTGGCGCAGTAAGGCAACAACTCTACCGCTGCACCACCATTCCTAAGGCAGCGTTCACTATGTTGATTATTCCTGTGGGCCCAGAGGCAGACTCAATGAAAAAGATTTGGCTGTATTAAAGGACTCATTGCTATCGTTATTGTAAGCATACAATGGAAATAATGGATAGACACAAAAAGCTAGAGTAACTCAGCAGGACAGGCAGCATCTCTGGAGAGAAGTAATGGGAGACATTTCAGGTCGAGACACTTTTTCAGACCCATCTGAAGGAATGGAATATGGTTAAGAGGTATTACTGGAACGTAAATAATGGAATACTAAACTAAACTAAACTATATGGACAACTGGAAAAAAGTTATGAATTCTGCAGCTTCTTTTCCACTTTTAAACAAACAATAACAACATGTCATTGTGAATATGTTTTGATTTAAGCAACATGGGGTTTATTTTAATGAATATATTCCAAATTCCCTGCTCTCTCAAAGTTTCAATACAGAGGAGTTTACATTGTTCATTCCACTCTTAAATCACTGCCTGATAAATAGACAATAGACAGTTACTTGAAGGTTTGACAGCAAGAGGCATATTTAGAGGTAATGTCACTGGAAATAATGAATTCACAACATCAGAAAAAAAGCTCTAAAGATGTATTATTTTACTTTCATGAAAATGTATTCTATTTATGCAAAAATATCCCATTGAATTAAAAATATGTTGATTATCTATCACTAAAAGTCTGATCTTGACCACTTCCTGTTAATAATAATAATAATATATCTTTTATTGTCATTGCACGTCAGTGCAACGAGATTTAGTGTGCAGCTCCACTGATGTACAAGAAAGGTAAATAAATACAATACATAAATAAACAAGCTGAATTGATTGACGTGACCATCTGAGGGAGACTGTCCAAAGGGGGTGGGTGGGGGGGCACTCATTAGGGCCGGTTCAGAGCCGCTATAGTTGTTGTTCTGTATATTGATTTTAGAAAAAACGCTGCCACTTACCGCTGTGAATTTGGCCATCTTACTCTTACTCAGAGCCCCCCCCCCCTCCGCTGCGCAGGAAAAGAGGATTTTTCTCATTGATTAAAAACTTGTCAGTGCCCTTAATGTGGTTTTAAAATAAAGCTTGGAAATTCTAACGCTGTGTTGCCTTTGGTTTGGAAATGCTAAGGCTGTGTTGCCTTTGGTTTGGAAATGCTAAAGCTGTGTTGTCTTTGGTTTGGAAATGCTAAAGCTGTGTTACCTTTGGTTTGGAAATGCTAAAGCAGTGTTGCCTAATTAAATCTGCGTTGCCTAATTAAAGTTGCCTTGCCTAATTAAAGTTGCCTTGCCTAATTAAAGTTGCCTTGTCTAATTAAAGTTGCCTTGCCTTCTATATAATTAAAAGTCTAATCTTGACCACTTCCTGTTTGCGCTTTATATTGATTTTAGAAAATAAACGCTACCATGTACAGCTATGATTTTTGGCCATCTTACTCAGAGTCCCCCTCCGCTCATCAGGTGTCGAGGATTATTCCCATCGATTACAAATAAAAGAGTTATTAGTGTTTTAAAATGTTGAGATTCTCTCTCTTGTCAATCACGCCATGAAGGCCACACCCCTTCTGGTGGGTGGGGGGGAGGGACTATAAAACCTAGAAGTGTGGGCGTGGCTCAGTCTCTGCAAGATGGAGGAGGGAGAGGTTACGACTCGCTGTCTTCAGTGGCCTTGCACCCTGTTTGAAATGGTATGAAACTGCACTTGAATTTGTTGGCCTTGCACCCTGCTTGAAATGGAATTTCAAGGAATAGCCATGAGTCAACTGCCAGCCCACCAGCTGTGAGTGAGTGAGCTGCCAGCACAAGAGGCTTGAGTGACTGAGCCTCCAGCCCAAGAATCCATTCGGGCCCACAATGTCCATACTAGCCCTCTGGAAACCAGACCCTTCAGATAACAGCACCCAAACTAACACTCCAGAAAGCCCCCCACCCCACCCACTAATATTGGAATTGGTGGAGAGGTGGAATATTTAATTGGGGGACTAGCCCTCCCATGTAATGCATGGGACCCAACGGGTCCCACTTAGTCTAGTATAGAATATACACTCATGACTGCGGCCAAATTCAGTTCTATCTACAATTTTGCGGATGATACCATTGTGGTAGGATGGATAATGAGATGGAGCATAGGAAGGACATAGAGAGATAGTAACATGGTGTCAGGACAATAACCTCTTCTTCAATGTCAGCAATATGCAGGAGCTAGTTATTGACTTCAGATTATGCTAGATGTGATCTCACTAACATTTTGTACAAACTGCAACATGACCTCCCAACTTCTATATTCAATACTCTGACTGATGAAGGCCAATGTGGCAAATGTCTTTTTGACCACCTTGTCTGCCTCGTTACTGTGACCACATGATAGAAAGTTATATTACTGCAGGTGGGGGTGTTGCACTACCAGCTGAGAGACCATAAATAATATTGGACTTTTTGTAAAGTGATAAATACTTTGGCTTTAAAGTAAAATTATTATACAGTATACCCTCTTTATAACAGATCAAAGTGGGGGGAATGGTGTCCGTTATTGCTGATTGTCTGCTATAACCGAGTGAGGGATTACCATTGTATATGCAGTAGAAATAAACAACTGCAGCATTTCTGGAAAACACGGATAGTTGTCGATTCGGGTCGAGTCCCTTCTTCATACTCACAGTCTGGAGCTTGGCCTGGGATCCAGGTGAGTTGACGGCCCTGGCCTGCTGGCAACCGGCGGAGAGGCAAGGATCAGCAGAGTCATTGGTCGTGGCCCGCGGGTGCCAGAAGTGCAGGTGAGGATGAGTGGTGGTGGCGGCACTGGCGGTCAGGAAGCAGCAGAGGGTGCTGTGTGGGCCGGCTGTGGCGGTAGTAGGTCCAGCCTGGAAGTGGCTGGGGTGGTGGTGCAGACCGGGGCTGGTGTTGGCAGCTCGGCCTGGCGGTGAAAGTCAGTAGGTCCGTCCACTATAGCCAAAATCCGTTATAAATTGGTCCATAAAGAGACAAGCTTGAGAGTAAATGGACATAAATGTTCTCTCTTGTGGCTAAAATTGACAAATAACCTAAGAGCCGGCTCCTCTCTTGTTCCCCTGTACTCTCTCTTAAAGCACATTCATGCCTCCTAGCATAATTCAGTTGTTTAGTTGTACCCTTACTTCCTCAGAATATTACCGATGGATTTGGCTCCCACTTTCCCTTAAAGTGCAGCATTCCCAATCCTTGCAGCCTTCTGAGTGGAATAAAAGTTCTCTTTATTTCACTTCTAGATTGTTTACAATTATTTTGAATATCTGATCCCTTGTGATCGCCCATCGCCAAAAGGACTTTTTCCTCCTAACTGTCCTATCAAAATCACTCTATAATATTTATGAACCTTTCGGTAATAGGAATAGGGGAATTCTAACTTTTCCACCTATCACAATTTGAGACATCCTGTTAATATCCTTGTAAACTAATTCTGTGGCTTTTACAACTTGGCTGAAATGTGATATCAGATCAAACTGAGGTCTAAGCAGTGAAATAAAGTTTTAACAGAATTTCATTGCTTTTATAATATATTTTTCTATGTTATGTTTTATTTAAAAAGCTAAGAAATCCATAATAATTTATATTCATATCATCACTTCTTCACATAGATGCAATCACAAAGAAAGTTCTTCAATGTCTCTGCTTCCTTAGAAGATGGTATGTTGACTAATAATCTATCGAACTTCCACAGGCTTAAAGTTGAGAGCATACTGACTGGTTGCATCATGGCCTAATTCGGCAACTCGAATGCCCAGGAATAAAGAATACAACGGAGAACAGTAGACACTGCCCGGTCCATCATACATACCGACCTCCCCATCTGAGGGATCTATAGGAGGCGCTGTCTCAAAAAGGCAGCTAATATCACTAAAAACTCATGTCACACTAGTCGAGCTCTCATTTTGCTACTACAATCAGGGAGAAGGTAGAGGGGCCTGAAAACTGTGACCATCAGGTTCAAGGACAGCTTCATCCCGGTAACAGTGTTTCAGTGTTTGTGCTTTTTTTTAAATTCTATTTTATTTTTAATATGTTTTATTATTTATTATTATTTATTTATTTTTTTATTTTTATTTTTATGATACTGCCTGTAAGGGAAATTCATTTCGTTATCTCTAACTGAGACAATGACAATAAATTTGAATACAATACAAGAATACAATACAACAATCATGCTCTTAAACACAACACAACACTAACTTCAGCAATTATTACTTTTTATTGATTATGCCTTTGGTTGCATTCCAGACATTGTTTTTTATGTACCAGAATGGTTACCTAGCATTACAATTATCAATTCATTTTATTTCTGATTATTATATATTATCTCTCTGTTTAGGGGCCTGTTAAACCGCAGTAAGAATTTCATTGGTCTGGTGTTGGTACATATATGACAATTAAACACTCTTAATTCCTCTTTTAATAAGCAAATGTATTTATGGGCCCAAAGTTTTCTCTACTAATCTATATTAATCTAATCTAATCTAATCTAATCTAAACTAATCTAATGGCATTTAAAACAAATTTGTGGCCCTCTCAAAATGTATCACCTCACACTTCTCTTTATTGAATTTTGCTAACAATGTTTCTGCTGATATGTGATACTGAAGGCATATTTTTAGAGCTTTCCATCATGTTGCCAGATTTTACCTTCTGCATTTTACATTTACCTGCTTCCATCACCTGTAGCCACATCATTGATAGAGGTTTCAAGAGATAATTGATTCGTAACTGAGGAAATCAAGCATTGTCACAAACCATCTCTCGGTTTGGAAAACATCCTTTATAGAATAATTATTTAGCATTTTTTTGCTCAGTCACAGAGTCATACAGTCACAGTCAGAGTGTGTAAACGGGCTCTTTGGCCCAACTGCTCACCGACCAACATGTCCCATCTACACTAGTCCTACCTGCCTGCTTTTGGCTAATGCCCCTCTAAACCTGTCCTATTCATGTACCTTGATAATAAAATATCAAGTGTAATGCATAAGTAATTCAAGGTTTTAATATTCAGTTCAAGGCCTAGTATATCACACTGTATTGAAATGATTAAAGAAAACAGTTAATTGCTTGGGAAATATTGTCATTTAACATGTATCTTCAATTTTAGGAATATGAATTTAATCCACAAAAAGTGCTAAAGTGGAAGATATGGGTATAATATGTATAGACTTGTCAAGTTTGTTTTTTAAATACAGAGAGAAGAACTTCAAGCTTTTAAGCTATTACCAGTCTGAGAACTTAAAATTGCTTTCCAGCCTTGGGGAATATCTTATTAACAAGTTCAATGATTCCTGAAGAATAAATTATTCTACTGCTCTAAAGTAACTATCTATGTAGTGTGGCGAAAGGATAAATCAGTCGAAGAAACGATGTGAAAAAACTATTAAGATAGATAAGGAATGGAAAATTGTGCCGAAATGAATGTGACCAATCAGACTACTATTTCCACTTTTGCTGAACTTAGCAAGTTCATTCTATTTGGGGAAGGAAACTTAACATTCATCAAAGTGAATTATTTCAGTATAACTTCTCTGTTATTGTCCAGTAGAAACATATCACCACCCCACCCATTCCCATTTATTATGTTTAGGTACACCTTTTCTTTGTGCAACTTGTTGCAAATTAATTATCTTGGACAGCAAGAACCTTGTTACTCAACTTTGAGCAGGTAATAACAAGGGTTCTGCATAGTCCTACACTTGCATTTTATCCACCAGACACCACTTTTCCAAATTATAGTGAAGAAGGATCTTTAACCGAAACGTCACCCATTCCATCTCTCCAGAGTTACTCCAGCATTTTTGTCTATCTTCTGATGGTGATACATATGTATGCTTATTTCCCTGCACCACACGCTCACATCCCAACTCCCACATTTGCCTGGGTCCAAACACTGTCCACCCTTCCAATTTTCCCAATGATCCTTCCATTCTCCATTCTTTGAGACCCCCAATGAAGATGTAGATCTCTACCATTTCCAACCGATGTCTGGTTGAACCATTCTAATCACTGATTCTGATCACAGGCCTTCCCATCCACACCAAAAATCACCCAAAGGGGTCTACAACTCTCTCTCCCCAATCCCTAACCACTGCACTGCTCCCGCACTCTCCCTCGCCCACATCGCCACCAACACTGCTGCTGCACCACCACACTCCCAGTCTCAAGCCTGGCCTTGAACCAAGCAGCACATTTTCATTCACAAAAACATACAATGTCTATTTGCAAAGGGTGCAGCTGCATACACCCAAACCAAACGCACATTCGGAGTGTGTAACAGCAGTCCATGACCAAAACATGTCATACAATTATGTTGTAGTGTTCCCCAGGGCAATGTAGACTTTCTGATCATTTATATTTTGGTCCTGACTCCTGCTTTTCAATTAAAAATTTTCTTTGTTCCTTGATAAGCCCAAATCTTTTCTTAGTAAGATGCTTTCACTTTATAAAATGGCTTTAAGTTTACTTTAATGTTGCCTTGCCTTTCCTTGCCTGCTATTAAGGACATTTGAATTTCACTCCTGTATCTCCAGATCATTCAGTAAGTACTGAACCAGCCATGCTGTCCTATAAAGCTACCACAGTGACATCCGTTTGGCAATTGGCCAAACATGTCTGGTCCTTAAAAAGCAGAATTATTTCATTTCATTTAGTTTATTGTCACGTGTACCGAGGTACAGTGAAAAGCCTTCGATGCGCGCTAACCAGTCAGCAGAAAGACAATGCATGATTAAAATTGAGCCGATTACAATTACAATAGTGTAATTCAGTTAATTATTGAATCATCATTCTGTGTTGAATGTAGCAAAGAGATGGAAGATTTAGCTGTTAATGCTTTAAAATATAACTTACTCGCCAATAACCTTCTCATTTGACCAAGTCCTCGTAGATTGGTATCTCATTAAAACTTATTTCAACATAGACAACTCTGTATTCTAGAGGCAAAGATGGAACATGGCTGCCTTTGACATCAGGGCAAAGTTTGACTGAATGTAGTTTTAAGCATCCCAAATAAAACTCCACTCAATGACACTGAAGAGGTAACCTTCCACTAGCTAGAAACATACCTAACAGAGGGGGAGATGAGTGTGGTCATTAGATGCCAATCTTCTTGGGCAAAGCAGGTAATACGATACAATACGATAGAACTTTATTTATCCCAGGAGAAAATTGATCTGCCAACAGTCATAAAACACAAGATACATGAAACAAGATACATGTAGCAGTTACTCTGAGCCATATAGATAGCCCAGCCATCTTCAGCTGCTTCATCAATGACTTTCACCCTATTGTAAGGTCAGAATTGGAGATATTTGTTATTGATTCTTTAATGTTCATTTTCATTCATGACACTGCAGATAATGAAGGAGATGATGTTCACTCATCACATGATCTGGAGTGCAATCAACGGTGGACTAATGTGGTAAGTGTTAATCATGCTGCACTATTTGATAAAGTCGTAGAGTCATAAAACCTGGAAACAGGCCCTTTAGCACAACTTGCCTACGCCAACCAACATGCCCCATCTTCACTGGTCCCATCTGCCTGCTTTTTTGCCCATATCCCACTAAACCTACTCTATCCATGTACCTTTCTAAATGTTTCTTGTACGTTGCGATTCTACCTGCCTCAACTATCTCCTCCGGCAGCTTGTTCCATACACCCACCATCCTTTGTGTGCAAAAGTTACCCCTCAGCTTTGCATTAAATCTTCAACAATCCACTACGTCTACAGTGAAGTTATTCGCCAAAAACCTTACCTCAACATGCAACTTCATCACTAAAACTCCCATCATGAATAGCCTTGGATCACTATTGACCTGATATTTAATTGGACTGGTCAGGTAAATACCTAGCTAGAATTGTAGGTCAAAGGCTGAGTATTCTGCAGTGTGTGACTCACTCATCCAGATCCACATATGCTTTCCATCATCTACTCGGTATAAGTTAATACTTTGAAGGAGTCCGCTTCACTTGTCCAGTGCAGATCCAACAAAATTCCAGAAGCTCCAAACCAAAGCCATCCAGTTGCCTGGCCCACCATCTATTCGACTAAATACTTATTTTCTCTACCACAGCTCCATTGTGACTGCAATGTGTGCCATCCATTACAGCATTGCATTTATTCCACCACAATTTCATTGTCAACACCATCCACCTAAAAAGCATCTTTAATTGGACTTTACTGGACTTTATCTTGCGCTAAAGATTATCCCCTTTATCCTGTATCTCTACACTGTGGATGGGTTGATTGTAATCAACCCATCCACAGTCTTGAATACAGTCTTTACGCTGGCTGGATGGCACCCTACAATAAGCTTTTCACTGTGCAAGTTACTCTACATGTGACAATAGAGAACGCCAAGCTAAAGTCTAAGCTTATCGGCCTGGAAGGCAAGAGTCGCTGAAATAACATAAGGGTAGTCGGTCTCCCCAAGAACATCGAAGGCCCCCAAACAACAGCTTTTTTCTCTCAACTCCTGCTCGAGACTCTTGGCGAACACACACTGGAATCAGCCCCGGAGCTAGACCGAGCCCACCGTACGCTAACAGCCAAGCCAAGCCCTGGTGAGAAACCCAGAGCAGTTGTGATCTGCTTCCATAGATACCAGATCCGCGAGTTGGTGGTGCGTGAGGCTCGGAGGCAGAGGGGTAAGCTGAAGTACAAGGATATCCCGATCCACATTTTCGAAGACTACTGTCCCGAGATAGTTGAACCACGCTCCGCGTACCGAGACGTTATGAAGGAGCTGTACAACCTGGGTCTCAAACCCTCCCTTCATTATCCAGCCAAGCTGTTCATCATGGCTGGGGAAGGAAAGAGGCGACGACTAACATCTCCTGAGGACGCTCAGGATTTCATCTCATCTTACCGTCGACGCAGACCGGGACCCACAGACGACTGACTTCGCTCGGTACGTCTATATCCGAGTGGCACAGGGGTCCGGGTAATCTACGGTTACACTATGGACTAACTTTAGCTTGACTGCTCTTAGCAACTAGCCATTGCTAGCGCTCGGCCTTGCTGATTATTACTAGACCCCTGTCTTGAAATGTATGAGGCTGGTAAGAATTCACCACGATTCGTGACTATCTTATACCAACTTTTCCTTATAATGTTTATGTGTAATCATACTTGAAAGGTTCTTCACCTGCACATGCTATAAAATTGGGCTTAAGGGACCCACTTTGTGGTTCGTGATCTGGTCTCTGCCTTCTTGTTTTTAGCAGCTGGCTGCTAACGCTGCCAGCATCCGGCTAGTTTGTTTACACTAGTCTTCCTAGCGGACTGTCTGGGGCTGATAAGAGCTCATTACAGCCAAGGCTGTGTTATAGTTCCCTGCAACCTGTTTCTCTCGCGGTTCACAGACTCGCCAGCCGCCTGCCACTTTTGCGGGCTGGAAGAGTCTGTGTACCACGTGTACATGGAGTGCGTGAGGCTGCAGCCACTGTTTGAATACCTAAAGGGGCTGCTCCTTGCCTTCTGGCTGCATTTTTCACCCACCATCCTCATCTTTGGACACCCTGTGCGTAGGGGAGAGGGTAGGGCTGAAGATGTCCTGGTTGGGTTGCTCCTGGGCCTGGCCAAGCTGGCCATCCGCGAGTCACGGCGCCAGACGGTGGAGGGCTCTACCCGAGCCAGCTGCCTGCCCCTTTTCCGGGGATACGTCCGTGCCCGGGTGCGGATGGAAAGGGAATACGCCCTGTCTACGGGTACCCTGAGGGAGTTCCGCGACCGCTGGGCACCGAGGGGGGTTGAATGTATCCTTGACAAGGATTGTAATATAGTTGTTTAGCAGTTGATTAGCATAATTGTTGATCTTGCATTATGGTGGTGTTTTGTTTTATTGTATTGTAAATACAATTTTAATATTTGAATAAATATTTTTGATTAAAAAAAAAAAGAAAAAAAAAAGGCTGTGTTATACCAATCTGCTCCTACAGCGTTTTTGTTTAACAATACTTAATTGATGCTCTTTTGCCCTGCGCTTTAATCCAAGAGCCCAGTTTGCAACTCGCTAACTTCTCTAACGCTAACTCTTTCTTTATACCTTGTCGATTTTAAGATATACTACGTAATACCAAAGGAAGCTATTCTTGCTCCACTTATACGTTGGCTTGCTTATTCAGTATCACCATTTTGTTAATTTGCTTTGTCTTATTATTACTATCATCATTACAACCATTACCATTAGTGTTAGCAATGACATTGGCAGTGCAACTATTATGGCAATTATTTCAACTTTGTATTTATTTATTTATGTTTATTTTACTTTATTTCTACTTTCTATTTTTCAAATTATTATTATCATTGTTATTATTATTATTATTACTACACTCATTTCATTTTATGTTACTTTACTGACATTGAGCGATTTTGTTGCTTTGGGAGGTGGAAATATTGGGAGTTAAGATCGGATATCTCCTTGCGGATGCGAGGGCAACGCACCTTGGTGCAATGGGCACTCAAGGTTCAGTTGGGACATGGGGGATCTCAGGTCCGGGGACTCGCGTTTGAAAGATGGTTAAGTGATATGTGTCCCACTTGTTTGTTGTGTGTATACGTGTGTATGTATCTTTTTTTTTTTTAATTTTTTTTTTAATCACTCCTTCTCCCCTCCCCATCCCCCCCCCCCCCCCCCCCCCCCCCCCCACATCCCCACTCTCGGCAGCTGGTTTCGATGCGCTCTTCCGTTTCGACTTGCAGTACTACAGCGCTCTGCCCACTCGCTTGGATATAGCTAAGTATGGCCAACACAAACGACACTCTTAGATTTGTCTCGTGGAACAAATCGTGGGAAGTCCTACCAAGACTGACAGGATCTTGGCCCACTTGCAACAGCTCAAGGCAATATATTTTTTATTCAAGAGACCCACCTTCGTAACAGAGAGGTAACACGGCTTAAGAGAGGCTGGATTAGCCACTTATTTCACTCGAAATTTAATGATAGGGCTAGGGGTACTGCTATCCTGATTCGTAAGAACATTATGTTCGAACCACAGAAAACTGTGTCTGGCAGTCATGGTGTCTGGCAAACTGCCAGACACACCTGTCATATTGGCCAGTATTTACGGTCCCAACTGGGATGACAGCTCATTTGTAACCAAATTTTTTACATCTCTCCCAAATATTGAAAATCACCACGTCATTGTGGGTGGAGATTTTAATCTGGTCCAAGTCCCTATACTGGACAGACCTTCGAACAAAGCCTCTACTTTAACTAAATCAGGTAAGACTCTGCATGCTTTCGCCAAACAACTTGGGCTCACAGACCCATGGAGATTTACATTCCCCACGACTAAATTATTTTCATTTTTTTCCCACGTGCACCGTACCTATACCCGTATAGACTTCTTTCTCTTAGATAACAGACTGCTCTCCAAAATCATATCCAGCGAGTATCATAGCATCGTAATATCAGATCACACTGCAACCTCCCTCGATCTCCACTTACGTAAACGAACTAACGCCTTTAAACAGTGGAGGTTCAACTCCTCATTATTAGCAGAGGCTCACTATATGCAATTCTTGCACTTCCAAATCACTTTATATTTTGAGCTGAATGACTCGCCGGACATAGGAAGAGGTATACTCTGGGAAGCTTCAAAAACCTATATTAGGGCCAACTTATCTCTTTTGTCTCCAACCTGAAAAGAGCCGAGACGTCCCAAAAGGCAGACCTGTTACAAAAAATAAAGGACATTGATGACAAATATGCATCTGACCCAGACCCTAACCTTTATAGAGAACGCCTTAGGTTACAAACAGACTTTGACCTCACGTCTACTAATAAAGCTAAGCTACGACTGCTTAAATCTAGGCAACACTTTTTTGAATCTGGGGATAAAGCTGGGAAGCTTTTGGCCCATCAGGCCAGAACCGAGGCGACTTCACGGCTAATTCCAGCCATTAGATCCAGCTTAGGGGAGATTCATACTGATCCTCTTAGAATTAATGAAGCATTTGCTAAATTCTACGCTGAACTATACGTTTCCGATTGTCCTCCCACTGCAGGTGACATGCTCAGTAGTATGACGTTTCCCCGAATTGACGATGAAGCCACGAGAGACTTGGGTGGTCCCATAACTGTTGCTGAGGTCCAAGCAGCCATCACATCGCTGCAAAGCGGAAAGTCACCCGGCCCTGACGGCTTCACTGTAGAATATTACAAAGCTTTCTCTGCTCTCCTCGCACCAGTCCTGAGAGATATGTACAATGTGGCGTTTTTACATCGTCGCCTACCGCCCACCTTGTCGTGGGCTACTATCTCACTAATTCTTGCGCTCCGTCTTCAACGAGTGATGCCCTCTATTATCTCGTTAGACCAAACAGGGTTCATACCAGGCCGACAGTCTTCCCACAATACTAGGCGTCTCCTTAACATCATCCATTCACCGAGTAGTGAGACCCCGGAGATAGTGGTCTCCCTCGACGCCGAAAAAGCTTTCGACAGGGTCGAGTGGAAGTACCTATATGAGGCGACTGACAGGTTTGGCCTCGGTAACAGTTTTATTCTTTGGGTCAGTCTATTATACTCGTCCCCGGTGGCCTCAGTACAAACAAACGGCACACTGTCGCCCCACTTCCCCCTTCAGAGAGGTACCAGACAGGGTTGCCCATTATCACCACTTCTGTTTGCTGTCGCGATAGAACCCTTGGCGGTCTGGTTACGCTCAGAGAAGGGCTTTAAAGGTATTACACGGTTCGACGCAACTCATAAAGTCTCATTGTATGCGGATGACCTGCTCCTGTACATCTCGAACCCAGTCAGCTCTCTCACTGTGATTATGAATATTTTAGAATGGTTTGGCGCGTATTCTGGTTATAAACTTAACTACCAAAAGAGTGAGCTATTACCGATTAACTCATTGGCTAAGCAGCTCCCTCGCTCTTTAACCTCATTCAAATGGGCAGAGGACGGGTTTCGCTACCTCGGCGTCTTTATCACAACACCCTTATCTGATATGTTCCGCACAAACTTACTGCCTCTGGTTGAGAAAGCTGAAAGAGATTTTGACCGCTGGTCAGTTTTACCGCTATCCCTCGTGGGCCGGATAAATCTGGTCAAGATGGTCGTCCTACCCAAATTCCTGTATCTTTTCCAGCACGTCCCTATACTTATCACTAAATCTTTTTTTGATAAATTAGAAAGGTCAATATCTAAATTTTTATGGGGTAGCAAACCGGCTAGAATCCGAAAGGCGATACTGCAGTCTCCTAAGAGTGACGGCGGTTTGGCACTTCCTGACTTTAGGCGATACCTTTAGGCGATACTATTGGGCAGCTAACTTGCAAAAACTCCTGTATTGGATGAATGATGATTGCGACCACCTACCGACCTGGGTACACATGGAAAAGGCGAGGTCACATCTCCCGTTGCGGTCTGTCCTATGCTCCCAACTCCCCCTTCCTATAACATCTGCGGGTGCAGGCCCAATTGTGTCCCTCTCGCTCAAGATATGGAGCCAACTCAGGAAAAACTTCGGCTTACAAGGCCCTTCCATCTTGACCCCGCTTAAAAACCACATCTTAGAAACATAGAAACATAGAAATTAGGTGCAGGAGTAGGCCATTCGGCCCTTCGAGCCTGCACCGCCATTCAATATGATCATGGCTGATCATCCAACTCAGTATCCCGTACCTGCCTTCTCTCCATACCCTCTGATCCCCTTAGCCACAAGGGCCACATCTAACTCCCTCTTAAATATAGCCAATGAACTGGCCTCGACTACCCTCTGTGGCAGGGAGTTCCAGAGATTTCTGGAACTCTTTAAACCTTCAAGTACTGACCACGCATTCAAAACCTGGCATAGCAACGGTATCAGTAGTATCAAAAACCTATACAAGGATGGCATCTTTTCGTCTTTTGCGGAGCTCTCGTCCAACTATAGCCTCCCAAACTCCCACCTTTTTAGTTTTTTCCAGATTAGGGATTTTGTGAAGAAGACATTCCCCCATTTCCCAAATCGCCCCCCTGAAACCCTGTCCGATACCATCTTAGCTCTAGATCCCAACCGGAAGAAATGCATCTCTGTTTTGTATAACTTGTTAGGGTCGGTTATATTGAAACCTCATACCTCATTAAAAGCTGCGTGGGAGGGGGAGCAGAATACGAAACTAAAAGACCAGCAATGGGACTCTGCCTTGGACTTGACCCATTCTTCCTCCATATGTGCCCGTCATGGCCTAATCCAATGCAAAGTCCTTCACAAAGTCCACTACACAAATTCAAGATTATCTAGAATTTACCCCGCTGTTAGGGACACCTGCAACAGATGTAATCAATCTCCTGCCAACCATAGCCATATGTTTTGGTCTTGCCCTAAGCTAGCAGCCTTTTGGAGGAGTGCTTTCGACTTGGTAAGCAGAGCCTACGGCCAGACTATTCCTCCAAACCCACTGTCAGCCATTTTCGGTACCCCTCCCAACACCAACCTCTGTAGCGGTGAAACGGGTTCTAGCTTTTACAACCTTGTTAGCTCGGAGACTGATCTTGCTTAACTGGAGGCTCACCTGTCCCCCGACACACACCCGCTGGATTAAGGAGGTGCTTTACAATTTAAAGCTTGAAAAACTTAGGTTCTCTCTCAAAGGCTCTACCAAGACATTCCTAGATACATGGAACCCTTTCTTGGAACTTGTTAACTCTCTCAACTTGTCCCCGGACTCGGAAGAGGACTGAGTGCTCTCCACCATTGTTCTGCTCTACTGCAACTGCTCTCCCCTTAACCCCCCCCCCCTCCCAACACTTATTTATTTAATTACTTACTTATTTACTGTTATTAGTGACCCCCTTTTTTTTTTTTTCTTCTTTTTTTTTTTAGTACTTTTTGTTTCGTTTATTTTACCATATTTGTGTGGATGTGTATGTATGTGAGTGTTGTTTGTCCCCGTTTGGTTCCGACCTGATTCGGGTGGGTTGAAGGTGGGTAAGGGTAAGGGCTTTGAGGGTCGCTTACATACTGTTGCACAATTATGCCTTGACTGTCACTGTCTGTTATCATTGTATGTATGCAAATTGCTGTGAAATTCAAATAAAAAGATTTAAATCATGTGTGCCATCCATTACAGCATTGCATTTATTCCACCACAATTTCATTGTCAACACCATCCACCTAAAAAGCATTTTTAATCGGACTTTACTGGACTTTATCTTGCGCTAAAGATTATCCCCTTTATCCTGTATCTCTACACTGTGGATGGGTTGATTGTAATCAACCCATCCACAGTCTTGAATACAGTCTTTACGCTGGCTGGATGGCACCCTACAATAAGCTTTTCACTGTGCAAGTTACTCTACATGTGACAATAGTAGGCCCCCCTTGGTCATGACTGACCATGGGTGATGAAACTAGTTGTTGGCTGCTTGCACCAAATCTTGGCTAGAGCAGCGTCGCTTGTGGCTGAAGAAACCAATGCGGGAATTACAGTCTCTGTGGCAAAGGTCACATTTGTGTGTGGTCTCTGGTCTGTTGAAGTTGCTGCGATCCTTTCTGCGTGCCTGCTTGTCTGCCACTGCTTTCATCCATTTCTCTTCCCCCGTTTTGAGATGTTGGTTCAGGGTACCTCTCCGCCTCTGGCGGTCAGCTGCAAGGCTCTCCCAGGACTCCACATCGATATCGAGCGCCTTCATATCTCTCTTGCAGACATCCTTGTAATGTAGCTGGGGGCGGCCGATGGTTCTCCTCCCAGATGTCAGCTCTCCATAGAGGATGTCTTTTGGAATACGACCATCCTCCATGTGGTGGACATGGCCCAGCCACTGCAGTCTGCTCTGCCTGAGTAGAGTACATACACCATTGTGTATGTGATGTACATACAATGTGACAATAATGAGCTAAATTAAACTAAGGCTCCAATAATATGCAATAATTCTGCTTCCAAGTTCCTTTCCAAGTGACATTTGCCCTGACTTGAATGAACATGCCCATTCTTTCATTGTCACTGGCTCAGGCCACTGGAACTTAAATCCCAAAGGTACTGTGTAAATCTCTTTAACATAATGATTACAGCACTTCAGAAAGGCTCCTGCCTTCTCCTGGTAATCAGAGGTGAACAACTCATTTTGACTTTACTGGCATGATCCATTCCCTTGAGAGATTTAAAAAAAGTTTCAAACTAATAATGAACCCAATTAAGGAAGTCATTTTCGCTTCAACATGAAAATTCAAGGTATCCACCATGGTAAATATGGTGCATTTCCTGTGCAGCACATATAATGCTTTCAATCCGTGACAATCAAATGTAATGCTGCATTGTAAAGGACAATGCAGAATGAAATACTGACATCGTGGAGATTTGAACTATGCACGACAATGACTAATGAGTAACTGCATAATTGTCTTGTAAATGGCAGAAGGAATAAAACCTGTAGGTAACTGAGGAACTTTGTTGAAGGTATATTTGGAGAGTAAAACTGAGAGTGCAAATAAAAATAAACAAAATGAAATAAATGTCATTATATATTTTTGTTTGCGAGATGACATAGATTGCTACCTGGATTTTGAAGAGCCATGAAGACAGATAACTTAGGCTCAAGAAAGCAGAGCGTGGAATCAGTTTGGATAGAGATAAAAAATAATAAAGGCAAAATGTCATTTGTGCGAGTGGTGTATAAGACACCCTAACAGTATCCATATTGTAGGAAAGATTTTAAAGAAATAAATTAATGAGACTTTGTCAGAAAGATATGGCCGTAATCCTGGAGGAATATTATTGGTATGTAAACTGCAAGAATTGGATAGGCAAAGGAAGCCTCTGAGGAATTTGTAGCATATTTTCAGAGCCGTTTCATGGAACAGAATACTCTGGAGCTATCAGAGACCAGGCGATAACAGACCTGGTATTGTGCAATGAAATGGGATGAATTAATTATCTCATATTTAATATGCCTCCAGGTAGCAGTGATCATATGACCATATTTTTGCATTGAGTTCAATAGAGAGGAGATCGGCTTCAAAACTAGAGTATTAAACTAAACATAAGGATAATAATATGCACAGGAATGCAGAGCAATTATCAAATTATGTTAAGGGATGAGTCAATTAAGCTGCAGCAGCAGCCTTTTAAAGAGATCTATCGCATTCCAGCAAGAAAGATAAATTCCAAATGGGGGGCAACTATCTGTTAATGAAAATATTTAATGATAACATCAAACATAAAGAAAAAAAAAGCATGCAAAGCATGCAATTACACAAATACTTATGGACTGGTCAGAAATGTAACGAATAGATAAAATAAAGAAAAAGCTTAAAAAAGAGAAAAAGCTTAAAAAAAAAGAAAAGGCATTTTCCTCCAGTAAGGACATCTGGTAAGCAGGGGATGAGATAAGAATTAAACGTCTTTTTGCTTCAGTTTTCAATCTGGAAAAGACAAGTAGCATAAAAGGACGCAAGCGCTGGAGCAACTCAGCATGTCAGGCAGAATCTCTGGAGAACATGGATAGGCAACTTCTCCAGCCAAAACCATACCCCAGCAGTGGATGTAATTTTAGGAATTGGAAGGATGGGAGGAATTACAATTACCAAGGAAGTGGCACTGAGAGAATTGATGGAGCCATGGAAATGTGCTTCTGGGTCCTGATGGAATTCATCCCAGAGTTTTAAAAGAGGCTGGTTAAATCGTTGATACATTGACTTAAATAGTCGAAAATTCCTTGAGTTCTTGAAAGGTTCCTTCAGATCAGATGCAACAAATGCAACTCCTTTTATTCAAAAAGGGATTTTGAATAAACAGCGAAAAAAAAAGCAGAAAATAAACAATAAGCTTAACATCTGCTGTAGAGGAAATATTAAAAGTAAAATGTTAAAATGTATTAAAGATTTTTTTTTTTTCTGATGTGCCACATGGATCAGTGCTGGGACCTCTTACAAATGTTCTCAATTACTTAGTTGAAGGTATGGTTTGTTCATGTTACTAATAATACATAGACACGTAAGGTGCAAAGAGGATATAAAGAGGTTGCAAATGGTTAAAGATAGATTCTGCCAAATGATGTGGAAAAATATGAATTTGGCCATTTGGGAGGAGAACATTTTAAAAGAAGTGTGAAGTATGAAGTAGTGGGAATCAGATAGAAGATGATTGGCGTGTCTGATTCACGATGAGCAAAAGGCTCATATGTACAAGAAGCAAGTAATTAGAAAAGCCACTAGAATATTATCATCTCTTATGAAATGATTTGAATGCAAATGTAGGGAGATTATGGCTCAGTTATATAAGGCACTGGCGAGACCACATCTGGAATATTGTGTACTGCGTTGATCTCCTTATTTAAGAAAGGATTTAAAAACATTAGAAGCAATAAAAAAAAGGGATTTTAAACTAATGCTTGGAATGGGCAGGTAGAATAGGTAGTTTGTATTTACTGCAGTTTCGGAGTAAAAGGGGGCTTGATAGAATGGATATGAAGAGGATGAATCAGCGTGGGGGAATGTAGAACTGAGGGGTCTCCATTCCAGCCTGTAACTTGCATGTACATTGGAAAATGATTTGAATGCAAAGGCTGGTCTGCTATTCCTTAAAAGAACCTTACAAATTATCTTGTCCTAAAGCTGTACATTGTTACCATGGGAATTGCCCTCATCATGAATTTAGCTGAAATTCATCTCTGCAAAGCCTGAGAGATTCAAAATGCAGCTCATTGTGTGTGAGACAAGTGTCTAAGGATTTTATTATTTTGTTTTCAAGAAGGGCTCACTACTTGGAGAGCTATTGTGGATGACCAGACATGAAAATAAACGTCCTAATGACAGACTGAGATAAAGATTAGTATGGGTTCTGGTCTGTGTGCACTTGGATAATTGACACATTCTTTCCTATACATAAAAAGAATGGTTGTGAAACAAAGTGATTTATTTCTTAAGCTGCCATTAGTATTTTGCCATGGCAAATGGTGAAGGATGCTGATGATCTATCCCTATCAGCATACTCAAACACACCAACTCTCTCCAAGTTACAAGCGTTACCATGTTAAAAAAGACTCAAATACATCGTGGAAAAAGGCCCTTTCACCAAACTTGCTCATGCCGACGAACCTGTTCCATCTACGTAGTCCCACCTGCCTACATTTGGTCAATGTTCTTCTAAACCTAGACTATCCATATACCTAAGTGCCTTGCTGAAATCCATATAAACAACATCTACAGCTCTGCCCTCATCAATCTTTTTGGTTATATTTTCAAAAAATGAAGGTAGACAAAAATGCTGGAGAAACTCAGCGGGTGAGGCAGCACCTATGGAGCGAAGGAAATAGGCGAAGTTTCGGGACGAGACCCTTCCTCAGATTGATATGGGGGTGGGGGCGCGGGAAGGAGGAAGAGGCAGAAGTGGGCTGTGGGAGAGCTGGGAAGGGGAGAGGAAAGAGGGAGAAAGCAGGGACTACCTGAAATTGGAGAAGTCAATGTTCATACCGCTGAGGTGTAAACTACCCAAGCAATATATGAGGTGCAGCTCCTCCAATTTACAGTGGGCCTCACTCTGGCCATGGAGGAGGCCCAGGACAGAAAAGTCGGATTCAGAATGGGAGGGGGAGTTTGACCTACGCTTGGTCTCATCGATGTAGAGCAGCTGACACCTAGAGCAGCGGATGCAATAGATGAGGTTGGAGGAAGTGCAGGTGAATTTCTGCCGCACCTGGAAATACTGCTTGGGTCCTTGGATGGAGTCAAGGGGGGAGGTAAAGCGACAAGTGTAGCATTTCCTGCAGTTGCAAGGGAAAGTGCCAGGAGAGGGGGTGGTTTGGGTGGGGGTCTCTGCGGAAAGCCGAAAGGGGAGGAGGTGGGAAGATGTGGCCAGTGGTGGGATACCGTTGGAAGTGGCGAAAATGTTGGAGGATTATCTGTTGTATGACGACTGGTAGGGTGAAAGATGAGGACAAGGGGGACTCTGTCCTTGTTACGAGTGGGGGGATGGGGAGTGAGAGCAAAGTTACGGTGTATAGAAGTGACCCTGTTGAGAGCCTCATCTATAGTAGAAGCGGGAACCCCCGTTCCATAAAGAATGAAGACATCTACGATTCACAAAACGAAATCAGCGTTGTGAGATACAATCTCCCATGTTCAAAACCATGCTTACTATCAGCCCTTGTCTATCAAAATGTATGTATATCTTATCCCTCTGAATACTCTCTAGTAACTTTCTGTCCACAGATGTTTGACTTACTGGCCTGTAGTTCCCAAGCTTTTCTTTGCAGGACTGCTTAAGTCCTGGGGAATGGCTGCTAACCAGCAGCTGTCCGTTCAATTCACTTTTTTAATTAGTTTTTAGTGAATTTTGTCCTATGTTTGTTGGGGAATTTGACTTTTTTATGTGGGGGGGAAGGGGGAAACTATTTTCTAGGTCCCTACCTGGTCGGTGAGGCAGCTTTTTCCCCGGGCTGCACCGTCGACCCGTCCTTGCGGCCTACCAGCGGGAGTGGAGCGGCGTTTTCCTGGCGGGGACCGCCCAGCACCTTCAGCTTCGGTGGCGGCACAGCGCTGGAGCGCTATCGCGGAGCGGAGCGGGCGATGCCTTGCCTGGGTCGCCGCGCTGGGTCGCCGCGCTGGAGCTCTGGTATGCTGAGACCGCCATCATCAACACCGTCGAGCTGCGGGACTGTGGAGCGGCCAGCCGCGGGCGGCGGCGCCGAATTTAACATCGGGAGCCTCGGAGCACCAACCGACGCGGCCCTGTCAGCTTCGGAATGCCACGGACTCCGGTAGGGAATCGGCCGTTCCAGCCGTCCCAGCCGCTGTGAGGACTCTCCCGATGCCGGAGCAACACCACCCGGCGAGAACGGCCAGGAACATCGGGCCTCCGTAGAGGCAACTGTGGAGGCCTCAATAGGCCTGACTATGGGAGAACTGGGGATGGGGACTGGACATTGTGCCTTCACCCACAGTGGTAACCATTGTGGGGGGATGTTTTTTTGTGTGTAAATTATTATTTTATTTTGTGTCCAAGGTGGCTGCCGGAAGGGAGAGTGTACGCTGGCGCGCTTTAGCTGCCGCTGCTCTCTCTTCATATTGTGTTTTTGATTTTTGTCTTTGGATTGAATTCTCTCTTTAATTTGTGTACTGGTGATGTCTTTACTATTTATTTCATTCCGCTTACATGTTTTTACTCTATTTGCTAAATTTTGTAAGGTGTCCTTGAGACTCTTGAAAGGCGCCCATAAATACAATTTATTATTATTATTATTATTATTAAGTAGAGGCAAAACATTTGGCATCTTCCAGTCTTCTGGCACCTCACCTGTATTTAATGATGACTCATAAATCCCAGCCTGTTTGTCCCCACCTCTATTTCACCTGTACCATCTGTACCCTGGATCATTAAGCTGTTAGTCCTTTCCCTCTCTTAACCAAGTTTCTATCATGGTTACAACATGCCAGTCAATGTACCTATCCATGCCCTGAGTTCAGCTGCCTTTCCCGTCAGGCCTCTCACATTAAAATAAGTACAATTCAAACCAACAATGCTCGCTGCCATTCTCCTGCCTATTCTGCCCAGTGAACTTTGTTTCATCACCATCCATACCGACTTTCAACCTCTCACGTGCCTCGGTCTTGCTTAGGATCCCACCTCCCCGCCAATCTAGTTTTAAACCCACCGAGCGAAACTGCCATCAAGGATGTTTGTTCCCCTCCAGTTCAGGTGCAATCCATCCCTCTTGTACAGGTCAACTCTGCCCCAGAGAGATCCCAATGGTCCAGAAATCTGAATTATCGCCCCTGCATCAACTCCTCCGCCACATATTAATCAGCTCCATCTTCCTGTCCCTACCCTCATAAACACTTGAAACTGGAAGTAATCCAGACATCACTATCCTGGAGGTCCTATTCCTATTACTTTACTCCAATGTATTCATTTTGCAGTACCTCATTTCTGCCATAGCCTATCATCTACAAATCCCAATAACATCTTTATTTTCTTCAGCTTTTGAGTTCTCCACTCTTTGTGAAGCTATCCTTCAGAATCTATTTCCGTAGCCCATTAAACTCATTATTGCTTTCACTACTGAAAACTCTAAATTTCTGCCTATTCTTAACATCAGCATTTATTTATCTTGAACCCTGTACCTCCTATTCCTTATCCCCATGTAACCTGCAATTTTTCAATGTGTATGTATTCTTCAACCAAGTTGCTATTCAGATTTTCTAAATGAATAGGTTTATTGCAGACAGGTGTCTCCTCTATACCCGCCAAAAGCTGTGTTTTTTTAAGATATTCTATCTTGATTAAAAATATCTTGCAACTGTCACTAATTGCTCAAATTCGAACTATTTATTTCTTGCCTCCCTTTTCTTTTGATGTTACTGATGCTCCCTCAACCTTCGTAATGACTTTATGTGGATGTGCTTTGGCTTGCCCGACCCCAATACTTCTATGTGTAGGAAGGAACTGCAGATAGACACAAAAAACTGGAGTAACTCAGCGGGATGGGCAGCATCTCTTGTGAGGAGGAATGGGTGATGTTTCAGTTTGAGACCCTTGATGCTGATTTAAACCGAAGACAGACACAAAATGCTGAAGTAACTCAGCGGGACAGGCAACATCTCTGGAGAGAAGGAATGGATGACGTTTCGAGTCTCGACTGGATCTGAAACGTCACCCATTCCATCTCTCCAGAGATGCTGCTGAGTTATTCCAGCATTTTGTGTGTATCTCCAATACTTCTATAATGTTTGAGTGACATGATGTAAATTGGATCACAGGATCTATTTTGAGGCACCATCTGAGCAAGAAAATTGTAAAATTGTGTGCTGTGCACAGCTGAGATTTGCTAAAAATGGTACAGGTGATGAAAGTGAAATGCTTGAGAGAGAGATTGATTTAATGTTTCAGGTTAATTAGTTTTATTAGACTTTTCTGATGTGGAATTAATGACCTGTTTCTCTCTTCACATGTGCTGCCTTACCTGCTGAATATTTCCAGTGTTTTCTGTTCTTATTTCATATTTTCAGCATCTGCAGCATTTTGATTTTGGCCTTCAGATTAGAAACATAGAAACATAGAAATTAGGTGTAAGGTTTTGATAATAGAAGGCATTAAAAGAACTCGGAACCAGGAACCCTAGGAATACAAGCAAGGCAGGGATATAATCCGATAGAGGCACTCAACAATTATCTGCTTTAATGGTATAAATAGAAACATAGAAACATAGAAATTAGGTGCAGGAGTAGGCCATTCGGCCCTTCGAGCCTGCACCGCCATTCAATATGATCATGGCTGATCATCCAACTCAGTATCCCGTACCTGCCTTCTCTCCATACCCTCTGATCCCCTTAGCCACAAGGGCCACATCTAACTCCCTCTTAAATATAGCCAATGAACTGGCCTCAACTACCCTCTGTGGCAGAGAGTTCCAGAGATTCACCACTCTCTGTGTGAAAAAAGTTTTTCCCATCTCGGTTTTAAAGGATTTCCCCCTTATCCTTAAGCTGTGACCCCTTGTCCTGGACTTCCCCAACATCGGGAACAATCTTCCTGCATCTAGCCTGTCCAACCCCTTAAGAATTTTGTAAGTTTCTATAAGATCCCCTCTCAATCTCCTAAATTCTAGAGAGTATAAACCAAGTCTATCCAGTCTTTCTTCATAAGACAGTCCTGACATCCCAGGAATCAGTCTGGTGAACCTTCTCTGCACTCCCTCTATGGCAATAATGTCCTTCCTCAGATTTGGAGACCAAAACTGTACGCAATACTCCAGGTGTGGTCTCACCAAGACCCTGTACAACTGCAGTAGAACCTCCCTGCTCCTATACTCAAATCCTTTTGCTATGAAAGCTAACATACCATTCGCTTTCTTCACTGCCTGCTGCACCTGCATGCCTACTTTCAATGACTGGTGTACCATGACACCCAGGTCTCGCTGCATCTCCCCTTTTCCTAATCGGCCACCATTTAGATAAAAGTCTGCTTTCCTGTTTTTGCCACCAAAATGGATAACCTCACATTTATCCACATTATGCTGCATCTGCCAAACATTTGCCCACTCACCCAGCCTATCCAAGTCACCTTGCAGTCTCCTAGCATCCTCCTCACAGCTAACACTGCCCCCCAGCTTAGTGTCAACCACAAACTTGGAGATATTGCCTTCAATTCCCTCATCCAGATCATTAATATATATTGTAAATAGCTGGGGTCCCAGCACTGAGCCTTGCGGTACCCCACTAGTCACTGCCCGCCATTGTGAAAAGGACCCGTTTACTCCTACTCTTTGCTTCCTGTTTGCCAGCCAGTTCTCTATCCACATTTGCTACCTGCCAATCCTCAGGAACTACTCCAGAATCTAAAGAGTTTTGAAAGATTATTACTAATGCAACCACTATTTCTGAAGCTACTTCCTTAAGTACTCTGGGATGCAGCCTATCTGGCCCTGGGGATTTATCGGCCTTTAATCCATTCAATTTACCCAACACCACTTCCCGACTAACCTGGATTTCACTCAATTCCTCCAATTCCTTTGACCCTGCTATTTCCGGCAGATTATTTATGTCTTCCTTAGTGAAGACGGAACCAAAGTAGTTATTCAATTGGTCCGCCATATCCTTGTTCCCCATGATCAACTCACCTGTTTCTGACTACATTTGTTTTAACTAATCTCTTTCTTTTCACATATCTATAAAAACTTTTGCAGTCAGTTTTTATGTTCCCTGCCAGTTTTCTTTCATAATCTATTTTCCCTTTCCTAATTAAGCCCTTTGTCCTCCTCTGCTGGTCTCTGAATTTCTCCCAGTCCTCTGGTATGCTGCTTTTTCTGGCTAATTTGTACGCATCGTCCTTCGCTTTGATACTATCCCTGATTTCCCTTGTTATCCACGGATGCACTACCTTCCCTGATTTATTCTTTTGCCAAACTGGGATGAACAATTTTTGTAGTTCATCCATGCAGTCTTTAAATGTCTTCCATTGCATATCCACCATCAACCCTTTTAGAATTAATTGCCAGTCAATCTTGGCCAATTCACGTCTCATACCCTCAAAGTTACCTTTCTTTAAGTTCAGAACCATTGTTTCTGAATTAACAATGTCACTCTCCATCCTAATGAAGAACTCAACCATATTATAGTCACCCTTGCCCAAGGAGGCACGTACAACAAGACTGCTAACTAACCCTTCCTCATTACTCAATACCCAGTCTAAAATAGCCTGCTCTCTCGTTGGTTCCTCTACATGTTGATTTAGATAACTATCCCGCATACATTCCAAGAAATCCTCTTCCTCAGCACCACTGCCAATTTGATTCACCCGATCTATATGTAGATTGAAGTCACCCATTATAACTGTTTTGCCTTTGTCGCACGCATTTCTAATTTCCTGTTTGATACCATCTCCAACTTCACTACTACTGTTAGGTGGCCTGTACACAACACCCACCAGCGTTTTCTGCCCCTTAGTGTTTCGCAGCTCTACCCATCCGATTCCACATCCTCCAAACTAATGTCCTTCCTTTCCATTGCGTTAATCTCCTCTCTAACCAGCAACGCTACCCCACCTCCTTTTCCTTTCTCTCTATCCCTCCTGAATATTGAATATCCCTGGATGTTCAGCTCCCAGCCTTGGTCACCCTGGAGCCATGTCTCCGTGATCCCAACTATATCATAATCATTAATGGCTATCTGCACGTTCAACTCATCCACCTTATTACGAATACTCCTTGCATTGAGACACAAAGCCTTCAGGCTTGTTTTTACAACGCTCTTACCCCTTATACAATTATATTGAAAAGTGGCCCTTTTTGATTTTTGCCCTGGTTTTGTCTGCCTGCCTGCCACTTTTACTTTTCACCTTGCTACCTATTGCTTCTACCCTCATTTTACACCCCCCTGCCTCTCTGCTCTTGTACCCATCCCCCTGCCACATTAGTTTAAATCCTCCCTGACAGCACTAGCAAACACTCCCCCAAGGACATTGGTTCCATTCCAGCCCAGGATCAGACCGTCCTGTTTGTACTGGTCCCACCTCCCCCAGAACTGGTTCCAATGCCCTAAAAATTTGAATCCCTCCCCCTTGCACCATTTTTCAAGCCACGTATTCATCTGCAATATCCTTCTATTTCTACTCTGACTGACCCGTGGTACTGGTAGTAATCCAGAGATTATTACCTTTGAGGTCCTACTTTTAAGTTTATCTCCTAGCTCCCTAAATTCATCTTGTAGGACCTCATCCGTTTTTTTACCTATATCGTTGGTGCCAATATGCACCACTACAACTGGCTGTTCACCCTCCCCCTCCAGAATGTTCTGCAGCCGTTCAGTGACATCCCTGACCCTTGCACCAGGGAGGCAACATACCATCCTGGAGTCTCGTTTGCGGCCGCAGAAACGCCTATCTATTCCCCTGACAATTGAATCCCCTATTACTATTGCCCTTCCACTCTTTTCCCCCCCTCATGTGCCGCAGAGCCACCCATGGTGCCATGAACTTGGCTGCTGCTGCATTCCCCTGATGAGCCGTCTCCCTCAACAGTATCCAAAATGGTATACCTGTTTAGGAGGGAGATGACCGCAGGGGACTCCTGCACTACCTGCCTACTGCTTTGCTGGCTATTGGCCACCCGTTCCCTTTCTGTCCTCTTACCTTTTACCTGCGGTGTGACCAGCTCGCTGTACGTGCTATCCACGACTTTCTCAGCATCGTGGATGCTCCAGTATGAATCCAGCCGCAGTTCCAATCGTTCAATGCGGTCTGCCAGGTGCTGCAGCTGTACACACTTCCTGCAAATGTAGTCACCAGGGACACCAACCATATCCCTGATCTCCCACATGTTGCAGGCTGAGCAAACCACGGGGCCAATCTCCACTGACATTTCTTACTCCCAAATTAACTATATTAAATATTAAAAAACACAAAACTTTATCCTTTAAACTTTACTAATAAATACTGTACACTTAACTCCCAGAATCCTTAACTCCCAGAATCCTTAATCTGAAGGCAGAAATGTAAAAATGTAAACCCGGTCCTCTTCCACTAATCAGAGGCTTCCACCAGACTCCTTCTCTGGAACGTTGCCGATTTTGGTGTCAGGTCCCTGGGCCTCTGTGAAAGCAAACTCCGCGATGTATTTTATACTTACAGCGCAGGTACTCTTCCCCTCGCACCAACGGCTCCTTGGGCCTCTGTGAAAGCAAGCCCCGCGATGTAAATAGGGGGGAAACGATTTATATGTGTCAGTAAAACAGACCAAAATCACCATCTAAAGGGGTTTGAAGATTTTTGTCTGAAAACAGTTGTTTGACAGGATCTCAAACAAATTACCAGATACTGATAGAAGTGGAATCCACAGTAGGCTTTAAAAAGGATGTGAATAAACATTTGAGAAACACTTAAAGTGCAGAGAAATTGTTCCACGTGGATGTTGAAGGCAATATCTCCAAGTTTGCGGATGACACTAAGCTGGGGGGGGCAGTGTTAGCTGTGAGGAGGATGCTAGGAGAATGCAAGGTGACTTGGATAGGCTGGGTGAGTGGGCAAATGTTTGGCAGATGCAGTATAATGTGGATAAATGTGAGGTTATCCATTTTGGTGACAAAAACAGGAAAGCAGACTATTATCTAAATGGTGGCCGACTAGGAAAAGGGGAGATGCAGCGAGACCTGGGTGTCATGGTACACCAGTCATTGAAAGTAGGCATGCAGGTGCAGCAGGCAGTGAAGAAAGCGAATGGTATGTTAGCTTTCATAGCAAAAGGATTTGAGTATAGGAGCAGGAAGGTTCTACTGCAGTTGTACAGGGTCTTGGTGAGACCACACCTGGAGTATTGCATACAGTTTTGGTCTCCAAATCTGAGGAAGGACATTATTGCCATAGAGGGAGTGCAGAGAAGGTTCACCAGACTGATTCCTGGGATGTCAGGACTGTCTTATGAAGAAAGACTGGATAGACTTGGTTTATACTCTCTAGAATTTAGGAGATTGAGAGGGGATCTTATAGAAACTTATAAAATTCTTAAGGGGTTGGACAGGCTAGATGCAGGAAGATTGCTCCCGATGTTGGGAAAGTCCAGGACAAGGGGTCACAGCTTAAGGATAAGGGGGAAATCCTATAAAACCGAGATGAGAAGAACTTTTTTCACACAGAGTGGTGAATCTCTGGAACTCTCTGCCACAGAGGGTAGTTGAGGCCAGTTCATTGGCTATATTTAAGAGGGAGTTAGATGTGGCCCTTGTGGCTAAGGGGATCAGAGCGTATGGAGAGAAGGCAGGTACGGGATACTGAGTTGGATGATCAGCCATGATCATATTGAATGGCGGTGCAGGCTCGAAGGGCCGAATGGCCTACTCCTGCACCTAATTTCTATGTTTCTATGTTGAATGTTGGATGGGCCTTCCGTGCAATGATTCTTTAAGGGTTCATTTTAGAAGACGAACTTAAGTGCAACTCAACAGGGAACATTGTAAGTCCATTTTGGCCCTTTGAAAGATTTCGACACATGGTTCATTCATTGGTGTCTCGGGATCAATGTCTTTTCTAATGCGTCCCCATTAGATGTTGTTTATTCCGTCGGTTATGTGTAAGCCCCGGTAAAGTCCCAAAACCAGAACTGTTATGCATTGTGGAAAATAAAATGAACTAAAATACTTGTTAAAACAGGAAAGCGAGGTGGATAAATCTAATGGCGCTTCTTCCAAAATTGAGAGCTTTGAGAGCAATGAGAGAAAATTGACTTTTCTATCGTTCAAGTGGGCACCATGCAGAGAGGAAAGTGTTGGACCTTGCAAATAAACCGTCTTCGCATAACTGAAGGGTGGAACGTTTTGTTTCTATGTTGAAGCATTCCAATGAAAAGTAATGATTAACTTTTATTTCATTGAACGTCACGTGATGGCTTCAATTCAGATTTTCTGTGTGGCCATACATTCCCTCGTAATGTTTGTTGACGGAGAGGCTGATGCAAAAATAAGGCTCGTGATGTCTTAACCCCTCCAACACCGAGCCCCTGCTCACCACGACCTTATTTATCTGCAAGATTATGCCTGAAGTTCACCACTCACAGTTGCCACTACTCCGCCCTGTTGCTGGTCACTGAAGCCGAAGGAGCATGGTGTTCAGATTCTCAAGAACACTTCAGACGGCTGCGGAACCCTGAACACAAACACAAAGTGCTGGAGGTACTCTAGTGTCAGGTCAAGCACCGTTTGTGGAGGGAGACGGACAGACAACGTTTTGGGTCAAGGATGGTTCTTCAGACTCCTGTTTTTAACACGTCCTTTCCCTGTTGGCGGTTTGGTCCGTGAACTGATTTTAAAAAATTCTGCTTGCATCAGCTGGAGACTTCTTTCCGAGTAAGTGAACGGCTGGGGCTGAGAC
This sequence comes from Amblyraja radiata, assembly GCF_010909765.2. NCBI lineage: Eukaryota > Metazoa > Chordata > Chondrichthyes > Rajiformes > Rajidae > Amblyraja > Amblyraja radiata. Next base: position 26,183,507 of record NC_045966.1, read on the forward strand.
AGTGCAAAGCTGCTGTTGTTATCTTCTGAGAGATACCCCTCTCTGCTCCTTCCATTTCGTGGTACATCTCTCGCTATTCAAAAACCAAGAGACGTTTATTATCAGCCATCCCTTCCTTCCTCACTGATCCACAGTTACAGCCAGACAGCATCATACAGCTGGAGTACGCAGGGAAGCTCAGCTCTTTCTGTGTTTGCTATTTGGATTGTCATGTTCCACGGGATGTTTCCGATCCAGCAACAAGCCCAGCTGCAAACTGACATTGCATTTATAAGATGCACACTCTCTAATTGAAAAGGGATCCTAGTGCCTTGAAAGACAACCCCGTTGACGTCCTCGGCAGAACGAGGTTGACTGACATTATTCCTACTACATGATCCAAGCAACTCCGCTCTTTAGAAATCAGTTATTTTGGGAAGCAGGCGGCTCCACAACTGAAAGATTTTTCAATTGTAAAGCTTTCTCCCGATTCTACCAATCGTTCTGAGAACTACGGGCTGTTGTCATGAAGACATCGAGCATCTTGCAATCATAGTATGTCACTTAGCCAGACTGAAATGGTAAGTACTTACTCCATTTGTTGTGTAAAAGAACGAAATTGTACCGATGAAAGTGAGATGACGTTTACAGGGATAGTCGCAAACGGGAAGTGAAGAATGCAATTCACCGTTTCCTACTTTGCACTGCATCTGATTAAACCAATTAGATTAAGATCATCGACACTCCTCGCTGGCTTGTAACTGAGCGCATATACTCTTGATTTAGGCTTTATGGCTAAATCTACAATAGAAATATACACTGCAAATTGAATGCAATTTAATTCCATCTGGGATTTTTGGAAAGTAGTTTGCACGTATGAATGTATCGTGATCGGATCTCTCTACACGTGTGACTCCGATTAAATGGAAGGGGGAGAATGAATAGTTGTGGATGTTCAAAAGGGAACTGCAGATGCTGGAATATCGAAGGTACACAAAATTGCTGGGGGAACTCAGCAACTGTGGATAGTTGTTTCAGCAGTTCAGAGCATTCCGCTTCAGTGCATTTGGTCCCATCTCGAAGACGCCGCTAGATTCAATGCACCGCGCAGCTGTCGGGAGTGACGGGCATTGAAACATCGGTGAACTGTGCTTTACAGATTAAAAAAAGCATTGCATACTGTCACACGTTGAACGCAGCAACATTTAAACCCTGTGGGAAATGACAAGGGAAATGTATCCACTCAACTCGCTTAATGATGTTTCTACCCCGATCCAAGTGGTTTAATAGTTATTTGTGAAATGGCCATATGAGCAGTGGAAAGCTATCTTTCAAACGGTGAACCACGATGTTCAACGATTTGGTGGGTATTTTTTGATAACATCGGAATGGAGGGGGTTTAATGAATTGCGTTGCAGAACAGGACATATCCATGAGATGTGGCCAACGTTTCTTTACAATTCCTTACTCGTTCACCGGTCCATTTAAATCAATCAACATATAATTTCAAAGGAATAAAAATGATTTCCTAGCAGATAATTAGTGCGATTGGACACAATTCGCCCCCAAGGAGACCTTACCACAATGTGAAGTACTGTACTCCATGCTGTAATCGTAGTCAACTGCCTGGTCTCTGACCGCTCTTTTTTTGATAACCCTTTGTATATCTGACACCCGGGGCATGACACGCATTTCCAAACCTTGAGCTCATGTGCGCTTTGTCATTGTGCACTGCGTTCAAAATACTTTATTTTTGCATTTAGCCTTGGAGAAAATCCAATCTTTTTTAAAGGCATCATCTTTAAAGAGCTAATGTGAAATGGACATTTGAGAGGAGGCCCATTCCATATTAGTTTGTGCAATTACCAGATTAAACCCATTTCGAACAAGCCAATTAGACTTTGAGGGATGTATCTCTGCATTACAAACTTACCCTGAAATGTTGGCGGCGTGTGCTCTCTACCAATGTATTCAAAAGTGCTGTATTTCCCAAACCCACCGTCCCCACCAGCTGAAAGGCGCTGAAATCGGGCGCAAATCCGTGCACAATCCGCAGTATCCTGACTTGGAAAAGTATCCAGCTTCTGCAGCGCGCCTATCCAGCAGAAACTCTCGAAACTCCACGTTGTATCTGGAAGGCGATGGAGCGATAAACACCGCCGACACTGCCGCAAGAAGTCTGTCACACAACATCGCCTTCTCAGTCAGGCTCGAACGTGCGAAAGACCCCCCCCCCCCCCAATAAACAGCCATTAAATGCAAGGGCACCAACTTATGTTCCCTCAGCAGACATACCAAGCTCTTGAATTCACATCTTCTTGCTTAAAGGGAGGCAAAACAAATTCATGAAAGAGCGCATGGATGCTGCCTCCGGGTTCATTCTATTGACCACAGTATGGGCATAGCAACCAACATCTTGGCCAACTTCTCTTACCCCACACCTTCCCCTTGCCTGTTTCCACCAGCTATCTCTCTACTCCAATCTTGAAGGATCCCACCCGAAACGTCGTCTCTCCATTTACCTCCACAGATGCTGCCCGACCATCTGTGTTCCTCCAGCAAACTGTTTTGTTTTACAGATACCAGTGTCTCTATTTCAAGATTACTGGGCTGCTTATATTTTTCGCTTGCTGTTAGTGAGTGTGGAGAGGGGCGGGGTGCAGAAAACATCTGCTCATCTCCTACTTTAAAACTTGCAACACCAAGTTAACACGATAGTCTAAGGCAACGACACGAGCAATAACGAAAGCTGGAACTCAGCGGGTCAGGCGTCATCTCTGGAAAAAATGAATAGGTGACGTTTCGGGTCCAGACCCTTTTCAGACAATAACTATTGATTGTTGAAAACTTGGGCACATTGGGCGAATGATCTTGATATTTCCACACCTCTGTGATGTGTTCTGGTTTAGTAATTTATGTAATGTTATTGAAGCCACAGGCGATGACTTGTCAGGATACAATCTGCGGTATGAAATATGCCACAAGAGTTGGCATTAAGGTACTGAGTTGCCCACAGGTATATAGGATAGGAATGGAAGAGAATTATGGATGGTAATGTGCGGGCAAAGTAGTGTCAAAGTTATTAATGGATCATTATGCCTTTTAAATTGTGCAGTGTGTTTACCGAGAATAGCGAATTGCTAAAGTGTAACCCATTCAAGGAACCTGGGGCATTATGGATTGCTTAATTTAAAACCATTGGACCAATAGGTTTATGTACTGGATTATAAAATTCCTCAAATCGTGTTAGGTTAAAACTATGAGCAAACCAATAAAGGTATAAGTATTTCATATTTTGTGCCCAATGAACTGCCAATCCAAATTACCTTGCATAACATGTGAGGAGTCCATTCAGCCCATCAAGCCTATGCTGGCTCTCAGAGCATTCCCATTGGACCTATTCCCTCAAGGCATGGGGGGGGGGGGGGGGGAGAACAAAGGAGGACGAGGCGTGGGATACTTTGTAACTTTACCAGTGCCCTTTATGTGGCGACTCTTTGTATACCTTGGGTACGCAAAATAAAGAATTTCACTGTGACTTGTCACATGTGGCAATGAAGTATTTGTTCACTTTCCCTCCTGCATGTCCATCAACTCCACCCTGTTTTTTCCTGCTACTCACATACACTAGATATAATTTGCAGGTGCTATTTAATTCACCAACCAACATGTCTAAATGTTGAAGGAATCCAAAGCACATGTGAGGCAGGGGAGAACTTACATGGTTTTGGGGAGATTAGGTCACTAGAGATATTTGAGGAGGGAGTAGATCATTATTTGAAAGATTGGGGAACTAAGGGCTATGCAGAACTCGCACTGAAGAGGAGTTGAAGCCCATAGCAGACGAGCCATAATATCTTGAATGGTAGGGACAGGTTTAAAAGGATGAATGGTCAACTCTAGCTTCTACTCTTTTGAGTCTGTCCTTGTGTGCTGAAATCAAATGTAAGGTAGGCAACATCTTTTATCGTTTTATTTATGTTTGCAGTAATGGAAATAATGGCTAATATTTGTGTTGTTGTTTGATTTTCTGCCTCATGAAACTTCCCTCGATCTTGAATAATTCATGGGCCAGCTCCACATTTATGCATTCATAACCTTTGTCTTTCTATGAGGTTTATGCTAATGCCATTTTCTGTAGCATTCACAATTAGACGGTTGACAAAATAGGGAGGGCCTGAAGGTTGTGATCTATATATAGCAATCATTTTATGATTCCCTTTAACAATGCATCTAGAAAAAGCATTTAAGGAGGAAGAGTAGCTTTTCACATTTGATGTGTTAGCCATTCAGTAACTTGAAGTTAGTTCTTTTCAGCAGCTGTCACAAAATAATATATGAAGTAACAAGGTGAAATGGAAATCAATATATTCCATCGCATGCCAGATATGTGCCCTTTTGTACAGCTGCGAAAGAACCCAATCAGATCAGTACCCGGTGACTTAAAAAAGATCCATTGCTTCAATTTTTCACTTGTGTGTAACTATAAATCCAAGTTAATAGAAGCAGCTTGCCAGAATGTGGACTGGTGTTGAAACTTTGAATTAACACGAGGGTAGGTTTCTTGTGAAGAATTTAATTGTGAGATTTAGATGGATTGGCAGTCCATTTGAAAGTTTCCATTGAAGTGCGTATATTAATTTAATCACAGCACAAACAAGAACATCTGCTGACATAATAATGACAGTTTCTACAAAAAAAAAGCAAAATAATTTTTCACAGATGGTAATTTATTTCCTTGTCTTTTTGGAGCTCATGTTGAAAGCAAGAGCACAGCACATGAATTACACCCTCATATAAATCAGATTGACTCCAGGTCAAGCTGTACTTCAGATGTATCTGGATATGGGCATGGAGGTGTTTGTGTAAATGTCATCCTTTGGCATTATGGTGTTGGATGGGATTTGCTCAGTAAACAACAGTTAAAAGTTTTGTCCGTGAAAACTTTGCAGTTTTGAGATTTGTGAAATGTATGAAATGAACAGGCTTTAAATAGTCTGGCATTGCTTTTAAAAGCAGCTCTTCTGTTATACCAAAGGCAATAAAAATTACAGAAACCAGATGACACACTGAAACATGAAGTGAAATGAAAGCAATTACAAAATCTGCAAGTTTATCCTGGCACTCGCTCTCGTTAATATTTCAGTGGGAAATATCAATTTCAATTGATGAGCATACCTGCAGGTAAATAAAATCACCTTCAAAATGATCTTGGGTCTGTAGAGTTGCAACAAAGTTTTGTTAACTCAGTGACATTTACATCATGAATTCCTATTCCATCCTTGTCAACTGCACTTACATAGATAAGAAAAAAAATATCTGGAGAATGTAGATGTAAATTTTAATAAAAGAAAAAAATCCACACCAGTTCCAACTATATTTTGCAGTCTATAAAAAATTATAGTCTATATTTTTGCAGTCTATAAAAACATATAAAGTAATTGGTCTGAATTTTGCAGTTGTAATGATAGCAGAACAATAATTGCTTGCAATCGTTACTCCCAGAAACGGGTAAGGCTTTGGAATTTCTGTACATGTTCAGTTAAATGACGAAATCCAGAAGCTGTCACCCGTGTAACTTGCTCTTTCACAGGGTATAGTGTGTTTTAGACTTTCCAGTATATTCACCAGAAACCTGTAAATTTATTAGCAATTAAAATAATTATGAAATATTCCCACTGCAACAATATTACATGTTTGAATGAGGGAATTTGTAATCCTAAAATATTACAATTCCTCATCAGCAAACTCATATAAAACATAACTTTATGTGAGTGGGTTGTCATAGAGGGATATGTCACAGAAACAGGACCTTCAGCCCACCAAGTAATTGTACATGATAGATATTTCAAAATACTGAGTTTTACAATGCCAATTACTTTTTTTTAAATTTGCTTTTAAAATTCCAGCTTTGACAATTAACATATTTGTATCCCCCTATCCTTATTGTGTGGTCTGTACATTGTTTAAAAATACATTAAAATACTGTGCATTTTGCTTGATTGTGAAAATGATAGAAAGCTTTGCCAGCTTGATGGAATCTTGCTAATGATAGGGATCGTCAGAAAAGATCTTCAAGGATCCAACATTGGTACTAAATCGTTGTTGAAGATCAGTGGCAAATACCATTACTTTTCTGATGACTGCAAAATGCAGGAACCGGAAATCATTTAATATAGCCGTTTGCAAAACATTCTTAATTATTTCAAAAATAGTCCAGGAATTATATAAGTATATTGTACTTTAAATTCTCAGTTGCTAACTAGACTTTCAAACCAGGGAAGGACTTGCACAGTGAATGGCAGGGCTCTGGAGAGTGTTGTAAAGATTAGAGACCTACAGTAACCAGTACCCAGTTTCCTGAAACTGGTGACACAGGTAAATAGGGTGGTGAAGAGCTGTTTGGCATCTTGCCTTCATCAGTGGAGGTATTGAGTGCAGGATTGGAGAAGTCATGCTGCAGCAGTCCGTGACGTTGGTGAGTCCACATTTGGAGTATTCTGAATGCCCTGCTATAGGAAGGACAACATTAAGGTGTAGATAGAAGCATAGCACCATAAAAACATAGGAATTAGGTGCCAAGAGTAGGCCATTCGGCCCTGCGAGCCAGCACCGCCATTCAATATGATCATGGCTGATCATCCAAAAACAGTACCCCGATCCTGCTTTCTCCCCATATCCCTTGATTCCATTAGCCCTAACAGCTATATCTAACTCATTAGATAGTGCAATAAAAATTCACCAGGATATTACACACTCTCAAGAGCTTGAGATAAGGAGAGACTGAATTGGCTGTGATTTTTTTCCTGGAGAACAGGAGGCTGAGTGTTAACTTTATAGCAGTTTATAAAATTATGAGGGACACAAATAGGATGACTGGTCACAGATTAAAGAAGTCCAGAACTGGAGGGGAGAGGTTTAAGTGAGAGAATAAAGATTTAAAAGTGACACGAGCGACAATTTCTTCATGCAGAGGGTGGTGCAGAGGCGTGTACAATGGTGACATTTAAAAGACATTTAGACAGGTAAATGGAAAGGAAATGTTTAGAACGAAACACGGGCAAATGGGATGAAATCAGTTATAAAATCTGGACGGCAGAGACAAGTTGACCAGTGGGAATAAAGCAAGGAGAAAGTGAACTGAAAGGTTATGGATGAATAGTGGTATTCAGGGATTGAATTTGATATATTTGGAGATGATTTCTTTAGAGATCTAGTGTGACAAATTTGAAAGGGGACTTTCTCTTTCAATTTTACTCTGTGAAATATACTAAGAAAATATTTCCCTTTTTTAAAACACACAGAGTATCTTTGAATTAGGTTCACTCAGTTCCAATTCACTAAATGCACGTGCCAACACAAAACCAAATTAAATTAAATTAAATTTCTTTATTTATATAGCACATTTTTAGTCAACTTGCATTGACCCCAAAGTGCTTCACATAATTACATTCACACACACAGGCAAAGATGGGTGAAGTGTCTTCCCCAAGGACACACACAGGCAAAGGTGGGTGAAGTGTCTTGCCCAAGGACACAACGACAGTATGCACTCCAAGCGGGATTCGAACCAGCTACCTTCCGGTTGCCAGCCGAACACTTAGCCCATTGTGCCATCTGTCGTCCAGGAGGCTGGACCAAGAACCTCCTGAACGACAGATGGCACAATGGACCAAGAACACAAAACCAAGAAACAAACCCTATATTTTCAGTGTTAGCATGCTTCATAAATTCACCAGTGTTTAAGCTAATTATATTAGTGCTGCGGTTGCAAAGTTTTTTTAATCTCTTGTATATAAGCTATCAATGGATTTTTATGTCATGGAAAAATAGGTGACTGAATGAGTGAAGGAAAGGTTGAAATCGTCTCTCTCTGTTGCTAAGAATTGATTTGCTGCTGATACAATGCAATGGTCTGATGGAAAGAGAAGCTTGATGCTCTGCAGATAAACCAAAGAATGTGGTGAGGTAGTAGGATTTGTGGCTTCTGTAACATTACATTCTTAATTTCATTTGAAGTATTGGGAATAGCCTGACAATAAATGATAATGTGAATAAAATATCACTTCATTCCTTATGTCCAACTCAAAGTCATTCCATAACTGTAAACCCTATTCAATTAATATAAACTGCTTCCTCTGCAAAACTCATTCAGGAAAGGGATTTAAGTTGTTTCCCTGCCTTTCCTTGCCAAGTAGAGTTGGTAAGAATAAGATATTAAGAAAAATGGGTTGTGGAGGGGTTCTATGAAATGCAAGGGGTGAGTCAGAAAACATAGATGCTTGCCAGAATAGATAAATAAAACTTGCAGACCAAATAATCATATTCTTTAAACCACTGGAAATCTGTGACAGCATGCAGCTTAACAATTTATAAATCATATATTGGAGCATCTGTGGTATAAGCAGTGTGAGTCATAGAAAATTGCTCCTTAACTGAGTCAACGTGACGTTTGGCCCATGCAAGAAATTCACCTTTATGATCTTTGAAATGAAAAAGAAGAGATTCGCACGATGGGATGCAGGTAATATTTGATCTAGATAGCTTTTATTTATTGCTTTTGGATCAAATGATTCAGAATGTTCCATGCAAATAAATAAAATACATTTATCAGTGAACACGGTCATTACATAGGCACTCCGCCACAGGGGGTGTGATTCCCAGGTGAGGGTGTGAGCCAGGTTTGGCCATGTACAGTGGTTGTGAGGAGATGAATTAACATGTTATGTATTGAACTTTGACAGACATGCCTTCTCTTTTGGTAAAACAATTGCAGGAAATGTTCACATCGTAGATCAGAATCTGTTCATTGTGTAAGCCCCACGGTTCTTTACAAAACTAGAAGATTATTTCACAAAACCAAGGGATAATTGGCTATTCCATTGGCAACACTGTCTCAGAGACTGGAGGAAAACCAGTGAGAATTTATAATGGGGAATAAGAAAATGGAAGAGGAATTCAACAATTACTTTTCATCTCTCTTCACAAAAGGATTCACACAAATCGTAGATTTCGTTTTGGGTTTAGGGTTAGGGTTATCACTGGCATGTACCAAGGTACAGTGAAAAGCTTTGTTTTTCATGATATTAATTCAAATCAAGTCAAACTCAAATACAATAGTAGAGCAAAGGGGAAGGTACAGTGTGCAGAATATAGTTTTCAGCATTGTAGCACTGAAGCTCCTACAACATATGTCAGAGCATCTAGGGTTGAGTGCGAATGAGAAACTAAATATTGGTTGACAATAGTACTGGAGAAGTTAGACCTTAAATACAGATAAATCCAAAGCACCAATAATTTTCCAGAATATTTAAAGGGATGGATTTAGAGATAGTCAGGTTATTGTCTTCAAATGTTCTGTAAATTCTGAAATTACTCCTGTTGTGCAGCTGCAAGTAAGAATGTCATTGTTCTATCTGGGACATATGACAATAAAATATTCTTTACTCTTGACTTGATCAAAATGTGGTAAATATGGCCTCACTATTTAAGAAAGAAAGTCGAGAGAAAATTGGGAGCTGCTGATCAAGTCAAGGCAAGTATATTATCATATGCACAAGTATGGTGAGGTGCTGGTACAAGAAAATTCTTGTAATCTGTTGGTGGGAGGGAATTTTATGGAATCTATAATGGAATGCAATGATACAACACCTTCAAAAGAATAACAGGACTGTGAGAGCAGCCAAGGATTTATGAAAAGAAAATCATATTTGGTACAAATGCGAAAGTTCACTGAGGATGTGACTAATAGATCTTCGGAATATGTTCAATATGGTCCTGCACAGGTGGTTGATCAGCACATGGAATTGTGGAGAATAGACTGGCATGGATTGTAATTTGGTTATTGGACAAAGAGCAAAGAGATTGGACTCAGTTAGTGTTCCTTGGCTATTAGAACTACAGGAAGTGGTGCCTGTGTCATAAATTCATTATCACCTCTTCCTACTAGTTTGACTGTTTGCAACCCTGTATCCCATCATTATCACCTCTTCCCCAATCAACAATGGCCCATTACAGGCTCCAACTTGGTCATCTGTTGCCGGCCCTGATTTGTTCTGGCAATTTCCTACCACTAGTTCCACCCCACCCTACTTTTAGTCTGAAGAAGGGATCCAACCCAAAATGTCACCCATCCTTTTTCCTCAGAGATGCTGTCCGACCCACTGAGTTACTCCAGCACTTTGTGCCTATCTTTGCTATATACCAGCATCTGCAGTTCCTTCCAACACATCAGTGTCTATCAACAATTTAGCTGATGGAAACAAATGTCAAATTTCCAAGTTTGCTGATAATACTGTACAAGGGGGTTGTGAGTTTGCAGCAAGATGGTAACAGGAACTAAGGGGATATGACAGGTCTAGTGAGTGGACAAAAACATGGCAGGTAAATAAAATGTGGAAAAGGGTGAAGGTTTCAACTTTGAAGCGGATGGCGGAAAAGCAGAGTTTAGTTAAGTAGAGATGCATTCTGAGGCTTTGTGTTAATGGTGGCATTGATGTTTTGATGAGACCAAAGTGTATTTATATGCAAGTCACTGAAGACCAAAATATAAATGTTGCAGGCAAATAGGATATTAGCCTTTATTGCAAGTGGATTTGAATTTAAGAGGAAATGCATCTTAATGCAATTCTCTACAGCCATGATAAGACCACATTATGTGCAATGTTATTCTCTTTATCTAAGAAAAGGTGTTTGCCTCAGAGGGAATGCAGCAAAGATTTACTGGTTTCAGGGATAATGGGTTTGGCATATGAAAAGAGATTGTGCACATTATGCTTGCAATTTTCTATCTAAAGCAACGAAATACATTAAAAACTGTAGAATTATGTTGAAACTGTAGCTTTATAGTCTAAATGGAGAAATTATGCTTTCCCGGGCTGAGGAATTCGGGACCAGAGAGTACAATTTACGAATGGGTAGGCTGTTTATCATGAGAAGACGAGAAACTTCCTCATTCAAAGGATGCAAACCTATGGAATTCATTACCACAAAAGGTTGTGAAGACACAATCATTGTGTTCAGTCGAAACAGACATTGAAAGCTTTCTGATTATTGGGGGAATCCAAGGATATGTGAATGGTAGATTCAGTGGTGACCTTTCTTCTTCCCAAATCGAAACATCACCCATTCTCTTTCTCTCTCTCTTTCTCTCTAGAGATGCCGCATGACCCGCTGAGTTACTCCAGCATTTTCTGTCTCTCTTTGGTGTAAACCAGCATATGTGGTTCTTTGTTGGTACAATATTGGGAAGGTGATGTAAAATGGCAGAGGCAGATGGTCAACCATGCTCACAACGGAGCAGGCCCCAGTGGAGCAGGCCCCAGTGGAGTGGTCAGGCCCCAGTGGCCCGATGGTCTACCTCTGTCCTTGTGCCTTATTGTTCTCATCAGTTCAACTAATAGCATGCTATATTGAGAACGTAGAAATGGACAGAGGACATTTCATTCCTGTATACCGCTCACAGCCAACAAACCGAGATATACCCTCTTCAACACTAACATTATATACACATACCAGCTGGTCTAGCACATTCTAAAAGCAGTACATCCAATGTTACAGTAGCATTGTATTCTTTTATTCTTTTATTCAATGATTAAAAAAGGAAAAAATGGGAATAATTATTTACTAATTTGTTGCCTTGGTCCTGGATCATGACGCTGAGGTAGTTGCTTTAAAAAAAATTCTATAGGGTTAACATATCTAGAACATATAAAAGTTCAGCACAGGAACATGGCCCTTTAACCCATTATATCTGCAACTAACACCTTGCCAAGATAAACTAATCTCATCTGCTTGCACATGATCCGTATCCCTCCATTCCCTGCATACCTATTTGCCTATCAAAAAGCCTCTTAAACACCATTATTATATTTGCCCCATTGACAGTGGAGGCAAATATAATAAACAATAAAGTGCCTGCACACCTCCTTTAAATGTTACCTCTTTTCACCATAAAGCTATGACCTCCAGTTTTTGATATTTCCACCCTAGATAAAAAGTTCTGACTGTATACTGTATTTATGCCCCTCATATTTGTATATACTTCTAATTATGCCTTTTTAGTTATCCTGATGCCAACTTCCATCAAGCAGACCTCTTCATTGCTCTTCCTGAGAGTATATCTGCTCCACTGACATGAAATATTCTTCCCTTTTATAACCTCCATGATCTTGGGAGTGTTGTATGTTGAGTCACCATCGCATTGTGTTGCATCTGCTCTTGTTCCAATTAGGCTGCATCTTCACTGAGTCTCCAATTGCAAGCAGGTCAGGTCTTTAGTTCTTTTTTGATCCTTAAAAGCTTTCCTTGCGTCTGCTCTTCAGAGCTCTCAACTTTTGGTTATGATCTAATAATAATAATAATATCTTTTATTGTCATTGCACGTCAGTGCAACGAGATTTAGTGTGCAGCTCCACTGATGTACAAGAAAGGTAAATAAATACAATACATAAATAAGCAAGCTGAATTGATTGACGTGACCATCTGAGGGAGACTGTCCAAAGGGGGTGGGTGGGGGGGCACTCATTAGGGCCGGTTCAGAGCCGCTATAGCTCTTGGGATAAAACTGTTCCTGAGTCTGGAGGTTCGGGCGTAGAAGGCCTTGTAACGTCTGCCGGAGGGAAGTAGTTGAAACAGACCGTGGCAGGGGTGTGATGAGTCCTTATGGATGCTGAGGGCCTTCCTGAGGCACCGCGTGTGGTAGATGCCCTCCAAGGCTGGTAGCTCTGTCCCGATGATCCGCTGCGCTCTGTTGACGATGCGCTGAAGAGCTCTCCTCTCCGCCTCCGTGCAGCTGAGATACCACACAGAGATGCCATACGTTAGTATGCTCTCTGTGGTGCAGCGGTAGAATGTTGTCAGCAGCTGTTGGGGCAGACCAGTCTTTTTTAATGTCCTCAGGAAGAACAGTCGTTGCTGTGCCTTCTTGACCAGCGCGGCGGTGTTCGTGGACCATGTGAGGTCTTCTGAAAAGTGAGTGCCCAGAAACTTAAAGCTGGACACTCTCTCCACACTTTCACCATAAATGGAGATTGGGGCGTATTCTCCAGAATGGGACCTCCTGAAGTCAATAATCAGCTCCTTGGTCTTGGAGGTGTTTAGTGCCAAGTTGTTATTGGCGCACCAGTCCGCCAGGTTCTGCACCTCCGCTCTGTAGTTTGTTTCATCACCGTTGGTGATCAGCCCAATCACTGTTGTGTCGTCTGCAAACTTCACGATGGTGTTGGTGTCGAATGCAGGGACACAGTTGTGAGTGAAGAGGGAGTAGAGCATGGGGCTTAGTACACAACCCTGTGGTGTGCCGGTGCTCAGGGTGATGGTGGAGGACAGGTGCGGGCCCAGTCTCACTGCCTGCGGTCGCTCCGTGAGAAAGTTCAGGGTCCAAGCGCATATCGGTGAGCTGAGGCCTAGCTGGTGGAGTTTGGTGGTGAGCTTGGTGGGGATGACCGTATTGAATGCAGAGCTATAGTCAATGAAGAGCATCCTCACATACATGCCCTGTCTGTCCAGGTGAGTCAGGACAGTGTGAAGGGCCAGAGAGATGGCATCCTCTGTCGATCTATTTGCCCAGTGAGGCAGGGATGCTGGATTTAATATGGGAGAGGACCAGCCTTTCGAAGCACTTCATAGGGATTGGAGTCAGGGCAACCGGCCGGTAGTCGTTGAGGTTGGTGATTTTGGACTTTTTCGGCACCGGCACTATGGTGGCTGTTTTCAGGCACTTGGGGACCGTTGCCAGAGATAGAGATAGATTGAAGATTCTCGTGAATACCTCCGCCAGCTGTCCAGCACAGTCCTTTAATACTCTTCCCTGGACTCCATCCGGGCCTGCAGCCTTGCGTGGATTGATCCTACGCAGAGCGCCCTGTACCTCCTGAGTGCTCAGTGTTAAGGCCTGTCCCTCCGCAGTGGCCGGGGTTATTCCACACCTGGTGGTGTTGCCAGTTTCGAACCGGGCAAAGAAGGTGTTTAGTTCATTGGCCAGTGTGATATCACCGTGGGGGCAGGCGGGGCTGCTCTTGTAGTCAGTGATGTCCCTGACACCCTGCCACATGCTTCTGGTGTCCGCGGTATTGAAGTGGTCTTCTACCCTTTGCCTGTGGATGACTTTGGCCTTTTTTATGCCTCTGTTCAGGTTCGACCTGGCCGCACTGTAGGCAGAAGTGTCCCTGGATTTAAAGGCGTTGTTGCGTGCCCTTAGCAGATCCTGAACCTCCTTGTTCATCCAGGGTTTCCGGTTTGGGAACATCTCTATTTTCTTGTCCACTGTGACAGTCTCCACACAGCAGTTGATATAGGAGAGCACAGTGGATGTGTACTCCTCCAAGTCTATCTCTGTACCACTGGTAGCCTGTTGTGCAAACAGGTCCCAGTCGGTGCGATCAAAGCAGTCCCGGAGTTGTAGGGTGGCGTCCTCGGGCCATATTTTGACCGTCCTTATTGCAGATGAGGGGTCGGTATGCAGGCAGTAGAAACAGTGAGAGGTGATCGGATTGTCCCAGGGATGGGCGGGGGAGAGCTCTGTATGCGTCCTTGATGTTGGTGTACACTTTATCCAACGTGTTTGAGCCCCTGGTAGGGCACTGCACATGCTGGTGGAATTTGCGGAGTGTGGCACGTAGGTCGACCTGGTTAAAGTCCCCTGCAACAATGAAGGCACCGTCGGGGTGAGCGTCCTGCTGCTTACTGATGGCCGAGTGCAGCTGTGCTAGCGCTAGGTTAGCATTAGCCTTTGGTGGGATGTATATGGCCATGATGATAACCACAGTAAACTCCTGAGGCAGGTAAAACGGTCTACATTTAAGCAGTAGGTATTCCAGGTCAGGGGAACAGTAGCTCTCTATTGCAGTGTGGTTGGTGCACCAGTCATTGTTGATGTAGATGCAGAGCCCACCACCCTTGCTCTTACCGGAGTCCTTTGTTCTATCACCACGATGCAGTGACCGGTTGGTTAGGTCCACAGCCCCATCGGGAACCAGCGCGCTGAGCCAGGTCTCTGTGAAGATCAGCACACAGCAGTCTTCCAGGGATCGCTGGGTGTTGATCCAGAGCCTTACCTCATCCATCTTGTTGGTGAGTGACCGGACATTCGCGAGAAAGACGCTTGGGAGCGATGGTCTTTGTGGAGCCCTCCGTAGCCTGTCCTGCACCCCCGCTCGCCTTCCACGTTTCTGCTTCCGTTCCCGGCGCTTGCTCCGTCTCCTGCCCTCCAGAGTGGTGATCCAAGGGGCTTTCCTGCCCAGCTCCGACAGGACGGTAAGGGTACTGTAGTACTCACAAGCCAGTTTCTCGCAGCCACGTCCGATGCTGAGTAGTTCCGAGCGGCTCCATGTGCGACCAGTCGGGATTGCGATGCGGGTCTTGGATTCCCTCGTCCTGTAGGTGAGTTTCTTCTTATGGTTCTTATGGTTCCTGGGGTTTCCGGGGTTACTAGGGTTCCTAGGGGTTCTAGGGGTTCTGGGGTTTTGAATTACCTTGTTTTTCCAGCCGCGTTCGGTACCGGGCTGCTCCGAGTAAACTCGGGCTTGGGAGCGCAAAGCCGCTGCGTCTGGACGCGCCGCTATCCTGCTTCTTTAATTGTTTCTCCTTCTCCAAAGACCACTGTTATCTGCTGTGATCCTTACCACACTGAGTTATTAAAGTGCAGCATCTAACCTTCACTGAAAATCCTCGCCAATGGTATATACCAAATGGTGCACAGAAGTGGGCTAAATACGGGCATTTCGAATGACCCCTACATTCTGCCCTACTCTTGTCTGACAAAACACCTTTTATCATCTTTATTAGGTTGTTGCTCCTCTACACGGTTTAATTGAGGTCTTGAGGCCCAAGGTAAACTCTCAGCTCGCTGCTTGACTTATTACCACATACCAGGCTGTATACCCAGGGGTTGGCAAGACTACTTTCTCTGTCACAGTCTCCAATTAGCCCTTGCGTTTTCTCCGTGATACCTGCTTCCCTCTTATTTGTGACTAGTTGATATTTGCTCTCAGTTGACCGTCCATGAATACATCTGCATATACATGCGAGTTACGTGACTGAAATGATTGTCAGCATCAAACAAGCTTTAGCATCGTAACATGGTTGATCTTTATCACCCCCATCTGTGGCATTGTGCTACTTCCATGTATGGATGCAATCTCTTAAGAAAATATCAAAGGATTTTCCCTTGATTGTGAGAAATCAAGAAGCAGGAACGGGTGTGACTGTCAATGCTTGGCAGTATGCTTGCAATGCATCTAGTGCATTCTCGGGGGGTTCATTTGAGAGGTTTATGTTGTGTCACTATTTTATGCTCTTGTGAAAAATGAGACGTAAAAACATTTTTACTTGTGTCATTTCTGGTTTATCTAGCATATTTTTCCGGAGGAGGCGCTGTCCTGAACGGCTGCCTGTCCTGCAGCTGTCCGTTTTTTGCCCCTTCTTTTTTATTATTTTTAGTACGTTGAGTGGGCAGTCAGGGGGCCTAATCTTTTTATGTGTGGGGGTGGTGGGGGGGTTTGTGGAAACTGCTTTTCGAGTCCCTACCTGGTCGGAGGGGTTGCCTTCCTCCGAGCAGCGACTTCGACCTGTCCTTGCGGCCTACCAGCGGGTCCTGGAGCGACGTTTCCCTGAGGGGACCTGGCAAGAACATCGGCTTTGGCGGCGGCGCAGAACATCGGCTTTGGCGGCGGCGCAGCGCTGGAGCGCTATTGCGGAGCGGGCGATGCCTTTCCTGGGTCGCCGCGCTGGAACTCCAGTATACTGGGACCGCTGATGAGAACATCGTGGAGCCGCGTTTCTGTGGAGCGGCCAGCTGCGACGCTGAACGTTACATCCCGGAGCCTGGGATCTCTTGCTGAGATCGCCAGTGTGCGGAGCTCCGTTCGGCGCGGTCTGTTGGCTTGGAAGCTGCGGTTTCCGGTGGGAAGGCGGCCGTTCCTGGCACCCCAAGCCGCTGGGGGTTCTCCCGACGCCGAAGCACCATCACCCGGCGAGAACATCGGGCGCCGTGGCGGCGACTGTGGAGGCCTCAATAGGCCCGACTTTGGGTGGACAAGAGGATGGGGACTGGACTTTGTGCCTTCCCCCACAGTGGGAATCACTGTGGGGGGATGTTTTTGTGTTGAACTTCTTTTTGAATCTATGTTGTATTTTTATTAGTGTGCTGCAAGGACATCAGAATTTCCCCTGAATAAGGGGATTAATAAAGTTTAATAAAGTTTAATCTAATCTAATCTAATCTAATCTAATACATGGTGTAAATTTTTCTCCTCATTGTCACATTCTTGTCTTGAAATTCAGCAGTTCTGGAATCTGACTTAAAACACACTGCTCCTTGTGCAGGTGCCTGGTGCTCACAATTTAGATATGGTATCTAACATTCACTGTTTTGCCATCAGCTTTTTCTGAACTATGTATCAGGTCAGATCCTCCCAGGTTATGAATGCCCAACTTATGTACAGCCGGTACATATAGGAGACCACCAAGCAGGAATTGTTGGCTGCCGTGGGGTGAAAGGCATCTTCTGCTGTGTGGGAAATCAATGCATGGAAATATCTTTATAAAACACTCTGGTCTGACTACATGTTGCCCTTGGTTGGCCTATGAAATGTATTCCTAGAAGTTAGCATTTCTGACGTACAAACTATTTGTGTTGCAAACGGTACTCAGGAATGAAACTCTATCAGAGCCTGGGGAGTGCAAGTGTAATTTGCTAAGTTATGAGAGGACAGTCCTGAGTTAAACCAACAAAGGAAAGAGAGAGAGGAGAGAGAGAGAGAAGAGAGAGAAAAGAGAGAGGGAGAGAGAATATTTTAATGTGTCTACTCCTGGACAGCAAACCAAATCTATCTAGTTCAATGCTTGCAATGTAACAATTTATCTACAACAGCATTGTTCGCAAGGATAATATTAGCCACATATGTAACATCGCTTGTTTAATAATGGAAAGCAAAATAGAAAAACAACATCCAATAGGACTGCCCGTTCTTTCCGTATTTACTTTGACAAAAGCCACCCGTATGATAGAGTTGCATTTTGCCACCTTGCTACAAGCAATATACAATGGAGGAGCTTGCATCTCCAGCAGAAATACATGCCATCGATCTTATTAAGTATTCAAGAGAGATATAGCTCCTAGGGCTAACGGAATCAAGGGATAGTGGGAGAAAGCAGGAAAGGGGTACTGATTTTGGATGATCAGCGGTGATTATATTGAATGACGGTGCTGGCTCGATGGGCCGAATGGCCTACTACTGCACCTATTTTCTAGGTTTCTATGATCTCTCTGGCAACATATTCCAAGTAATGGCAAGGGAAAGGATTTCAAAGTAGCCTCAGTCCCAGAACATACCCACAGGTTGACTTAATCTCAGCCAAGAAAATCTGTTGTTCATTCCTCCAATTTCCAGGATGATTCTGCCCTATTTATGCACCATCTGCTTCAACTTTTGCTGCAGTGGTTGCCCACAACAGCAGTAGGAACACCGCTCTGCTTAATAATAGACACGATAATAAATGATAGTTAACCTACTGTCAGCCTGCCTACACACCAAGTTATCCTCGACCTAGGATTAGTAGTAAGGTTATAATAGGAGGGGGGGGGGGGGGGGTTAGGATTGGCGGTGACTGTCAGAACAGTCCAAATCTAATGCCACTGGTGGTTGGAGTGTCCATGCCCAAGTCTTTGGTGTAGATCACTATTTACATAGTTTTTTTTTAATATATATATTTTTATTAGATTAGATCCTTTATTTGTCATTCAGACCTTACGGTCTGAACGAAATGTCGTTACCTGCAGCCATACATACAATAATAAACAACAGAACAGGCAGTAAACACAAATTAACATCCACCACAGTGAGTCCACCAAGCACCTCCTCACTGTGATGGAGGCAAAAATCTTAGGGCTGCTGTCTCTTCCCTCCTCTTCTCCCTCTGCGCTGAGGCGATACCCCACCGGGCGATGGTAAGTCAGTCCCGTGGCTCACCGAGCTCCGCGAACGGGCCAGTTCAAACTCTGCGGCCCGGGAGTGGTCGAAGCTGCCGCCCTCCAGTCCAGCGGACGCAGCTGTCGACGATGTCGTCCACTGGCCCGCGGCCGAACCCCGAACTCAGGCCGCCATTACCAGAACGTCGTCTCAGCCACCGGAGCACCGTTCCAGCCCCGAGCCGGGTCGCCCTCACGTGAGCGCCGTTCCACCCTCGAGCCAGGCCACCCTCACGGGAGCGTCTCAGCCCCTCGCCAGGCCGCCCTCACGGGAGCGCCGTTACCCTCGAGCTGGGCCGCCCTCACGGGAGCGCCGTTACCCTCGAGCCAGGCCGCCCTCACGGGAGCGTCTCAGCCCCTCACGGGAGCGCCGTTACCCTCAAGCCAGGCCTCCCTCACGGGAGCGCCGTTACCCTCGAGCCAGGCCGCCCTCACTGGAGCGCCGTTACCTTCGAGCCAGGCCTCCCTCACGGGAGCGCCGTTACCCTCGAGCTGGGCCACCCTCACGGGAGTGCCGTTACCCTCGAGCCAGGCCTCCCTCACGGGAGCGCCGTTACCCTCGAGCTGGGCCGCCCTCACGGGAGCGCCGTTACCCTCGAGCCAGGCCGCCCTCACGGGAGCGTCTCAGCCCCTCACGGGAGCGCCGTTACCCTCAAGCCAGGCCTCCCTCACGGGAGCGCCGTTACCCTCGAGCCAGGCCGCCCTCACTGGAGCGCCGTTACCTTCGAGCCAGGCCTCCCTCACGGGAGCGCCGTTACTCTCGAGCTGGGCCACCCTCACGGGAGTGCCGTTACCCTCGAGCCAGGCCACCCTCACGGGAGCGGCGATACCCTTGAGCCAGGCCGCCCTCACGGGTGCGCCATTACCCTTGAGCCGGGCCGCCCTCACGGGAGCGTCTCAGCACCTCATGGGAGCGCCGTTCCAGCCCCGAGCCGAGCCGCCCTCACGGGAGCGAGCCCAGGGCGAGTCCTGACAGGCTCTGCCTCCGGAGCCTCGAGGTCGCCAGCTCCGCCATTAGGCCTCAGCGCAGACGGAGGCAGAGAAGGGGGATATGACAAGAAAGTCGCATTCCCCCAAAGGGAGAGACAGAAAGCCCTGTTTCAACCCCCCCCCCCCCACACATAAGACAAATCTAAAAACCAAAAACTTAACTAAACAAGACGAAAAACCCCCACATAAAAGTAAAAACAAACGGACTGCAGGCGAGCCGCAGCCGTTCACCAACGCCGCCACTTCCGGAAGCATAAACACATAATAGCAACAGTTTGTTTATCAATTACATTCATACAAAGCTTCTGTTCTTTTTAATAGAATTTTTTGAAAGATGGAACTAGCAATGTTACAAAATGTTGAGATTTTAAAAATCAAGTCTGCAATTTATCCCATCAGATAAAGCATAAAAATAAGTTTAATTTGACACCCAATTCACTTTCATATCTTCAGTATTAAAGAAGTTATGGCCATTTTCATACTCGGAAATTAGCATCTTGTTCCCCATTGACTTAATACAAAAGCTGTGATCGAGGACAGTCAAAAGCCCATAACTTTCTTAAAAATTAAGAGAATTGAATGAAATTTTCAGTTATTATAGATTGAAGCATTCTGAAACAAATATGAAACAATCTTGCTTGGATAACCTGAAATTAAAGCATATAATTACTTAGTTACCTAATTGTAGCTAATTACAAAATTCAATTACTAGATCTAAACATCTATCCAATTCTTAAGAAAATGTTAACATTTTTAAATAGCCTAAGTGTCCAAATAACATTCACACAAGAATTCACAATATAACATGATTTTTAAATCTCATTGTCATGAATTTATAGGCCAAATGGAAGGAATTTAATGTAAATTAATGGGCATTTAAATCATCTTGCGAGTGGGTGTTTCTGGAACGCGATGGATTGGAACGTTGCGGTTGTGTGAATATGAACCCCATATCGGCAGGAAAAACTCTGCCGGTTCGTATGTGGCCATAATCACATTTTCGCCAAGGAAATTTGGATTAAAGTCATCCTAAGAAGCAAGTTTATATGTAAAATATACGACTTACCCCGTGTTTTGTCCCCTACGTGAGATCTGTCCCGTTGTAGGCATTGAGGGCGTTAGAAGTAGCTTTTTTATTTTACTCCAGCGATTAAATTGTCCTGCAATTTTTTTTTTTTAAACTTCCGAGAACGGAAGTCAGAAAGATTTTTCTGCATCAGCTGGGAGGCCGAGGAAACCCATCTCGGACAGGCAGGAGAAAACAGCATTTTAATCCCCCCCCCCCCCCCCCCCTCAAAGGCGCCAAAGTCACGCACACGGCCAGTGGCAGAACTGAACTGAATAACGTTCAGCAGCAATTTTAATGCTGTTGTATCATAAGCTTGAACTTATCTGAAGAAATTTAGGGGCTAATGGTTGGACTCTTCAAGAGTGAAGAGATGCATAGATCATTTGAGGTAATGACTACAAATACTGTATAAGGTGTGGAATTTGAATGTCCATGCGGATTGTACAAGGAGCTCTGCACTGTTAAATCTGGTTATCACAAAACACACAGAAATGTTGACATTATGCCCCATTGGTGAACAGTAAAAATAGGTAAATTTCCTTTCCAAAATTCTTTCATTAGCTTGTGAGCTGCTGCTTCCATAGAAAGTAAAAAAGGGTAAGATGGATACGATTAGTCTGGAGAACATTATTGCCCATACTTTGACAGAGGTTATTTGGGTTTAGAATAAACACACGTTTTCAGACACTTTGCTTTTATCAACTGTCATAACTTTTTGCACTTGAGAAGGAAGCAGCATGCATTAATTAGGCAGAGATCAAAACCTTAATGCATGCATTACTTAATCAAGCTGAACAACCCACACTCATCTTAACGTAATGGAGCAGGGCCTTGATCTTAGATTGGTTCCTCCTTTTCAAAGCTACGTTCCTTCTTTCCAAATTTGCTTGTTTTCTTTACAATTTATTTATTTACAGTGCATAAAACATAAACATTCTTCAAGCCCACATCTTTCCTGGAAGAGTTATTTTCTACCTCTCTGGATAGCCTCACTGCTAATAATTGATACCAAAGAGAAAGGCTCATTTTAGGAAAGGAGTCGTTAACATTCAAATTTAAAAAAAAGAGAATATTAATTAGGATTTGTACACTTGAATGATTTCTAATAAGTATTGTTGGAATGAGGAGTTAGTTTGTGCCAAAAGGAAGGCAAGCATTCATTTTGAGAATTACACAGAGAGTGGTGAATCTCTGGAACTCCCTGCCACAGAGGGTAGTCGAGGCCAGTTCATTGGCTATATTTAAGAGGGAGTTAGATGTGGCCCTTGTGGCTAAGGGGATCAGAGGGTATGGAGAGAAGGCAGGTACGGGATACTGAGTTGGATGATCAGCCATGATCATATTGAATGGCGGTGCAGGCTCGAAGGGCCGAATGGCCTACTCCTGCACCTAATTTCTATGTTTCTATTACATTTCTGTTTATAAGTTTTCCAAATGTTATTGCAGGAAGGATTATTTGGAAGCAGAGAATAGCCAATATCGTTCTGGCTATTTTTTTCATGCAACCTAACGTGAAACAGAGGTCTATGTAGATTAATCCAGCTTTAACCTCACTTAGAATAAATGTGATGGAATTTCAAGTGGAGAACAGATCCTAGAAATATTTTTGTTTCCCACCTTTTGTGGGATCAGCCCGAAAATGATGTCAATCGTTCTGTAAAAGACCCAGTTATTCGCACAACATGGTACAACATAGTTTTATTAAAGATCACTTACAGTACACTTCAGCATGTTGTTATAGCATGTGTAGCAAGTATTCGACCACCAGCATGAGCTAAGTTCTGATAATATAAACTGTATAGTAGGCAGAGCTTCTACTAATAAAGCACTACAATGGGTTAGTGTGGAGTAACCAATCTACATTTTTCCTTGAAGAAATGAAATGAAACACAACTAAGTTCAAGCCAATAAGCAGAAAAACACTAATATGTGATGGCTAAATAATACAGTGATGGTTAAATAATACGAAATGCTAATAACACATACAGGGACGTATAGATGGTTACACAAAATCAACATATCTAAGGGGTGGCCTACAGCGCATCTCCTCCCTTCACCGGGGACGTAACCGGGGATGGTGCCGGAGACCCGCAAGGTAGAGGCGGCGAAGCCGGTGAGCGGGGCGCCGAACGTTGTGGTGAGGCCGTAGGGGGCACGGTCAGTGGTTGCTCTGCAGCAGCAGTGCACGAGGGAGGAGACAGTCCGACAGCAGGAGGGTACATCAGACGCGTGACCTCTGGATCTGAAACTGCAGCACGTGGCTCCTTCACAGGAAGGAGATGTTGACGGTTGCGTCCGTAAAGGCCTCAGTCGGCCCTTACCAGGAAGGAGCGCGGTTCCTTGGCAGGGCTGTGAATGTGACCCAAACGGCCATTGCCCTTGTCAGTCTGAAGGTGAACAACTTGCCCACTAGAGAGAGGTTAGCTGAACTTGTCGAACTTGTGGCTGCAGCAGCTGCTGGGGCACGGGTTTGACGATATATCAGGTGTTGGGCTGGAGAACCCAGTATTGGGTCACGGGGCGTTGTTCCTTAAGTTGAGCAGGTCCAAGTATACGTCAGATTTAGCAAGGTGTGAGCGCTCCATTAATTGTTTGGCGCTATGGACCTCCCATTCTGCGAGTCCATTGGACTGTGGAAATTCAGGGTTGCTGGTGACATGGCAAAAATCCCATCGTTGAGCAAAGATTTTGAAACACTGACTGCCGTTATGAGATAGGAGACGTGCAGGGGCACCGTGTACGGAGAAGTGGTGTAACAACTTTTGGATGACTGCATCAGATGTAATGGTTTGGAGTAGGTCAATTTCGAACAAGCCTGAATACGAGTCAATGAGAACCAGATAGTGTTTTCCACGCCATTCGAATGTGTCGGTAGCGACCGTTGACCACGGCAGAGGAGGAACAGGGTGTGAGACCAAAGGTTGTTTCTGTTGGTGTGGCATTAGGCTGTTGCAGACAGCGCAGACTTCGACTTTTTTGCGTATATACTTGGTCATACCAGGCCAGTAAAACATGCTCTATGCTCATTGTAAGGTCGCTTCCCCACTGAGGTGGCCCCTATGGACGGCATCAAAGTGCTTGTCCTGAAGAACAACTGGGATGACTGCTTTGTGACCCTTGATTATGACCCTGTCCTGTAGTACCAATTCGTCGCGAATTAGGTAGTATGGGCGAATAGCGATTGCGGTACTGTGTTGTTTATCCGGCCAGCCACGCCGGATGACTGAGGACAGTAATTGTAGAGTTTCATCGGCAGCCATGAGCTCTGCCAGGCTGCTTGGGTATTCAGTAGGAACGTATGACACCATCATTACCGTGAACTGGTCTTGTTCTGAGGGCTGTTGTTCGCAGGTTTTGCGTGGGGCTCTTGATAGTGTGTCAGCTATGTGCATGTCCTTGCCCTTTTTGTAGACTATAGTAAAGTTGAAACGCTGTAGCTGCATCATCATACGTTTCAGGTGAGCCGGAGTGGCCTGAATGGGTTTGTTCAGAATGGTGACCAGCAGCTGGTGGTCTGTTTCCACAATCACAGATTTGCCAAAAATATAGTCTTTGAATTTCGTGCAGGTAAAAACCACGGCAAGCAGTTCTTTTTCGATCTGGGCATAATGTTGTTCAGTTTCTGTCAGGGTATGGGAGGCATAAGCAACAGGTCTGCAGTCACCTTCGGTGGAAGTCTGTAGGCAAGCAGCACCAAGTCCATATTGGGATACGTCACACGTGAGTGACACTGGCAACTTTAAAGCAAAGAAGGCGAGGGTTCAAGCACTGGCCAGTTGCAACTCGAGGATTTCGAAAGCTCTTTGGTGCTGTGGATACCAGGGCCAGGCAGTGTCCTTGTGTGTCAGTTCCCGCAGGGGGGCAGATACATCGCTGAGGTTGGGCATGAATTTCCCCAGGTAGTTGACCATTCCCAGGAATCTCTGTAAACTCGTAACGTCAGTGGGAACTGGCATCTCGTTGATGGCAGTGGTCTTGGATGGGTCCGGTCTGAGACCATCACTGGTGAATACGTGTCCGACATGGTTGACTTCTGTGACATGAAATCTGCATTTTAGAGGGTTGAGCTTGAGATGGATGTCTTTGGCATGGTCTACTACTTTTGTTAGATTGGCATCATGTTTAGACGTGTTGCATCCGGCAACGAGAATATCATCGACAATGATGGTGCACGGGTACCCCGCAAATAATTGTTCCATTGTGCGCTGGAAAACCTCGCTAGCATAGTTGATGCCGAAAGGCAGTCTCAGAAATTTGTAGCGGCCAAATGGAGTGCCGAACGTGGTGAGATTGGACGAGTCAGGGTCCAGCAAGATCTGCCAAAACAAACTTTTGGCATCCAGAACAGAGAACACATTTTCTGCTTATCTGAGCAGCAACTTCCTCTACTGTTTGTGTCGGGTAGTGTGGGCATTTGATTGTTGTGTTTAGGTCTCTGGGGTTGATGCAGATTCAAATTTCTTCCTTGTTTTTCTTTGGTGCAACCACCATGGTGGAAACCCAGTCGGACGGGTTAGTAACCGTAGCACTGGAACTCATTGTATACTCTGTCACACATAGCATGCGGGATACGGAGTGGTGCTTGGACCACAGGTGGAACATTTGGATCAGTGGCGATATTGTACTTGATGGGCAGTTTTCCAAGCTTGTCGTCAAATAGTTATTTGTATTCTGAAAGTATCTGCTGAGTGGAGTCCTCAGTGGGAGTGATTTGATGGACAGCAGGCCCAAAGGCAACCAGGCCTAGATCCTGGCATGCGTTGATGCCAAGCAGAGTTGCAAAATCCCCCCGAACAATGAAAAACTTCAGTTTGTGAGCTTGTGACTTCGCGTGGCAATTCAGTTCAGTATCTCCAAGTGGGAGCAGTACCTCTACCCCATAGGCTCGTAACATAGCCATAGTGTTTGACCAAGAGTGACCATAATATGGTTGAGTTCTTCATTCGGATGGAGAGTGACATAGATAATTAAGAAACAAGGGTTCTGAACTTAAAGAAAGGTAACTTTGAGGGTATGAGACGTGAATTGGCCAAGATAGACTGACAATTGATTCTTAAAGGGTTAACGGTGGATATGCAATGGAAGGCATTTAAAGACCACATGGATGAACTACAACAATTGTTCATCCCAGTTTGGCAAAATAATAAATCAGGGAAGGTAGTGCATCCATGGATAACAAGGGAAATCAGGGATAGTATCAAAACAAAAGATGAAGCATACAAATTAGCCAGAAAAAGCAGCCCACCAGAGGACTGAGAGAAATTCAGAGTCCAGCAGAGGAGGACAAAGGGCTTAATTAGGAAGGGGAAAATAGATTATGAAAGAAAACTGACAGGGAACATAAAAACTGACTGCAAAAGCTTTTATAGATATGCGAAGAGAAAAAGATTAGTTAAAACAAATGTAGGTCCCTTGCAGTCAGAAACAGGTGAATTGATCATGGAGAACAAGGACATGGCAGACCAATTGAATAACTACTTTGTTTCTGTCTTCACTAAGGAAGACATAAATAACCTGTTGGAAATTGCAGGGGACCGGGGGTCAAATGAGATGGAGGTACTGAGTGAAATCCAGGTTAGTCAGGAAGTGGTGTTAGGTAAATTGAATGGATTAAAGGCCGATAAATCCCCAGGGCCAGATAGGATGCATCCCAGAGTGCTTAAGGAAGTAGCTCCAGGAATCGGCCGCCTCTTCCATGGAGAGGCGATTTTTTCAGGTCGCCTCCCCCGTGGCCTAACAGCAAGGATCGGCGCGGACTTTCCCGGAGACGCGCCCGGAGCTTCAGCGGCGGGCGCAGCGTGGACTCTCGTTGTGGAGCGGGTGAGACCTCGCTGGAGGGGAGCGCTCCGTTACGCTGGCCCGCGGCAGCCGGCAGCCGGCAGCCTGAAGCCGCAGTCCGCAGAACTCCAGCTGGTGCGGCGTCTACAGCCAGGGATCCCTCGTGGAGGACCCGGTGGAAGAAGAAGCTTCCACCGCCGGCCCGCGGCCGTCTTCTACCGCGGGTGCGGCATGGACTTAACATCACCCCAGGAGGGGAGCTTCGACCGCCGGCCCTGCAGACTGCGGTGCTTCCGGCTGCGGCACGGCAGGTGCTTTAAAACTTTGACCGCCGGCCTGCGGCCTACACCAGCCTGAAGCCGCGGTCTCTGGTTGGGAAGAGCCGATCCTGGACTCACCTTGACTTTGACTTTGTCCCTTACCATCTGGACGCCCGCAGCAACGGCTGTGGAGGGTGGTGGTCCCGACCACGGGGGAAAATGGAGGAGGACTGGCCAAGCTCTGTGCCTTCCACCACAGTGATGAATGCTGTGGTGGATGTTTGTGTAAAATTTTTATTGTGGTTGTGTTCTTTATTATTGTACCGCTGCTGGCAACCCAAATACCACGACCTTGGTTGTGTGGCAATTAAATTATATCAATTATATCAATCAATTAGTGATAAATTTTCAAAACTCTTTAGATTCTGGAGTAGTTCCTGAGGATTGGAGGGTAGCTAATGTAACCCCACTTTTTAAAAAGGGAGGGAGAGAGAAAACGGGGAATTACAGACCAGTTAGTCTAACATTGGTAGTGGGGGGGAATGCTAGAGTCAGTTATTAACAATACAATACAATACAATACCATTTATTGTCATTTGAGCCTCAGTGAGGCTCAAATGAAATTCCGTTTCCACAGCCATACAAACAAAGACAATTTCCTAGACATACACACAATTTAATTCACACAAACATCCATCACAGTGAACCCACTGTGATGGAAGGCAAAGTATTTTCTCTCCCCTGTTCTTCATTTCTCTCCCGATGTCCAAGCCCCAGGCGGGCGATGATAAGTCCCACGGCCATTTTAGGCCGTGCCGGGCGATTTACGGCCCCGCTCCCGGTCTAAAAGTCACAGTGTTGGAGCCCCCGGTGGGTGCTGTAATGTCCCATGGCCATGAAGCCGAGCCGGGCGATGTACGTCCCCGCTCCGGGTCATTCCAACCCCGCAACACGGGCTGGAGAAGTCGCGTTGCGGGAGCTCCGGGAAGCGGTCTCTCCCCCCGGACCCGCGAGCACCCGATGTCCCAGTCCACCAGACCTGCGGCTGCGTTGCTGGAGCCTCCGAGCCCCAGGAGTCGAGTCGCAGCAGCGAGTCACCACCGCTCCCCACGCTCCGAGGCCGGCCAGCCCCACGATGGTGAGTAGTCCGCAGCTCCGCAGTCTCCCGAGCCCCCGGGTCATTCAGGTTGGAGGCTGCTCCACGGTGCTAGGCCCCAACGACAATGGAGACCCGACAGGGAAAAGGTCGGGTCTCCCGTACAGGGAAGAGATTTTAAACGGTTTCCCCCTCCCCCCCCCACGCCCCCCACATATACACATTTAAAACCAGTATTAAAAAAACACCAACATTACATTTAACTAGACAAAAAATAAAAAAAGACAGACAGGCTGACCGACAACGGGTGAGTCGCGCCGCCACACAAAACGATGGGATAGTAGCACATTTGGAAAGTGGTAAAATCATTGGACAAAGTCAGCATGGATTTTTAAAAGGTAAATCATGTCTGACGAATCTTATAGAATTTTTTGAGGATGTAACTAGTAGAGTGGATAAGGGAGAAACAGTGGATGACTGCACACCTGTACATGGTACTAACACCATCATCAAGTATGCAGATGATACAACGGTGATTGGCCTCATCAGCAACAACGATGAGTCGGCCTACAGGGAGGAGGTCCAGCACTTAGCAGCATGGTGCGCTGACAACAACCTGGCCCTTAACTCCAAGAAGACCAAGGAGCTCATTGTAGACTTCAGGAAGTCCAGGGGCGGCACGCACACCCCCATCCACATTAACGGGACGGAGGTGGAACGTGTTTCTAGCTTCAGGTTCCTGGGAGTCAACATCTCCGATGACCTCTCTTGGACCCACAATACCTCAACTCTGATCAAGAAGGCTCACCAGCGTCTCTTCTTCCTGAGGAGACTGAAGAAGGTCCATCTGTCTCCTCAGATCCTGGTGAACTTCTACCGCTGCACCATCGAGAGCATCCTTACCAACTGCATCACAGTATGGTATGGCAACTGCTCTGTCTCCGACCGGAAGGCATTGCAGAGGGTGGTGAAAATTGCCCAACGCATCACCGGTTCCTCGCTCCCCTCCATTGAGTCTGTCCAAAGCAAGCGTTATCTGCGGAGGGCGCTCAGCATCGCCAAGGACTGCTCTCACCCCAACCATGGACTGTTTACCCTCCTACCATCCGGGAGACGCTACAGGTCTCTCCGTTGCCGAACCAGCAGGTCCAGGAACAGCTTCTTCCCGGCGGCTGTCACTCTACTCAACAACGTACCTCGGTGACTGCCAATCACCCCCCCCACCCCCCGGACACTTATTATCACTTATTATTATTTATTTAAATCATTTGCTATGTCGCTCTTCCTGGGAGATGCTAAATGCATTTCGTTGTCTCTGTACTGTACACTGACAATGACAATTAAAATTGAATCTGAATCTGAATCTGAATCTGAATCTGATCTGAATGTGGTATATCTGGACTTTCAGAAGGCTTTCGACAAGGTCCCACATAAGAGATTAGTACGCAAACTTAAAGCACACGGTATTGGGGGTTCAGTATTGATGTGGATAGAGAACTGGCTGGCAGATAGGAAGCAAAGAGAAGATGTAAACAGGTCCTTTTCAAAATGGCAGGCAGTGACTAGTGGGGTACCGCAAAGCTCAGTGCTGGGACCCCAGCTATTTACAATTTATATTAATGATCTGGATGAGGGAATTGAAGGCAACATCTCCAAGTTTGCGGATGACACTAAGCTGGGGGGCAGTGTTAGCTGTGAGGAGGATGCTAGGAGGGTGCAAGGTGACTTGGATAGGTTGGGTGAGTGGACAAATGCATGGCAGATGCAGTATAATGTGGATAAATGTGAGGTTATCCACTTTGGTGGCAAGAACAGGAAAGTAGACTATTATCTGAATGGTGGCCGATTAGGAAAAGGGGAGATGCTACGAGACCTGGGTGTCAGGGTACACTAGTCATTGAAAGTAGACATGCAGGTGCAGCAGGCAGTGAAGAAAGCGAATGGTATGTTAGCATTCATAGCAAAAGGATTTGAGTATAGGTGCTGGGAGGTTCTATTGCATTTGTACAGGGCCTTGGTGAGACCACACCTGGAGTATTGCGTACAGTTTTGATCGTCTAATCTGAGGAAAGACATTCTTGCCATACAGGGAGTACAGAGAAGGTTCACCAGACCTGGGATGGCAGTACTTTCATATGAAGAAAGACTGAATAGACTCAGCTTGTACTCGCTAGAATTTAAAAGATTGAGGGGGGATCTTATAGAAACTTACAACATTCTTAAGGGGTTGGACAGGCTAGATGCAGGAAGATTGTTCCCGATGTTGGGGAAGTCCAGAACAAGGGGTCACAGTTTAAGGATAATGGGGAAGTCTTTTAGGACTGAGATGAGAAAAAAAAAATTCACACAGAGTGGTGGATCTGTGGCATTCTCTGCCACAGAAAGCAGTTGAGGCCAGTTCTTTGGCTATATTTAAGAGGGAGTTAGATGTGGCCCTTGTGGCTAAAGGGATCAGGGGGTATGGAGAGAAGGCATACTGAGGATACTGAGTTGGATGATCAGCCATGATCATATTGAATGGTGGTGCAGGCTCGAAGGGCCAAATGGCCTACTCCTGCACCTATTTTCTATGTTTCTATGTTTGCAATACATTCGGTATTACGACTTTGTTTAAAATCAGATAAAGTCATGACATTATATTTAGCACCAGTGTCAATCTTTGCAAGTGCAATGTTGCTGTTAACGAGGATAGAGACTTCAGGGTCAAGTTGCTTGTTAGTGGAAGCAAACAGGGAGTGGATGGCTGGACTGTTATCTTGGTTCACAGGGAGGAGAGCAGGGAATGGCGCTTCCAGCTCTTGGAATTCGTTATCAGAAGGTTCATTTTTTAACATGTGTACATTTTATCTTGTGAACGAACGGGCCATGAACGAGAACGACAACATTTCATGAAGTGGTCACATTTCTTACAGTAGCGGCAAATTTTACCGTAAGCAGCACAGAATATTTCGTGACCTGGAGCGTTGGAGCTGTCACAGTTAGAGCACCATTCGATAGATCTCTGAGGCTGCCAGGGTGGGGTGGGAAGTGAACGCCGGTTACGATAGGAGGTGTCGTTAGCAATGACAGTGAATGGGGATCGTGGCCCAGAGCCCAAGGCCGTAAGTTCAGCGATTCTGCAAGCATGTTCAGCTCGGTCCAAGATCAATTCAGTATCGCGAAGCAATTAGTCTCGTACTTGTCGCTGAGTAAACCTCCGATCAGATTGTCACGGATGAGATCTTCACACAAATCTCTGAAACGGCAGCATGCATCCATGTGTTTTAAATCACTGAGGAAGTTTTCAATAGGTTCTCCTTACAGTTGGAAGCGAGCAAAAAACTTACTACATTCAATTATGGAGTTGGCTCGGAGGTCGCATAGCTGTCTGAACTTAGTGAGCAGGACTGCAGGGTCATCCATAGTTTCAGCAGGCACCATAACCTGGTTGTTGTGATCCATAACAGCAGGCGCGTAGTTAAAATGCTCTGCGCGCTTCATTGCTTCAGGGTCAACAACATTAAGTAGTAAAGAGGCACGCACGTCAGGTGCAGCATTGCGATGAGCGATGTAATAGTTGTAGTCGCGCTCAAAGATGCGCCAACGTTCAGCGATGTCCGTGTCAAAGATCAGAGGATCTGGATGACGAAGCGAGCTAGCCATGGTAGCGATAGCGAGTATACAAAACAAATTAAGTGGACAAAATAAAAACATATATAGTTAAAGACGGAGTGGGTAGGCAACCACTTCTTGACACCATGTGTAAATAACCCAGTCATTCACACAACATGGTACAACATAGTTTTATTAAATATCACTTATAGTACACTTCAGCATGTTGTTATAGCTTGTATGGCAACTATACGACCGCCAGCATGAGCTGAGTTCTGATAATATAAACCGTATAGTAGGCGGAGCTTCTACTAATAAAGCACTACAATAGGTTAGTATGGAGTAACCAATTTACACGTTCATCCTGACTTTGAAACTGTGTCACTTCAACCAGACTATTTGAAGACTAATTTCATACAATCGATTATTCAGGATATAATAACAGGGAACTTGAAAAATCACAATGTTTTCTTCTAATTTTCATTCAAGGAGTGAGGTGTGAATATCTAGCCATTGAGTATGTTTTAAATTGAGAATTATAGCTAAATGGATGCAAGGGGAATTAGGGAATAGACTATAAAATCAAAGGAGCTGAATTAGGCCATTCATTATTTTGAGTACAATCATGGCTGATCTTTTTTTCCCTCTCAAACTCATTCTCCTGTCTTCTCACTGTAACCTTTAACTCCCTTCCTATTCAAGAACATATCAATCTCTGCTTTTAAAATACACAATGTCTTGGCCTCCACAGCCATATGCAGCAATGAATCCCATAGGTTCACCACCCTCTGGCTAAAGAAACTCCTCCTTATTTCCATTCTAAAGGTACATCCTTTTATTTTGAGGCTGAGCCCTCTGGTTCTAGACTCTCCCATTACTGGAAACATCCGTTCACTTCCATTCTACCTAGGCCTATTTAGGAATATGGGGTTAGTGTGGGGTGATGGGGTTTCTAGTTGTAAATATCACTAACAATTTGTTCCAGTAGAAATACGTTGACACAATGTCAAGGAAGCACACCAATGTATAATGGTCTCCCCTTCATCAGAAGGCCAAGGAAATTCAGCATGTCCCCAACGACTCTTAACAATTTATACTGATGCACCAGAGAAAGCATCCTACTAGGATGCTTCACAGCTTGATATGGCAACAGCTCTTCCCAAGAACATCAGAATTTGCAGAAAGTTGTGAATGTAGCTCAGTCCATCATGCAAACCAGACTCCCACTGTATCTCAGCAGATGTGTCAATAATAAACCAGTGCCAATGCCGTGATGTTGAATTTTGGCCACAATGTTGTTTAATTGTGAAACTGAGTCATGCAATAGAGATGCTTACTCAATCTACTTTCTTGCTTTCTTAAGTTAGAGTGCATCCTTAGATTAGATATATTAGGAGGACCTCTTTTTATACAACAATTCTTCTGGATCAGATACTTGGGAATACTAGAGAGCACGTAAATAAAACACTTCACAAAATAATGGAGAAAAAAATGCAAAGAATACAACTTGTCAGGTGTCACCTAAAAAAAAGTTCACGTTATATGTAAATGGGATCCTTTGTGATAAAAGCTTCAAAGAGTGAGGACAATTCTCTATCTGAGGCCAAACCGTAGCGATAGATTTTGACCAATGACCTCCAACAGTGAGCTGAACCTGTACCTGATCAATATTGCTGCTACAGTTCCCAATTTCCATTTCCCAGTACATTGGAGAGTCTATTACAAAACTGTCACTGATCTTCTGGTTAAGATAATTTTAGATGGCTAATACATTTCCGGACCTGTATTGTCCTCTGTTGTACTAAGTGAAATGTTTACCATTGAATCACAGGTTCAGAGAATACTAGTCACATAAGTAGTCATGTGAAATTCTTAAATAAACTACCTTTCAAACAATATATATATATATTTTTAAATTATTATTGTCACATGTACCAAGGTATAGTGAAAAATGTTTTGTTGCGAGCTATCCAGTGATGAATAGATGATACGTGATTATAATCAAGCTGTCTAAGTAACCCTTACACCTCCCCCCCTCTCCCACCCAAGTCGTACCAGTTTCAAAGTCATCTTTTTGAGTCTCATTGTCTATACAGGTGCACAACCTTTTATCCGAAAGCCTTGGGACCAGACACTTTTCGTAATTCAGAATTTGTCGGTCTTCGGAATGGAATTTTTTTAGCGTAGATTTTTATGGCTGGCTCAGTGGTAGAGTGCTCAGCTCATATCCGCAAGGTCGCGAGTTTGCGCCTTGATCCCGGCAGTTACTCGAAGAGTTTGAGTCTTCAATGTAGTTTTTTCTTGCAGAATAAATGTTTGTGTGAAATGCAGTGTAGGAGAGGTGTACTGACTGTGTGGGCAGAACTTTGGAAGTGATTGCCCACCAGTCTAAAAAGCCGCTGTGTCTCCCTGTCCCTGGGATAGCAGGGTGCGATCAAACAGCGCAATACCCCCCTCCCCCTCCAACTCCAGAGGAATCCGCTCCCCGATGGGCCGCTACGGCGACAAGTGGCAGTTTGCCCACAGCCCGAGCTGCGCCCCCTCATCCGTCACCCCAAGAACAAGACGTACCTTGCACACCATCAGCTTCTGCCCATACGTGTTCCTCTGGAGTTGGAGCGGGGCTGGGCTGGAGTTGCTGCTGGCTGTGGGTCTCTGGGATCACCGTGCTTGCAGTGGGCCTGGCGGTCGGTGTCCCGTTGGTCCTGACGTCTCCGGCCACCCCCCTGGACTGGAGCTGAGACTGGGAACTGTACCGCCCTTGCCCCCTTCCTCTGCAACCGCAAACAACCCCACTCTCCTGCAAGGGCGGTACAGTTCCCGGAGGATGGCAGGTGGCCGGAGACGTCAGGACCAACAGGAACCCGCTCCCCGAGCCACTGGCCGGACGCCTCTTCCTTGGCTTTAGATCCAGCCCGCTGCTCAGGCGCTAGCGGGCTGGGCTCGGCACGGTGTCGGGATTGCGGTGCGCCGGGTAAGCGGTCCTTGTTGCTGCCCCCCCCCCAGATGGACGCTCCTCCGTGGAGTCGAGCGGGGGACAGGTTTGTTGTAGAGCCTTTCTTCTCTGCCGGACAGCAGAAAGCTCCCTGTGAAAGAAAAAGCCTCTACGACGCCCCGAGCTGCGCCCCGTCATCCGCAACCCAGGTTCCTCTGTAGTTGGAGCGTGGCTGGGCTGGGCTGCTGTTGGCTGTGGGTCTCTGGGATCTTCGTGCTTGCAGTGGGCCTGGGGGTCGGTGCCCGATGAGGGGGCGCAGCTCGGGGAACGGCTTCTGGTGGTCCTGACGTCTCCGGCCAGTTTGCAGTTTTCCTCTGGAGTTGGAACGGGGCTGGGCTGCTGTTGGCTGTGGGTCTCTGGGATCTCCGTGCTTGCGGTGGGCCTGGTGGTCGATGTCCAATTGGTCCTGACGTCTCCGGTGACTAGCACGGTCCTACTAGCATCGCAGACGTGAAGACAGTGCAAAGCCCCCGCGCCGGTGCAATGGGCTGGAGAGGGGAGGGAAGGGGTCACACACATGGCCAGGAAGCAGAGGGGTGTAGGTGGGGTGAAACTGACTCACGATACACTGTGTATCGTGACCGTGGGAACTTTTTAACTCAGCGGGCAGGCAGCAGCATATTGTCAATTATTAACCCTCCCGCGCAATATACCCTCATCTTCTCTTTTATGAATGGGGATTTAGTTCCCCTTTCTTCGAGGACCGACCGGAGGTTCCGCTGTCACCTCTGCGGGCCGCCCTCGGTGAACGTTTTCAAGGACCTTTCTTCAAGGACCGAAAAAATGGCCGCTATTCGGAGGTTTTCGTTATTTGGATGTTCGGATAAAAGGTTGTGCACCTGTACTCGATTTCACCTAGACCACAGCTAAGAATGGCCTGTTTCCTTTATCATTGTTAATTTCTTGAATATCTATCACTCATTTGTTCTATATCTCTCTACATCACCATCTATATCTCTCATTTCCCTTTCCCCTACTCTCAGTCTGAAGAAGGGCCTCGGCCCGAAACATCACCTATTCTTTTCTCCAGAGATGCTGTCTGACCCGCTGAGTTACTCCAAATTTTTGTGTCTATCTTCACAATGTACAGATACAGGATAAAGGGTAAAACATTTAATGCAAGATAAAGTCCGATAAAATCCGATTACAGATAGTTCAATGGTCTCCAATGAGGTAGATGGTAGGTCAGGATAATGTAAAGATGAGTCAAAGTGCACTATGTCTTCACTACTGTTTTATTACTGATCACACTACTCATACACATTACTGCCCTAGCTGTCCATGGTCTGTCACCGGAGCTAGAGAGCGATCCAGCGGTGGGGAGGTTACAATTATACTGGTGATATGGGGAGTGGTTAGTAGTGGTGAGGTCACTATGTTAAAGGAACATGCACTAGTCTACATCCTTCCTCTTGGAAACAAAGCAGCACAGCAGTGACAGGGCGACCACGACTCATACGCTACAAGCAGTTAAACACACACACACAGTCAGGCAACAGTTAAACAAATTCCCCGTACCGTACAGGCGGCTTGACCAACCGCCCGGAGCGGGTACGTAACCCGCCCTCCCCCTCCTCCGCAGGAACAACAGGAACAGGAGCAGGAGCGGGAGCGGGCGAACGAGCCGGAGATCGAGCAGGAGAGGGATGGAGCGGAGACCGGGGAGGGGAAACCGGCACAACGGCGGGCAAACGAACAGGCGAGGGCGGACTGGCAGCAGGGGAGCGGGGCACAAAGAGCTGAGAGGGCAGAGCGCTGGGCATTCGAGGAGCGGTAGGCAGAGAGGAAGAAATCGGGGGGGGCAAAAGGGGCAGCAGGAGGTGGAGCGGGCTCATTGACCAGCCGCAAATGCTGGCGGGACCGGCGGTAGATGGTACCCTCGTGGTCGACGAGGTAAGATCGCGGTGAGTCGGCAGAGCTGACGACAACCGCCAGTCGGTAGTGGCCGGAGGGGGACTGCATCCGGACGACCTGACCAGGGAACAGACGCAGAAGGGGACGGCAGGACTTGTCGTGGGAGCGTTTTTGTATTTCTTTCTTTTGGGCAATGCGCTCCTTGACGGCAGCAGGGCGGAGGACAGAAGGCACCAGGGACCGCTGGGACACAGGGATCGGAGGGCGCGTGGTGCGGGACATGAGCCGCTGAGCAGGCGAGCCCAGGGCAGGGTCTCGGGAAATGTTGCGGAGGTTGAGGAGGGCCAGGTAAAAATCGGACCGGAAAGGTCTGCAGTGCTCCAGCAGCTCCTTGGCACTGCGGACGGCGCGCTCAGCAAGGCCGTTGCTCTGCGGGTACTCGGGGCTGCTGGTGAAGTGACGAAAGTTCCAGGTGGCAGCAAAATCGCGGAACTCCGCACTTGAAAACTGGCTACCGTTGTCCGACTGCAAACTCGCAGGGGAGCCAAAGGTTGCGAAGTGGCGGCGCAGCTTCCCAATGACAGCAGCAGATGTGAGGGAGGGCAGCTGGTCCACCTCAAACCAGCTGGAGTAGGAGTCCACAAGGACCAGGAAGTGCTTGCCACGCCACTCGAAGATGTCAGTGGCGACTGCCATCCATGGCAGATCGGGGGCAGGCTGTTGCAGAAGTGGCTGCCGTTGCTGATGGGGAGAGAGGCTATTACAGGTGGAGCAGGCGGAGACCCTCTCCCGGATGTCCGGGGCCATGCCGGGCCAATAGAACTGGCTCTGGGCCTGGGACAGAGTGGCCTCGGCCCCGGGATGGCCGCTGTGGGCGGTTTGAAAGTAGTGGTCCCGCAGCGCAGCAGGCACCACAACCTTGAGGCCCTTCACCACCACTCCGTTGTGCAGCACAAGCTCATCCCGGACCAGGAAGTAGGGCACGGCACCGGCCGGCAAGGATGAGCGACGGTCAGGCCAACCACGCCGGATGACGTCGGCAAGCTGTTGCAGGGCAGGATCTTTGGCAGTGTGCTAGACCAGGGACTGCATCTGCTGTGAAGGCACAATATTAACGTTTAACACCATCAGGTCAGACGATTCGTACGGGTGTCGGGTAGTGGACGTCAGCGGTGCGTGGGACAGCTTGTCGGCCACAAACATGTCCTCGCCCTTGCGGTACACGACCCGAAATGTGAAGCGCTGGAGCTGCAGCATCATTCGCTGCAAGCGGGATGAGGCGACGTGGATCGGTTTATTCAGGATCGTGACCAGCGGCTGGTGATCGGTTTCGATAGTGAAGGTGTTGCCCAGGATGTAATCCTTAAACTTCGAGCAGGCAAACACCACGGCGAGGAGCTCTTTCTCGATCTGAGCATAATGCTGCTCAGCGGGGGTCATGGTGCGAGAAGCGTAGGAGACAGGCAGCTGCAGGCCATCGTAGAGCTGCAGGTAGGCGGCACCAAGACCGAACTTCGAGGCGTCGCAGGTGAGGACAATTGGGCGCTGCAAGTCGAAGAACTTGAGAGTGGGGGTACTAACCAGCCTGGACTTCAGGATGTCAAACGCCATCTGGTGCTTCGGGAACCAAGCCCAGGCAGTGTCCTTTTTGATCAGCTCCCTCAGGGGCGCACTCAGCTCGCTGAGGTCGGGGATGAACTTCCCCAGGTAGTTCACCATGCCCAGAAAGCGCTGCAGGCTGGGCACGTTGGCGGGTGCAGACATCCCAGAGACCGCAGCCGTCTTCTGCGGGTCAGGCTTCAGCCCCTCAGCTGTGAAGACGTGGCCCACGTACGTGACCTCTGGGACGTGGAAACGGCACTTCTTGGGGTTAAGCTTAAGGTTGATCTCACGAGCCCTGTCCAGGACTTGGCGGAGGTGGAGGTCGTGCTCATCGACGTCCTTCCCGTATACCAGGATGTCGTCGACTATGATAGCACACGGCAGACCGACAAACAGCTGCTCCATGGTGCGCTGGAAGACCTCGCTGGCAGAATTGATCCCGAATGGCATGCGAAGGAAACGGAACCTGCCGAAGGGTGTGCTGAAGGTGGTCAGGTATGAGGAACGTTCATGCAGCGGTATCTGCCAGAAAGAGCTCTTGGCATCGAGGACTGAGAAGACAGTGGCCGGGCCAACCTGTGCAGCGACGTCCTCCACCGTCCGCATGGGGTAGTGCGGGCGCTTAATGGCAAGGTTCAGGTCCTTGGGGTTTATACAAATGCGAAGCTCACTCTTATCCTTCTTTGCAGCCACAACCATGGTGGAGACCCACCGGGTGGGATCACTCACCTCCTTGAGGATGCCCACGGCCACCATGTGGCGCAGAGTCGACTCTACCTTGTCCTTCATAGCAAAGGAGATGCGGTGTGGCGGGCGGATCACAGGCTCGACACCTGGGTCGACAACGATCTTGTAATTGCAGGGCAGCTTGCCCAGCCCGTTGTCGAAACGATCAGGGTACTCACACAGGGGGTCCAGGAGGATCCGCACCTGGTGGATATCGCGGTGAAAGGAGATCAAACCGAGGTCCTGGCACGCACGGGCGCCCAACAGCGTGATGTTCTCAGTGTCCAGCAGATAAAAAGTGAGGGGCCGAGAGGCCTTCAAAACCTTGCAGATAAGGGTTGCCTTCCCGACTGGTTCGAGCACGCCTCCCCCATAGGCATGTAGACGGGAGTTGTCGGGAGTGACCTTCTCACCAGACCTTATCTTTTTAAAGAGGCTCACTGACATAACATGGGCCACCGCCCCCGTGTCGATTTTCGCTGGGAATGTCGACCCATTCAAAGTAACACGCACCGAGGGATCAGTTATCAGCGCAGGTGCACCCAACAGTGAAAAAATGCTTGATTCATCATGGGAGGAACTGGTATCAGAATCAGGGAGTTCGTCCGACTGGTACTGTGAACCGAGCGCGCTATCAGCCTCCGCAAAGTTGTTTAGCATTCTCCTGGGAGCAGGAACAGGCTTCCCACGGGAGCGACATGCGGCAGAAAAATGATTTAACTTTTTGCAGAAATTACAAGTCTTCCCTATTAAACTGATGGGATGCAAAGTTGCAGTTGGGGCAACGACGCGGGCTGCCCCTCGAGGGGGCAGGGGAACCACGCTGGCGCGGCGGGCCATCGATCCGCCGGCGGCCAGCAACAATGGCAACGTTAATGTCCTGAGCTGCAGGCGATACCACGGAGGCGACAGCCGCCGCCATGCGAGAGGCGTGCAGAGCCTCGGTCAAAGTCAGATCGGGCTTCCTTAGAAGTTCAGCCCGCAGTTTCTCGTCCTGGAGACCGAACACCAGGACATCCCGGGTCATTTGATCGGGGGTCAGCGCGTCCAGGCGGCAACGCCGTGCCAGATGCCGTAGTGCGGCAATGTAGGTGTCAATGTGCTCACCGGGGCTCTGGCGCCTAGTGAAAAACTTAAATCGCTCTAGAATGCAGTTGGTGGGAATGTCGCACAGACCGGTGAACTTAGCCAAAAGACATACCGGGTCCCGAGCCTCCTCACCAGCAGCGTATTCAAATGACTCCGATCGTTCCAGGGCCTCCGGGCCAGCCAAGTTGAGGAGCAGATGTGACTGCGTCGCAGGGGTGGCATCAGGATGGGCAATCGCAATGTAGTGCTCAAAGTCGCGTCGGAAGACAGCCCACCGATGGGCAATGTCGGAGTCGAAAACCAGCATACCAGGCTTGCCTCAAGAGTTGGCCATGGTAAAAACATGGGAGAGAAACAATGAAGGGTAGGGAACTGGGCGAAAAGTAAATAAAACCCGATAAACAGGACGCGCAAGGTACAACTATGACACCATGTAAAGACAATTCAAAGCGCACTATGTCTTCACTACTGTTTTATTACTGATCACACTACTCATACACATTACTGCGCTAGCTGTCCGTGGCCTGTCACTGGAGCTAGAGAGCGATCTGGAGGTGGGGAGGTTACAATTATACTGGTGATATGGGGAGTGGTTAGTAGTGGTGAGGTCACTATGTTAAAGGAACATGCACTAGTCTACAGATAACTCCCTGACTTGTGAGATGTCAGTTGGTTGGCGAATTGATTTGGATTGGTATTAGGCTACACAGTCATGAGCGTACAAAGATTATAGAAGACGGCTGATAACGCATCCTTGTGGGGCACCAGTGTTGAGGATTAATGTGGAGGATTATCAAGAGATACAAATACTTGACAAGTTATTCAAACTTTAAGAATTTAAGATTAGCAACAAATCTGGCATATTGATAAAATGTTGATTAACACAAAAGGAGGATAAATCTGTAGCTTGGATTTTTGAATTCAATCAAGCATTTATATCACGTTCTAAATAAGTTAAATGGTTCAATGGTCCTTTATTGTCACGTGTACCGAGTTAACAAATCTGTTCTGCATCAGGAGACTATCATGTTCACTGCAACATTAAGAGAGCCACATTTAAAACAACACAATGACAATTGAGTGAATTGTATGTGACTGCAGAGCAACAACATTTTATATGGTTATAAAGCAAGAAGAAGCATTGCTCCTCTCCCCCTTATACTTTTGGGTAAGTTAAGAAAAAATATCAAATCCTGCTGATTTATTAGGAATTCCATAATCATTCTGTTCTGCAATTTTGGGGCCTGAAAACACGTATGAATTTGGCAAGTTCCAAGTAGCTTCAGGGGCCATTCCAAACTGTGAGCTTGTAAGGATGTTGAAATGAAGCTTTCTTCTACAATATAGTAATCTGACTGTGGGCCAAAGCTGCAAAACTATCAGCCTGCTAGACTCAGATGCTATGGTATCTTAGTTATTTTATGTTCAAACTCCAATCTATTTATTCTAGTTTAGTTTAGTTTAGCTTAGTTTAGTTTCTGATTGTCACACGTACAAAGGTACAGTGCGAAGCTTATGTTTGTGTGCCATCCTATCAAAAGAAAAGACAGTACAGGAATACAATCAAGCCGTCCACAGTGCACAGATAAAGATTGAAGGGTACAACGTTTAATGCATGATATAACATTGAAGTCCGATAAAGTCTGTTTAAACATAGTTAAAATGTCTCCACTAAGGTAGATGGGAGGTCAGGATCATACTCCAGCTGATGAGATCGTTCAGTTGCCAGAACTCTTCCTGAATCTAGAGGTATGTATTTTCAAAATGTTGTACCTATTGCCTGATGGGAGAGGGGAGAAGAGAGAGTGACCAGAGTGAGACTGGTCCTTGATTATAGTGGTCGTCCTGCCGAGGCAGCATGGCATGTATATGGAGTCAATGTAATTTGATTTTGATTCAAATGGAGTCAACATCACCCATTCCCTCTCTCCAGAGATGCTGCCTGTCCTGCTGAGTTACTCCAGCTTTTTGTGTTTATCAAAGGGAGGGAGACTGCTTGTGTGATGGTCTGGGGTCCATCCACAACTCTGCAATGTTTTGCCATCTTGGATGGGGCTGTTCCAAAACCAGGATGTGGTGCATCCTGATAAGATGCTTTCTACAGCACATCTGTAGAATTTGGTAAGGGTCAAGAGTCAAGAGTGTTTTATTGTCATATGTCCCGGACGGGACAATGAAATTCTTACTTGCTGCAGCACAACAGAATATGTGAATATGTAAACATTGTACATAACGGGGAAAAAAAGAAAAAGTTCAATAAAATAAAATATAGTGCAAATAACAAATAATAATAACACAATACACGATAGAGTTTAACATGAACATCCACCACATCGGAATCAATGTTTCCCACTGTGAGGGAAGGCAATAAAGTTCAGCCATCTTCCTCTTTGTTCACCTGTGGTCGGGGCCTCTGAACCCTCAGCAGTCGCCGTTACGGACAGCCCGATGTTCAGGCCCTCTTGTTGGGATGATCGGAACTCTGATGTCAGAACGGAATGGATCGGAACACACTCACGGCATGGAGTTTCTGAATCGGCCGCTTCCTACCGGAGACTACGGCTTCCGAAGGCCACAGGCTGAGATGGACGGAGATCCAACACTGGCGACCCCCGGCAAGGGGTCTCAGACCTCCGCGGTGTTAAAGTCAGCACCGCCTACGGCTAGAATCTCCGCAGACCACAGCTCCATGGTGATAATCAGCAGACCCAACACTCCGAAGCTCCAACACTTCGCAAGGCATCGTCCCACTCACACAACGGTAATTCAGTGCTACACCGCCTCTGAAGCACTGGCCGGTCTCCGGAAGGAAAGGCCGTGCCAATCCAGTGGGGGGGGGGGGGGAGCGAAGATGCGACTCGGAGAAAAGACGCATCTCCGTCCAGGTAAGTGACTGGGAAACGGTTTCCCCCTATTCCCCACCCCCACACCCCCCACATAAAAAAGACTAAGGAACCTTTAAAACATAATTTTAGACACACTAAAAATAACAAAAATTGTGAAAGGATGGACAGCTGCTGGCGAGGCTGCCACACACGATGGCGCCACCCGATGGAATGTGTAATGTAGCATGTTTCTATATTTTACTCTAAAGTAATATTATTAGACATATTGCAAAGTCTCAATGCCAATATCCTAAAGCATCCAGAATTAACTCACTATTAGTTGCTGTTGCCAATTGTAAAAATATGTGTTTAGAATATTATATTCAATGGATTGATGCCTGTGTTACTTTGTCATTTTCACAACATCTGCACTCACAATATGGATTAAAAATAGTTCTATTCTTTCAATGTTACATTATTTTCTAATGTAATCTGATCCAATTAAATGGAAATATGTCTGGTTTTGTTTTCTTACCCTGATTAATTTTGGTCTCCATAGATTTGTTCTCCATATTTATTTGATATTCTCCATATGGATTTCGTTGATTTCAAGTTAAATGCTAAATATCTTGTCTTCCTACCTTTCCTTGTCTGCCTCTGGTGACTATGCCATTATTTAGTTAAGATTCTATTTGGATATACCTGTACATGTTATATCATCACCAAATATCAGGGGAAAGGTGATTTTCAATCCACCTCCTCCTCCATGACCACAACCACTAAGTATGCACAACAAACTCAGTTTGGCTGAGTTTAAATTACTACTGTCTGATTGTGTGATCCAGTTTAGGAACTTCAATTCTTAACAATGAATGTTGGATATTAACATTATTATACTGTATAGAGGCTGAAATACAGAAAATAAGTGCATTTGATCCTTTGAACCTTATCCACTGTCCAATATGACTGATTTTCTATTTCAATACCACAATCCCACTTTCTCCCTTGTCATAGCCCTTGATAATTTTTGTACCTAGGTATCTTTCTGCTATTTTCTTAAATATCCACAATGACTTGACCAGCATCATTGCAGAGAATTCTGCAGTTTCACCACCACCTAAGTGAAGAAATATCTCATTATCTCTTCTAAATGCAACACCCTTGTCTATAACCCTTATTCTAGATGCCACCCCCCCCCCCCCCCCCCCCCCCAG
This sequence comes from Amblyraja radiata, assembly GCF_010909765.2. Lineage (NCBI taxonomy): Eukaryota > Metazoa > Chordata > Chondrichthyes > Rajiformes > Rajidae > Amblyraja > Amblyraja radiata. The sequence continues at coordinate 26,227,545 of NC_045966.1, forward strand.
CAAGGGGAAACAGCCTCTTCATATCCAGTTCTGTCCTGTCTTGTCAGAATTTAGTAGGTTTCAAAGAGGGCGGCACTGTGACACAGGGCAGCACAGTGGTACAACTCCTAGAGCTGCTGCCTCATTGTTGCAGATACCCAGGTTTAATCCTGACCCTGGGTGCTGTCTGTGTGGAGTTTGCATGTTCTCCCTGTGACCGCGTAGGTTTCCTCTGGGTGCTCTTCTTTCCTCCAGCATCCTAAAGTTGTGAAGGTTTGCAGGTTAATTGGCCTCTGTAAAAGTTGCCCCTAATTTGTAAGGACCAAATGCAAATCTAGGTGGGATAACATAGTACTAATGTGAATGGGTGATCGATGGTTGCCATGGAATCATTGGGCTGAAGGAACTGTTTCCATGCTGTCCTCAAATAATAATCCCCTCTCATTCTTCTAAACTCCAAATTCATCCAGTCTCTCCCCATATGATAGTGGTGCAAACCCAGGAATCAGTTTGGGGAACTTTAGCTAAATGGAGTGATCTGTCCAGATATGGTGGGGGTTTCACCAGTGCTCAAAAAATTGTAGTAAGATGTCCTTGCTCCAGTACTGAAATCTCTTGCAATGAAGGTCAACGTACCAGTTTTCTTCTTCAATGCTTTTGTAATTAGGGTGACATACTGGCAAGTTGGTAGAGTTGCTGTCTTACAGCACCAGAGACCCGGGTTCGATCCTGACTATGGATGCTGTCTGTATGGACTTTCTACATTCTCCCAGCGACCTTGTGGTTTTTTTCCAGGTGCTCCAGTTTCCTCTCACATTTCAAAGATGCGCAAATTTGTAGATCAATTGGCTTCTGTTAATTGCCCCTAGTGTGTTGGATGTGAAACTGGGATAACATATAATTGGTGTGTGGGTGATGGTTGATTAGCACAGACTCGGTGGGCTGAAAGGCCTGTTTCCATGCTGTATCTCGAAACCAAACTGCTTGCTGCATTTGCATGTTTGCTTTCAAAGACAGCCAGATGCTTTTGGACATCGGAAATTCCCAGTCAATCGCTATTTATTTATACTTTGCCTTTCTGGTATTCCCACCAAGTGGATATTCACACATTCAATCCACATATAAACTTCTGTGAAGCCCATTTCTGTCCTAGTACCACACAATCCCCTCCAGTTTTGAGTTATTGGCAAACTTACAAATGTCACATTTTGTTCCCTCATTCAGATAATTTAAGTACACTCTGAACAGGTAGGGTCCAAGCTATGATTCCTCTGAAACCCCACAAATCACCACATGCCAACAAGGGAAAGTCCAATAGATTTCTATTCTGTTTCCTGTCTGTTAATTAATTTTCAATCCATGTAAGTACTGAATATAACATTGACGACTTCCATCTGATTCTAGGTCTTTAATACTGCAAACGTACATACACTTTCACAACAAAGAGGTTTGCAATGCTATTATAATTCAAACAAAATAAATCTTCCTCCAATATAACTGGCCTTCTCTAGATAATGATGTTTGAAACAATCAAACAATTAGATTATAAAATAAATCTTTAATATGTACGATGTTAACATACGCAATTAAGTACGGTTAAATATTGTATTATTGTATGAGCGGAGAGTGATGTCTTTTGCTATTTGTTATGTCATAGGACTTGGAAATAAATAAAATGAAAAATATTGGCAGCACTTTCCATAGCAGATCTGATTTGCGAGGCCAGTAGAAGAAAGGCAACAAGCTTCAAGCAGTTGGTAATGGAGACGTGCGGTTCTCTGTGGGTTCCAGTATTGACCTGTGAAATAACTTTTCAACATTGCCAGGGTTGCAATATGTTTTACCTGTAAGGCTAATAAAAGATATACACGTCACAAATCCTTCAGTAGAGCCTTGTTTGCTATGCAAACATTTTAAGGGATAATATAAAGATGGCAAGACCCATGGCAATAATTGGCAATAATTCCTGTCAGTCTTATTGTTTGAATTAAACCATTATAATTACATCACCATTTGTATAACAAGGAAAGTTCTTTTTGTTCACTGTTGTCCTGTTGGCACATAAAAATGAGGTGGTAGCAGGATCCAAATTCCTCAACTAATAAATTATTTATTTCGGCATAGCTGTGAAATTATGTGATTTATTTTCTGGACATTTTAGGCATAGAAATTCAGTAAAAACAATAAAGGCACTTGGAATTATCCCCTCCCCCCCAAAATAAAATTACGAAAAAATGCACTCACCATCGCCTTATACAACTGCAACATGACCTCCCAGCTTCTATACTCATACTTCGATGCTGCAGCTTTATATTCTCCTTTATCCACCTTGTTCATTACATCTTCAAATAATTTATTATTTACCAATCACAACTTCCCTTTCACAAATGGAGATGCATGAGACTGCAGTTGCTGGATTATTGAGCAAAAAACAGCTGGTGGTGGAATTCAGTGAGTCGGGGAAACTATTTGAGATTTTGTCTCTGCATTTGCCACTACAGATGTTGCCTGAAGTATTGAGTTCCTCCTGCAGTTTGTTTATTGCTTTCCATTCAGAAAACAATATTGTCTCTACTAGGTTGGCATAAGGTCATAAGTGATAGGAGTAGAATTATGCCATTCGGCCCATCAAGTCTACGCCATTCAATCATGGCTGATCTATCTCTCTCCCCTAACCCCATGTAATAATCAAGAATCTATATATCTCTGCCTTAAAAATACCCACTGACTTGGCCTTGTATTATGATTTTCCAAATGTTCTGCTATTATTTCCTTATAATAAATTCAATTATCTTTCCGATGACAAATGTTAGGCGAACTGACATATAGTTTCTTGCTTTTTCGCCTTCCACCTTTCATGAAGCATGACATACCACGTGATTTTCCAGTCAGCTGGGAACTTTACATAACGTGTACAATTTTGGATTCTTTATCTCCGCCACTCTTTATTTAGGACCCTTGGAATCAGACCATAGGGTTCAGGAGAGATAGCGGCCTTGATTCCTATTGGCTTGCCTAATATCTATTCTCTTGTGATAGTGATGTCTAGACCCTCTGAATATCCAATGAAAAATGATTGAAATGGCATTTCAGTGTTCAAAGAATGTCTTACGCTCCACTTTACTGTGATCCATGGATGCAAGATTTTGTATGCTTTGTATATATTTCAAGTGGTTCAGTTATATCATAATTACTCTGATGTAATTGATTTCAATTGAGTAACATCACCTCTATTTTGAGAGAATGGGAAAACATACCTAAAAAGGAAGTTTTTGCACTTCAGAGTAATTTACTATCCATGAAGCTCTTCAGATGTTGCTAAGAAATGACAAAAAACAATTTAAAGCAGATATTTTAACTGAATTAAGATTTAATTTTAGCAGGGATAAAAAATGTAAAGAAGAAGACATGTGTTTGAAATCTGTAAAATAATTATTTGCCTTTCTGTTGTTTGTAGGGCAAGTTATCTTTTATGGGCACTAACATTGGATATTCACGTGTTCACTCTCTGTGATGGATGGAGCTGATGCAAATGAGAGGTATGAAAGTAATATCATGGAAAAATCTCAACGTATTTGTTTTAGTCTCCTAGAATTTATTGTGGAGTTAAATCTTTAAGAGGTGCATTGATTTCAGATAAACTAATGGATATCAACCTATTTGTAGCCTTATTCATACATCAAACCTTCATGAATGATAATAATTAACTAATCTGCTGTTTGATAAAATACTTAAACTAGCAAATTAAACTTTGTTATACAGTAGGTATATCAATATTCCTTATTCCAAAAGTTTCACTCTTTATTTTTCATTTTGTGCATTGATATTATTTTGTTATATAAAAAAATAGTGTGCACAACTATATACAGTAACAGTATGCACAGGTGCATAACACTAGGCCAATGATAATACTAGAGCTCTGCTGGATACCTGCCAAGCTGCTGAAATGAATGATTACTGTGACTGAACTGCATCAATCCTTTAGTCTGCGTACTACTTATGATCCTAACATTTTTTGAGCAAGTTAGATGGAGAACAGATAGCAATTCTAACAATTTTAAGGCAGGAATGCTGAAGCTTCCTGGGAAGGCTAACCCAGTATGGAACTAAGCAGGACCTAAAAAAGAAAACCTAATGGGCCATGTTGGCTGTTGCAGTGAGGTAGACTGCATTAATATGTGTGACAACGCAAAGACAATGGTAGACACAAAAAGCTGGAGTAACTCAGCGGGACATCCAGCATCTTTGGAGAGAAGGAATGGGTGATGTTTCCGCTCGAGTCCCTTCTTCAGACTGAAAGTCACACAAAAGAGAAACGAGAGATATAGACGGTGATGTAGAGAGATACCGACGATGATGTAGAGAGATATGCAAAATGGTAATGATGATAAAGGAAGCAGTCCATTGTTAGCTGTTTGTTGGAAAAGAATGAGAAGCTGGTGCAACTTGGGTGGGGGAGGGATGGAGAGAGTGTGAATGCAGAGTTTACGTGGTTAGATAAATAAATATTCACACCTCTGGGTTGTAAGCTGCCCAAGCAAAATATGAGATGCTGTTCCTCCAATTTGCATTTAGAATCACTCTGACAATGGAGGAGGCCTAGGACAGAAAGGTCAGTGTGGGAATGTGAAGGAGAATTAAAGTATTTAGCAACCAGGAGATCTGATAGGAAGGTGTTCAGGGAAACGATCGCCCAGTATACGTTTGGTCTTGCCGATGTATAAGAATCCACATATTGAACAACGGATACAGTAGCTGAGGTTGGAGGAGGTGCAAGTGAATCTCTGCCTAACCTAAAAGGACTGTCGAGGTCCCTGGACAGAGTCGAGGGAGAAGGTATAGGACAGGTGTTGCATCTCCTGTTGTTGCAGGAGAAGGTACCTGAGGAAGGAGTAGTTTGGGTGGGAAGGGGTGAGTTAACTAGAGTATAATTTCAGCAAAAATTACATTAAGATTTTTTAGAAATGCATATTCCTTTAATATTTTAATCTAAGGAAATGCTTATAAAATTGCAAAAAAAGTTTGAGTTGTACAAAGGATGACAATTTATGTCTTTATAAAGAAAACATGCAAACACTTCCAGAAATGCTGGAGAACCAAAGATTTCAATGCAAATAAAAGAAATTACAAATGAAAAATATTGCCACTGAAGTTAATGAGCCTGCATACTGATAAATGCCAAAGACATGGTGTACATTCCAGTGTTTCAAACGAGGTTTGAGTTGTACAAAGGATGACAAAGAAATTCATGAAGAAATGTAAAGCATTGAATCATTAAATAGAATATGGGAGAAAACTAGTAGGAAACAAAATCAGACTGTTAAAGTTTACACAGATATGCAAAAAAAGAGATAACAAGTAGGGGCCTGCGTGGGTCATTACAGAGATGGAAGGATTTGTAGGGAAATGGCAGGGTAATTAAACGAATAATTTATGTCTTTATAAAGAAAACACGCAAACACTTCCAGAAATGCTGGAGAACCAAAGATTTCAATGCAAATAAAAGAAATTACAAATGAAAAATATTGCCACTGAAGTTAATGAGCCTGCATACTGATAAATGCCAAAGACATGGTGTACATTCCAGTGTTTCAAACGAGGTGACTTTGAAGATAGTTGATCTACTGGTTATCATTATAGATTTTGTGATGCTTTCTGCAGATTTCAGGGTAAAAAACATCCATCCACTTAAGAAAGGATGAAGTCAGGAAGCGGATGATGATGGATCTGTTAGCCTGATATCAGTAGTTTGTGAAAATGCTGGAATCTAAAATAAAGGTTGTAATAACAAGTTATTTAGAATATAATAATATGATTGAATGGACTCAAATTGGATTTATAGATTTGTATTTGACTATTAAATTTGAGTTATTTAAGGATACACCTAATAGATTAGATGTGAGGGGGTGTACGGATGTGGTGAAGTTGATGAACAAGAACTTATGGACTTGGGAGTCATATACCAGCATGGATTGAGAATTGGGTAATAGAGAGAAAAGAATGACCAGAAATAAACAAATCGTTTTCGGATTGGCATGCTGTACTCAGTGGTGTATGTCAGGGATCGGTGCGTGGGTCCCAAGGATTTACCATGTCGTCAATGGCTGAGGGGGCCAAATACTGATTTTCCAAAATTGCTGATAAGGCAAAATCAAGTAACAACGTGTGAAATTGGGATGCAAAGGGACTCCTAGTCAATATTCGGGGTAATATACTAATTAGGATGAAAAGTCAGTTAGCAGATAGAAAACCAGAGCAGTTCAGGGGCAGAATCATTGAGAGACATTAATTCAAAACTGAGATCAATAAATTTCTGGATAATAATGAAACGGGAGAAATGGGGAAAATTCCACCGGGTGACGCTTCGATGGCAGCCTCGCCTACAGTCTGTCTGTCTGTCCTTTTCGTTTTTTTTTTGTTATTTTTGGTATGTTTTAAAAGTATGTGTTAATGTTTGTTTATATGGGGGGGGTGGAAAGTGGGCAGGGATGTTGGGGGAAACATTTTTTCAATCTCTTACCTTGCCGAAGATGCGATTGTTTTCTGGATCGTAACTCCGGTCGCTCTGCGGCCTAACATCATGGAGCTGGATGCCTTGCTCGGGACAGGCTTTGAGCCCCACCGCGGGGTGTGGACTTTAACATCAAGTGGATGCCGATTCCTTGCCTGGGATCGATTCCTTGCCTGCAGACTTTAACATCAAGGAGCTCGCAGTCTCAGATTGAGACCACGTCGGGAAGCTCCAAAAGCCACACGACGTCCTACTAGCTCCGACCCGGGGTAGATTGCCCGGTGCGGGGAACTAACATCCACCCCCCGATGCAGGAGCTTGAGTCGACTCGGAGAGGAGGCTTGCCGCCGGCTACCGGAGTAAGATCGTCCCATCAACGGAAGGTTAGAGGCTCCCAACTGCTGGAGGACAAAGAAGGGAGAGATTGAACTTTTTTTCGCCATCCATCACAGTGAGGAATATGGAGGAGTTACTGTGGTGGATGTTTATGTTAAAATGTATTTTGTGTGTTCCGTTGCTTTTTATTTGTTTGATTGTGTGGCAAATTAAATTCCTAATATGTTGCAAAACATACTTGGCTAATAAAGTATGATTCTGATTCTGATTCTGATTATGGTGCTGAGGTAGATGATCAGCCATGAGCTTTTGAACGGTAGAGCAAGTTTGAGGGGCTAAATGGCTTGTGCTTGCTCCCATGTTGTGTCCTCATATAACTGTTCCTCTTGCATTTGTACAAGGGAAGACTTACCTGTCATTGGAAATAGGTATGGATCAATGAGTGAGATAGGATTCTTCATTCTTCAGGGAACGGGGGTTCCCCTCCCCTACTATAGATGAGACTCGTACCAGGGTCTCTTCCATATCCCGTAACACTGCTCTCTCTCCCCATCCCCCTACTCGTAACAAGGGCAAAGTCCTCACCTTTCACCCCACTAGCCGTCACATACAACAAATAGTCCTCCGTCATTTTCGCCACCTCCAACGTGACCCCACCACTCGCCACATCTTCCCAACACCCCCCCTGTTTGCTTTCCGCAAAGACCGCTCCCTCCATAACTCCCTTGTCAATTCTTCCCTTCTCTCCCGCACCACCCCCTCCCCGGGCACTTTCCCTTGCAACCGCAAGAGATGCTACACTTGTCGCTTTACCTCCCTCCTCAACTCCATTCAAGGACCCAAGCAGTCATTCCAGGTGAGACAGAGGTTCACCTGCATCTCCTCCAACCTCATTTATTGCATCCGCTGCTCTAGATGTCAGCTGATCTACATCAGTGAGACCAAGCGTAGGCTTGGCGATCGTTTCGCCGACCACCTCCGCTCGGTCCGCATTAACCAACCTGACCTCCCGGTGGCTCAGCACTTCAACTCCCCCTTCCATTCCTTATCCAACCTCTCTGTCCTGGACCTCCTCCATGGCCAGAGTGAGCACCACCGGAAATTGGAGGAACAGCATTTCATATTCCGCTTGGGCAGTCTGCCACAAGACCCATGAGGCAGGTGATGCCAAAGGTGTTTGCTAGGATCAAACATTGAATTCTCCCATTTCCGGTAGCCCTTGCTGTCTCCTCCCCTTCTCAGCTTTCCCTTGGCCCTCGGGCTCCTCCTCTTCCATTTTCCTTTCTTCTCCCCCCCCCCCCCCCCCACCCTCCATCAGAAGAAGGGTTTCGGCCTGAAGCGTTGCCTATTTCCTTCGCTCCATAGATGCTGCTGCACCCGCTGAGTTTCTCCAGCATTTCAGATTCAGATTCAGATTCAAACTTTATTGTCATTGTGTAGTGTACAGTACAGAGACAACAAAATGCAGTTAACATCTCCCTAGAAGAGCGACATAGAATATGAGCAATAAATAAATATATTTACGTGCATACAGTCATAGTAGTGTAATTATTATTTTTTTTCCTGGTGGAAGGAGTGTCCGGGGGGGGGGGGGGGGGGCGATTGGCAGTCACCGAGGTACAGTGTTGAGTAATGTAACAGCCGCAGGGAAGAAGCTGTTCCTGGACCTGCTGGTCCGGCAACGGAGAGACCTGTAGCGCCTCTCGGATGGTAGGAGGGTAAACAGTCTGTGGTTGGGGTGAGAGCAGTCCTTGACGATGCTGAGCGCCCTTCGCAGACAACGCTTGCTTTGGACAGAGTGGAGGGGAGTGAGGAACCAGTGATGCGTTGGGCAATTTTCACCACCCTCTGCAGTGCTTTCCGGTCGGAGACAGAGCAGTTGCCATACCATACTGTGATACAGTTGGTAAGGATGCTCTCGATGGTGCAGCGGTAGAAGTTCACCAGAATCTGAGGAGACAGATGGACCTTCCTTAGTCTCCTCAGGAAGAAGAGGCGCTGGTGAGCCTTCTTGACCATTTTTGTCTACCTTCGATTTTCCAGCATCTGCAGTTCCTTCTTAAACAGAGTGAGATAAGATTCCCATTTCTATCTCACTTTCACATTTAGCTCCCTCACGGCTGAAGCACACTGTTTCCGTTGTGCTGGAGAATATGTAGATACAGTTCGCTGAGATAATAAACCAATTGAAGGCAGCAGATAGATCGGCAGTAATGTGCATGGCCATGGTTAATGTATCAATGGAATAATCTGATCACCACATTTGATCACACTCCACAGCATTGCCCACATTGTCAACACAGAAAGACAACGTTGCAACAGCCTGCAGCTTTATCTCATGCATGCATGAGCTCCATTTTCTCTGTAATATAGATTAGTGTGTTTGGAACTCCTCAAGGTACATTACACAATCTTACTGCTCACAGCAATTCTCTTTGTTGTTGATGATCATCACTGAACAGTGCCTGCAGGCCCATAGCTAATGTGGCAGTTCCTTGGTAATCTTGTGCACACCAGCACAAATACCCTCCTGGGTACATTGGCAGCCCTTAGGTTTTGTATGAGTTCAATGATATTTACAAGCCTGGAGCACTGCTTGTGTGTGGTTGATTACATCCTGCACTGGTGGGAATTCAGCCAAATACTGAATCCTATATGCCTGCTCATTCCAGTGGGCTTAAATGGAAGCTGAGCTCACATACTTGTGGTCCTAGCAAACACCTTTGGCATCACCTGCCTCATGGGTCTTGTGGACGGCGTCTCGGAGTGCCACCTGCAGGCCACACTTTGCTATTGCTTCTCTCTCTGCTCCACCCTCACTTCCTACTTTCATGTCCCTCAACAGCAGCATCCTGCTGGTGGCCACCTTTCCAATGTCCAGCCAGGGGTGTTAACAAAGGCTGCTGCTAACAGTGTAATGTACTTCTCATACAGGATCCTGTTTAGCAAACCTCCAAAGTAATGGTAACAAACCCTCGGAAATAATATTGTGAAGGAATTGTTCTCCACTAATAAATAAGGAAGTAGCTTGAAATTTTGGCCTTCAAACCTTTCTGAGAATTTGTATTGTATCCGTATAACCTCTTAGTTTTGCATCAGGCCCTCAGTTGTTGCAATGTCACAGAGCTTTCAAAGGTAAGTGTGAGATATCACTTGAATTGAGTGATTATCTCATCTTAATAGGTAATCTTCCTTCCCCCAGAGGAGTTGTATGCAACCAACATGATGCACAGAGGTTATATATGGAAAACAAAATGATGGAGCCTAATGCATTTGCTTTATCACTAGATGGAATATATCCCTTCCCCACACCTCACCTACACCTTAGCATATTATGAGCGCTTGACAGCCATGGGCCTCTGCTCGCTGGAGTTTCGAAGGTTGAGGGTGGACCTCATTGAAACTTACATAACAATGAAAGGTATAGATAGAGTGGATGTGGAAAGGATGTTTCCACTGGTGGGAGAGTCTTGGACCAGAGGTCATAACCTCAGAATTAAAAGACACTCTTTTAGAAACGAGGTGAGGAGGAACTTCTTTACTCTGAGGGTAGATAATCTGTAGAATTTACTGCCACAGAGGGTTGTAGAGGCCAGTCAGTGGATATTTTTTTTTTTTTTTTTAAATTATTTTTATTAGAAGTACGGTAAATTACAATAACACACAACACATATATCTTAATACATTTTTTGTACCGCTTCATTTTTTTTTTTTTTAAAGCTTTAAGAAAAAGATAGAAGTAAGGAAAGTAAAGAAGGTGCGCAAGAGTTGTGAAGTGCAGGAGAGTGTTGGGAAAAGAAAGCCCCTTAGAAAAGAAGTTAGAGAAGGAAGTAAAGTAAGAAAGTAGACCCTAGAAAAGAAAGAAAAAGAAAGTAAGGACAATCGCTCTATTATAACATTAAACTCCGCAGAAAGACTACCAACCAAGTCTGTTTTTGTTGTTTTATCTCCCAATGCCAGGTCCTGATACCATTTATTTATTTATTTATTTTTAAAATTACTATTGCACCTCATGCTTGTAATAGGTCCATAAACGTAGACCACGTCTTTTGGAATTGGTTTGCTTTATCTGCTAAGAGGAATCTCATCTCTTCCAGATGTAATGTTTCAAACATATTTGATATCCACATTTTTATTGTTGGTGTGGGCGCATTTTTCCAGAATTTAAGTATGAGCTTTTTTCCCATTATTAGCCCGTAATTGAGTAAATTCTTCTGATACACGTTTAATTCAGGGATACCTTCCGATATCCCAAAAATGATCCATTCTGGTTTTGGTACCAGTTTTATTTTAATTAATTTTGAAAAAATATCAAATATTCCATGCCAGAATTTTTGGATTTTTGTACAAAAAACAAAAGAGTGCGCTATGGTAGCTTCTTGACACAGACATTTATCACAGATTGGTGAAACATTAGGAAAGATTTTATTTAATTTAGTTTTTGAATAGTATAGTCTATGTAATGTTTTGAATTGGATAAGCGTATGTCGTACATTGATCGAGCATTTATGCACCTGTAGTAAATGTTTATCCCAGCTCTCTTTTGAAATTTTTATAGCTAATTCTTGTTCCCAGTCTCTTCTAATTCCATCTGTTGTGGGTATTTCTATGTTTAAAATGATATTATATAAGTACGATATTAAGTTAGCTGATTCCGCCTTTGTCTTCATTGCTTCATCCAGTAAGTCGGAAGGCATATTATGATAGTCTTTTGTGTATTTTTTCAAATAATCACAAATTTGAAGATATTTAAAATATTGGTTATTTTTCAAATTATATTTCAGTTGTAGTTGTTGAAATGATAGTAATTTTCCCACTTCATACAGATCTTCGAGCGTTTTAATTCCCATTCTTTCCCAATGTATAAATGATTTGTCTATGATTGATGGTTTAAACGATGGGTTATTGGCTATTGGTATTGAGAGAGATAGGTTTCTTAATTTTAGATTCTGTTTTATTTGTTTCCATGTTCTAATTGTGCTATGTATAATTGGGTTTTTATTATAATTTTTATTATTCAGATTTATTGGTGAGAGGATAATCGCTCCTATATTACTCGGGGAGCAATCCCCTTTTTCCATTACAATCCAGTCCGCCTGCTGGGCAGAATTGTCCAGCAGGTGAATCATATTTTTAATATTTACTGCCCAATTATAATACATAAAGTTAGGGAGCGCTAGACCCCCCCACTCTTTTCGTTTATTAAGGTGTGTTCTTTGTATTCTATGGGGTTTATAATCCCATATGAAATTTGTAATGTCTGAGTCCAATTTTTTGAAAAACTTTTTTGGAAGATATATAGGTATTGATTGAAATAGGTATAGAATTTGTGGTAAGAAAATCATTTTTATAGCGTTTATTCTGCCTATTAAGGACATCGGAAGTGTTTTCCAGAATTTAATCAAATTATTTAATTTCTTAAGTAGAGGATTATAATTGGCGTCAGTGGATATTTTTAAGGCAGAGATAGACCAATTCCTGATTAGAACGAGTGTCAAGGGTCATGGGGAGAAGGCAGGAAAATGGGATTTGGAGGCAGAGATCAACCATGATTGAATTGCGGAGCAGACTCGATGTGCCAAATGGCCTAATTCTACTCATAACGTAAACTTGTGCACACAGGTTCATGCACTCCCAGGTTGAGATTCCCCATAATAAGTATATTTGGCGCTGCAACATGGAAAAAGGTGCCCTGGCCCACTGAGTGCACACCAACTATCGATTTCCTGTTCATGCTAGTTCTATTATCCCCACTTTCTCATCCATTCCCTACACACGAGGGGCAATTTCCAAATGCAAATTAACCTACATGTGTTTGGGATGTGGGAGGAAAGAGGAGCTCCTGGAGGAAACCCATGCAGTCACATGGAGAACGTGCAAACTCCACATAGACAGCACCTGAGAGCAGAATTGAACCCGATTCTCTGATGCTGTGAGGCAAAAACCCTATCAGCTGTGCCACTATGCTGCACTAACTGCCAAATTCCATGGAAAAATAAGCATCAGCAAATGAATTTTACTTCGGAGTGACGTGAGTGACTACGTGAAGAACCCGCTCAGTGCGGCATTACGCCAGCAGTGCAACAGCGGCTGCAACGGGAGTTAGGCGCTCCCGCTACAGAATGAACTGGACCGTCAGGTGAGTACCCTGAGGTCGGGTTCCTTTTACAGGTGAGCCTTTTTCTGCTTGTGTTTTTTACAGGCAGAGAAAAAGGCTCCGGAACAAAACTGTCCCCCGTTCAAGGAGGAACGTTTTCCCGTCGGGGAGGGGGGCAGCAACAGGCGGTAGGAGCGTTACCCGGTGTTCCTCTATTCCCCGACACCGTGCCGAGCCCAGCCCGCTAGCACCTGAGCAGCGGGCTGGATGTTTAGCCACCCGAAGAGGCATCCAGCAGGTGTTCCCGATTTCGGACGGGACGTCTCTCCACCCGCACGGGGGGGAGAGAGAGCCGCCTGAGCCGCTGGAGCGGCTCACGGAGCAGGTGCCTGCGAGACGCGCTGCTTGAGAGGCGCTCTCGCATCTACAAGGCACAAAAGCTCCAGAAGAAGGCGGTAGGAACAATTACCGGGCGCTCCACTATCCCCATCACCGCGCCGAGCCCAGTCCCGCTAGTACCTGAACTGCGGGCTGGATGTCTAGCCATCCGAACAGGCATCCGGCCGGTGGCGTCCGATTCGTCGGACGGGGACATGTCTCCACCTAAATGGAGGAGAGACAGCCGCCTGAGCTGCATCCAACAGCTATTGGAGCAGCTCCAGCGAGATGCGCAGAAAGAGCGCTCTCGCGGAGGGAGGTCAGGCACCCCCTCCACAGTGTTCTGTACACTGCCCTCTGCTCCCTCATTACTGGAGGCTAGCATTGGTGACCAGGGCTGGGCTGGTCTGGAACAGGGGCAGGCGGACGAATTCGGGAGTATGCCAGGGGTGCAGGAACAGGAAGAGCTGTTGGGTGTGATGGACCGCTTTGTAGCAACCCCACGGGCTGGAGCACCGCTGGAACCAAGAATGGCGGCCAGCATCAACCATCTATCCAATAAACCATTACTGGAAAAGGTGCTCGCTGAGGTGCTGAAACAACACACAGCACCAGAAAACTGTGAGGCCCTCAAAGTAAAAAGTGTCAACAGCCAAATCTAGGGGCATGTGGGGTCACACATCCGGAACCAAGAACTCAAGCTACAGCGGATCCTAAGGCTCCTGACGTCGGCCATCACAGCCTTTGCTCGTTCCGTGGAGACCACGGAGATGGATACCTGCCAGCAGGATGTGCTGGCATTAATGTGTACCACACAATTTGAGATCAACAATCTCCGGAGGGAAATCATAAAACCTGCCCTCAATCCCAAATTTGCTGGCTTGTGTAAAGCCCCAGCTGCGGAGACGGACGCGCTGCTATTTGGGAAAGATCTCAATAAAAAACTGAAGGAGATGGAGGAAGCATCAAAAACCTTCGGCCTAATGAGGGCAGGCCCCGGGACGAGCAAACCAAGACATCCGATACCCAAGCGGCAGCACCCCACGGCATCCACCAGTCGACGTCCGCAATATGGGACTGGTGAACGCTTGGGGTCCGCACATTATCCCCAAAGATCTTTTTAGATCAGGGCCCGCAGCGGACCCTCTGGAAAATGTGCCTCCCCCCAACATCGCCAGCACGTCAGAACAGAACCTTCAGGAAAATGAAGAAACAGAATCGCCAATAACCATGGAGGTAGGTGGGTCTGGTTCCTACCAGCATATAGAGAATAAGGGTGCTTTATTAACAGGGGGGAGATTACACTTGTTTAAAGAAGCATGGGGTATGGTCACGAGTGACAAGTATATACTCAACAGCATTAGTGGATATAAAATACAATTCATGTCAGAAAAAACGCCGCCAGTTCAACATTGGCCCCAAAGGGTATTTCTCCCTCCGTCAGAGACGTGAGGGACAAGCTGAACTGGTGAGACTTATCACAAAGGGGGTCATCGAAAAGACTAAACATGAACCTTTGGAATTTGTACCGAATATATTCACTAAAACCAAAAAAGATGGTGGCTGTCGCATCATCATTGACTTAACATCACTAAACAAATTTGTTAAGTATATACATTTCAAAATGGAGACATTTGTTACTGCTAAACAACTGAATTCCAAAGGACACTTCATGGCAAGCATTGATCTTAAAGATGCTTACTATCTAGTACCCATATACAAGGATCATCGCAGATACCTAAAATTTATCTGGATGGTACAAAGCATTGCCCTATGGGCTAACTTCAGCCCCAAGATTATTCACCAAAATATTGAACCCAGCCATGGCAATACTAAGAAAACAAAAACATATTATCATGGCATATCTGGATGATATTCTGATAGTAGAGAAAACGATGGAATTGGCTGTGGCAGCAGTATCAGCTACAAAACAGCTCCTCGAAACTCTGGGGTTCGTCCTACATCCAGATAAATCTAAGTTGAAGCCATCCACTATCATGGACTACCTGGGCTTCACAATTAACTCAGTCCATATGACTGGTATCTTGCCAAAGGCAAAAATGGTTGAATTAGCACAATCATGCAACAATTTAATGGTCAACGAGCGACCAACTATTCGACAAGTAGCAAGAGTAATTGGGGAAATGGTAGCAGCATTTCCGGCTACACAATTCGGACTTTTGCACTATCAAAAAATTTACAGAGAGCAAAGGTACAGGCAATAAAACGACATACAGGTCACTATGATCGTGTCATGAAATTACCCACTGAAGCAATATCAGAGCTACAGTGGTGGGCAGAAAACGTTTGCCATAGTTTCAGCCCTATTGTTATCACTAACCCTACTTTAGTTATTCAAACAGATGCCAGTGCTCAAGGCTGGGGAGCGACTAACTCCATATCCAGCACAGGTGGTAGATGGACTAACTCTAGGTCATCATTACTACTTACACTGGGCATTAACTATCTAGAGATGTTGGGCGCCTTTTATGGTTTAAAAGCATATGTATCTAATATGCAGCACTTGCATGTTCGGTTACAAATTGATAAATACTACGGTGATGGCTATATTAACCATATGGGTGGCATAAAATCATTATCATGCGACAAATTGGTCAACATGATTTGGCAATGGTGTGTCGAAAGACATATTTGGCTATCAGCTACTTACCTACCAGGTAAGCTAAACACCCATGCCATGAGAAAAAATAAACGTCTGGGTTGCAAGTTTGAACAGACCTTACCTGGAACTGGGATTGTCCAAACAAACCATCACCACCATGTCGGCATCCCTTCGAACATCCACCAAGAGGCAGTACTTAACCAGCATCAAAAAAGGGAGAAGTACTGCCAGGAAACAGGGACAACATACGCAACAGCCACAGCCACCAACATACTGGAGTTCCTGGCCTATCTACACCACGATGTAGGGATCAGCTACAGTGTCATCAACACAGCGCAGAGTGCTCTTTCTGCTTATCTCAAACCAGCGCCAGGACAACAGGCGATGGGATCCCATCCACTGGTGATAAAACTGATGAAGGGCATTTACAATATAAAGCCTAAGCCCAGGTATACCCATATTTGGGATATCAGTGTGGTCCTGACATATCTCAGGGAATGGCCACTAGCCAGATCCCCCGGCCTCGAGCAAGCTACACTAAAGACGCTCATGTTGATGGCACTTGTATCCGCTCAGAGGGTCAAGTCACTACACCTATTGCGACTGGACAACATGATCACAGCTCCAGACCAGATCTGTCGTTATCCAGCGACTGATCAAACAGAGCAGACCAGGAACATCTAATCCAGTTGTGGCTTACCCACCAGAACCACGGTTATGTGCCATGACCCACCTACTATCCTACATAGACACAACCAAAATATTCGAGGGAGATGAAAAGCCTTGTGGGTCAGTCACAAAAACCTTATGGTCGGGTGACGAGCCAAACCATTGCGAGATGGCTCAAGCAGGTGCTAGAAACTGCTGGGATAAACACTAACGTGTACAAATTTTATTCCACCAGGGCAGCATCCATGTCGACGGCTAAAGAATGGACATGCCTATAGACCACATCCTGGCTACAGCAGGATGGTGGGGGGGGGGGAAAAGACCGTTCAGAAATTTTATAATAAGCCGTTGGCAAAACCTGGTTTATTTGCAGTAAAGATTTACGAACTGCAAATATTTAATTTAAGCCCAGGGGAGCAACTTAATTCTTTGTTGTTATTGTTCAAAAAATACCATTGTGTTTTTCTACAAATAGACTCATTGGTTGATTACGATAACACTTCCTCCCTCAAGAACTTCGGCAGTGAGTGAAATGAAACTGTTACACGGTTTGAAATCACAGAGCTTTGAAATCTTCACGTAGTCACTCAGGTGACTCCGAAGTAAAATAGTAAGATTAAACGAGAACTTACCAGTTTGAAGTTTGATCTGTATTTTATGAGGAGTTACGATGAGGGATTACGTGCCCTCCGCTCCCACCCTCATTATATGGATCAAACTAATAAATTGATGTCTCCTTATCTTTACTATGTTTACTTCAAATAACTGTGTCTATCTGTGATTCCACACCGCTGCTTGGAAGTATGCCGCGCCTGCGCACTGAGCGGGTTCTTCACGTAATCCCTCATCGTAACTCCTCATAAAATACAGATCAAACTTCAAACTGGTAAGTTCTCGTTTAATCTTACTATTAGTATTGTTGGTATTCTAATTCATGCCTTATTTCAGGATTCCTACACTACATATTCACACAGAGTGATCACTATGGACAAGGTTTCTATGTTTGTGGATGAATTATAAATATGAACTTAATGTACATCCTTTGTAAAAGCTTTTTTCTATAGTCACAGAGTCTTTATTTTATGCTATGAACATCAAAAACAGTATATGGTGCAAATTGCCCTCAGTAATCTAGGATGTAAACATTCACAATGAGAAACAGTGGAACATTTGGTCAAAATTATAACACAGCATGATAGAAAACGTTCTCAACAGTTTTATGCTCCAGTTGATTTTATTCACTTTATCGTTCAGAAAAGTAATGAGAGAAGTTGTGCAGAGGGACAGAAAAATAGCAGTAAAGTTATCGACCAAAGCCCTTTTTTCACAGATATTAAAATGCCTATTTCAAAAGATGAAGGTCAGACACAGGTATTGATTTAAAGAGTAATGGGGACAAAAATGGAAATGTGTTTCCATTGGTTGATAAAAACAAACAAAATTCAAAAAGACAATTTGTTTTGAAGGCTGTACAACAATGCAATGAGTGAACGACACAATGTCATTTTGTGGAAAGCATGTGCTGGAAATTTGACCATAGGGCATATGATGGTGCAACAAGCTCAAGGCAAGGGGTAGATGGCATTCACTCCATGTGGATGGGTGTCGATTATTACCTTAGGTATTCCACATTGCTATGCCAGCACTTTCTGAATGGAAAGGTAAATCCATTCACTGAATGTGCAGTTTATCCAAAGACTATTGGTGGCAAGCATCATGCAGCTCTATGCCCAGTCACTTGCAGCTGCACTGATCCATTCTTCCTTTGCCAGTCCTCTGTGTCACTTTGATCCTACTATGCAGTCAAGTCACAAGCTGGTTGTTGATTAACAAGAGATTGCTAAATGAGCACTCTCAGAATAATCTAGGCTGGGTCCACCATGATGAGGTGCACTCTCAGTGCTTATACAGGTATCAGTCATATTTTGATGATGGAATTCCCTCTGCGAATGTGAATATAGCATTGCCACATGAACAATTTATCCAGAGAAATTGGACGAGGATCATAAATTCCAGCAGACACAAAGTGCTGGAATAACTCAGTGGGCCAGGCAGCAGCTCTGGAGAATGTGGATAGGTGACAATAGGCACAATGCTGGAATAAATCGGTGGGTCAGGCAGCATCTCTGGAGAAAAGGAATAGGTGACATTTCGGGTCGATACCCTTCTTCAGACAGAGAGTCAGGGGAGAGGGAAACAAATCAAGCCTGCATCGATGATCAAGAAAAGGTGGAGCCCACAATGGTCTATTGTTAGCTGTGGAGAAGGTGATGACAAGGGGATACAAACAGTGAAACTAAGTAGAATGACAGTGAAACTAGTAGGATGACTAGAGTGGGGGAGGGACAGAGAGAGAGAGGGAATGGAAGGGTTACTTGAAATTAGAGAAATCAATATTCATACTGCTGGGTTGTAGGCAGCCTGTCGAAATATGAGGTCGGAACCTGAAACGCCACCTATTCATGTCCTCCAGAGTTGCTGCCTGATTCAATGAGTTACTCCAGCACTTTGCGTCTTTTTTTTGTAAACCAGCACCTGCAGTTCTTAGTATCTGTAAATTCTTGTGTGCTGTGAGGGATTTGTCACATCCAAAAAACTGGCAAGTCCAGTTTGCATAGGCACAACAAACAGTGTCAGTTGCTTATTTCCTGTCTTGTGTAATTCGTTACTGAAACCTGGCAGGTTTTTTTTCAGGATAGACCGATTAATCAAATGCAATCATCAAAAAAGCACATCAGCGCCTCTACTTCCTAAGAAGATTACGGAGAGTCGGATTGTCAAGGAAGACTCTCTCTAACTTCTACAGGTGCACAGTCGAGAGCATGCTGACCGGTTGCATCGTGGCTTGGTTCGGCAATTTGAGCGCCCTGGAGAGGAAAAGACTACAAAAAGTAGTAAACACTGCCCAGTCCATCATCGGCTCTGACCTTCCTTCCATCGAGGGGATTTATCGCAGTCGCTGCCTCAAAAAGGCTGGCAGTATCATCAAAGACCCACACCATCCTGGCCACACACTCATCTCCCTGCTACCTTCAGGTAGAAGGTACAGGAGCCTGAAGACTGCAACAACCAGGTTCAGGAATAGTTACTTCCCCTCAGCCATCAGGCTATTAAACCTGGCTCGGACAAAACTCTGATTATTACCAACCACTTTCTGTTATTTGCACTATCAGTTTATTTATTCATGTGTGTATATATTTATATCATGGTATATGGACACATTTATCTGTTTTGTAGTAAATGCCTACTATTTTCTGTGTGCTTAAGCAAAGCAAGAATGTCATTGTCCTATACAGGGACACATGACAATAAACTCACTTGAACTCACTTGAACTTGAACTTGTACCTTTCAATTTGAGCAATCGCTCTTTAAACATGTCATCTACACTGGATATCTGTTCCACATGTGGTGTTGGTCCCTGCATCTCGACCACAAAAGAAACAAAAAGCAAAAGCTTGCGGATGTAGGAAATCCGAAATGGAAAAAGAACGTTCCAGAAACACTCATCAAATACATTCTTGCTGAACAAGGAGAGGATCTGATTTTGCAACATCTGGCAAACTAGCCGTTCTAAGCACTGCATGTAAACTGCATGACTAGGTTAGAAGTTAGAATGGAAAATCTACCTTATGTTTTCAGAGATTAACTATTTATCCCTTTTGAAAAAAAATGTTCATCGCATTGTAACTAATTGCTAATTTCACATCACTAGTCTCTCTCCCTCCATCTTCTTATTTTCCTATGGATTATCATTTGCTATCTAACTGATTTGATTAGCCTTGATATTGATGATATTTTCCGATCAAAGTTTTGTACATGAAGTTAACTAATTCTGATTTCTGATTTGCTTTCAGTGCACGAAGTGACAGTAAGCCACATGAAATTCCTGGTTTTTCTATGGTTCAGAAGACAATCCTCATCACATTTCTTTCCGCTATTATAATAATGACTATTTTGGGAAATCTGCTGGTTATGGTAGCTGTTTGCAAGGATAGGCAGCTGCGGTAAGTGATTACGTTGTAAAGCTATGGCAATCAAAGCTCAAGAGTGTTGTTGCAATTTTCTCCGTATTCAGAGTGACAGGTTTCTTTAAAGCAACGTTGTAATTTTGCAGAAGTTTTTATATGGGTGGGGTAAAATATGCCAAGAAATATGAAATAATCTGGCTCCAGGTTACATAAAGTGATATCAAAGCTAATGTCCAGTGTATTGGTCAAAGTGATAAATGTTAATGAGTGCCTTCATAACAAGAGGAGTTGAGTATAGGAGCAAAGAGGTCCTTCTGCAGTTTTACAGGGCCCTAGTGAGACCACACCTGGAGTATTGTGTGCAGTTTTGGTCTCCAAATTTGAGGAAGGACATTCTTGCTATTGAGGGAGTGCAGCGTAGGTTCACAAGGTTAAATCCCGGGATGGCAGGACTGCCATGGGCTGAGAGAATGGAGCGGCTGGGCTTGTACACTCTGGAATTTAGAAGGATGAGAGGAAAATCTTATTGAAATATATAAGATTATTAACGGTTTGGACACCCTTGAGGCAGGAAACATGTTCCTGATGTTGGGGGAGTCCAGAACCAGGGGCCACAGTATAAGAATAAGGGGTAAGCCATTTAGAATGGAGATGAGGAAACACTTTTTCACACAGAGAGTTGTGAGTCTGTGAAATTTTCTGCCCCAGAGGGCGGTGGAGGCCGGTTCTCTGGATACCCTCAAGAGAGAGCTAGATAGGGCTCTAAAAGATAGTGTAGTCAGGGGATATGGGGAGAAGGCAGGAACGGGGTACTGATTGTGGATGATCAGCCATGATCACATTGAATGGCGGTGCTGGCTCGAAGGGCCGAAGGGCCGAATGGCCTACTCCAGCACCTATTGTCTATTGTTATAAAATAGGAGATGGAGCTAAAGAGACACAGAAGATTTAGTGGGAATTTCAGAGATTAGTTATGAGGTAAAGCAAAGAGATTTCACGGTTGCAAAGCAATATTTGCAAGTGCTTGAAGTGTTATTTGGCAGTAAATGCTGCATTCATTCTGTTGAAAATGACCTGTTGTATGGACAAACTCTGACAAGTTTAGTGAGTATTTCTCAGATAAGGTCAATTGCAATCAGCCATTGCAGTTGTCTGGGCACTCGGCAAGTTACTAATGCAGTGTAACCTCTAGCAGATTATCTCGGACTTCTCGGACAGCAACTTTTCCTTATTTGGCTAAGATTACAAGAAATTGCTGCGAGATTTAGACTTCAATAATCATGAATACAGATAAACCCACTGTTATTTTTTACATCGACATTCAGAACGATCAACAGAAATTTTTTTTTTAATGTAAATAGCAAAACCCAAGGAAAGTTGGACTTCCTGGTATCTAAAAGGAGAAAGGCACAAGGCAGGGCTGTGTGAGGAGAGGACAATTTGAGAGATGCGCACTTTCACCGCTAGGTTTGTAGTCAGAAGAGATTATGGGAATACATATAGAATGGAATGAAAGGAATTAGGCGCGAACCTCCTGCCATAATCTCCCTACAGTCAATAGTCTCAGACTTGACATTGGGCATGGACATTGTAATGGCCACCCTAATAAATAGTTTGATGTTTCTGGTCTGATTGGGGTTAGAAATTTACTTTTATCTCTGGTACTGATGTGCGCCATCATCTCCTGCAATATTGACAGATATGTATTATTCATTGCCTTGATATGGGTTTTTGTGATTGTACTATTATGTTTGAATTGCTTATGCAAATTGTGAGGTGCGAGTGTGAAACATGAAGCAGTGCTGTGTCATAAGGTCATAAGTGATAGGAGTAGAATTAGGCAATTTGGCCTACCAAGTCTTCTCCACCATTCAATCATGGCTGATCTATCTGTCCCTCCTCACATTATTCTCCTGCCTTCTCCCCATAACCCCTGGCACCCATACTAATCAAGAATCTATCTATCTCTGCCTTAAAAATATCCATTGTTTTGGCCTCCTCAGCCTTCTGTGGCAAAGAATTCCACTGATTCACCACTACAGAAATTGCTCCTCATCTCCTTCCTAAAGGAATGTCCTTTAATTCTGAGGCAATGACCTCTAGTCCTAGACTCTCCACTAGTAAAAACATCCTCCACACATCCACTCTATCCAAGCCTTTCACAATTCGGTATGTTTCATTGAGGTCCCCCCTCATTCTTCTAAACTCCAGTGAGTACAGGCCCAGTGCCGTCAAACGTTCATCGTATGTTGCCTCCCTCATTCCTGGGATCATTGTGCCTGAGGATGCAATAGAGCATGGAAATCCCAGTTCAGATTCAGATGGATGTCAGTGAATATTGAGGGGGGTGAAGGATTGAGCTTCATTTGTTGCTTCATTTGCAACCTGTGTTGCATTTGTTGGGAAACTGTGTTTGAATCTGTGACCTTAAAGATGCATTTGTGAAGGTCATTGCTGTTCTTGCAGAATTGCAGCTGTGCTCTTGGATATTTCCGTTATTGATGTCATTGTCTCTCTCCTCCCACACAGTGTATGTCTGAATGAATCACAGGTCCCCTGTGATTAGTAAACCTCTCCTCTTCTTTATCTCATGCACCAACGTTTCCAGAAATCAGAAATCCTGTGTGCAAGCTCTTAAGACAATGGAATAGCTTCCACTCCATTCCAGGTTCCATCCACAAATCAATTTCCAGGTAGAGCTGCTACCTTACAGTGCTAGAGACCCGGGTTTGATCCTGACTATGGGTACTGTTTGTATGGAGTTTGAACCTTCTCCCAATGACCATGTGGGTTTTCTCCAGGTGTTCCGGTTTCATCCCACACTCCAAAGGCGTACAGGTTTGAAGGTTAATTGGCTTCGGTAAAATTGTAAATTGTAAATTGTCCCTAGTGTGTAGGATAGTAGGTGTTGTTCTTTGGTGAAGCATGGTGAGAGTTGGTTATTGAAATCATAATGATCAGCAGGAAGCATAAATTATGTGGACAAACCATTGGCCATGGCTGATATATATATTGCTGCTAGCTAATGCTGGCCAATTTAGCTCCTATTGTTTCTTCAATTTTCCTAAGCAGCTATTGAAGTGCTTCATGAAAATAAGTAGCATAAAGTGCAATTGTGTGCAAGAAAGCAAGATAAAACCCGATGTTCAGATTATTATTCATTGCCTTGATAGAAACATAGAAACATAGAAATTAGGTTTTTGTGATTGTACTATTATGTTTGAATTGCTTATGCAAATTGTGAGGTGCGAGTGTGAAACATGAAGCAGTGCTATAACATATGCATTATTCCAAAATCAGAAAATGCATAAACATTCTTGGAAGAGGAGAAAAGTACCCAATGATATATTCATGCAAACTGAACTGCATAAGTAAAAGAATCAAACTAACTTGAGGAGTATAACTACATAATATAAGACATTGAAAATAATTGGACTTGAAAAAAAACAGTGGTTGTTCAAGGTATGTAGAAAAAAGTAGATTGCAATCTTATGCATGTAAATGTTATTCAAGAAGCAGCTTTGCAAAAGCTCTTCTGGATAAGATTTAGCAACTAAGGAGCTAGGCAAGACTGGATTTATGTAAAACATTGCATGTTTTATGAGGAGAAAATCAAAAGGACTATGATTTCTTTATTTGGGACACTTTTTATCATTGTGTTGGGATTTAAAAAGTTATGTAATCAATTATACGAAGATCATTGTGTTGAGATTTTTAAAATTATGTGATCAATTATAGGAAGATCAAGACCAATTACTTTATCGTCTCTTTGGCCTTTGCTGACCTGCTTGTTTCAGTCATGGTGATGCCATTCGGAGCTATTGAATTAATACAACAGAACTGGATATATGGAGATACGTTTTGCCTTGTCCGCACTTCTTTGGATGTCTTGCTAACCACAGCATCTATACTTCATCTCTGCTGCATTGCTTTAGATAGGTAGGTTAAACCATGTACAGTTTGATGCTCAAATTATTAAAACAAGTTCCTTAGATGTAATATTCATGGTTTTGTGATATGATAACGTTTTCTTTGGGATAACCTCACCAATTTGGTGATTGGTCAGGCACAATATTGTTTATTGACTACATACTTATGCATTTTAGATAATACATGAGAATTTTAAGGCATGGCAAAATCATTGCGAGTTTATGTCAAAAATTCAATGAATGTCTTAATAAGAAATAGTTTACAAGCCTCAAAATCTATAGGATTAACCACAGTAATCTCAATTTCTCATTGTTTTCTTTTTGGTTTATTTAGGCATTGATATGTCCAGTTGTTGTAGTTATGTATCTTAGTATTAGTTCACAATAATACTTATTGTGAAGAATATGTTTTGCATTAAGGTTTTTACTCCTTTTAATGATTCTGCCACGTGACAAACTGCACTCTGTTCTGCAACAATGTGTATTTAACGTTGTCCAGGCAGTTTGTGAAGATCTCGAGTAAACTACTCACTGCAATGAACTAAAGGTTAAGAACTCATTGAATATACTTAAAGCCCTGTCTCACGGTAGAAGCTGACCCACAAGGTACCCCGAGTGAAAGACTCGTGGTTGTGTACGAGATCCCAAGTGTATGATCAAGAGTTTAACCGAGTTCCCACGGGTATGACAAGTTTGCCATTTTCTGCGATGTTCCAAGTTCGTCTCCCGAGTTACTAAGTTCCTCTCCCGAGTTACTCTTGAGTAACTACCAGGGTAGTGGGAGATGGTGGCGGCAATATTGAATGGAACACAAGCCTTGCTGTACTGTAGGCTCTGCAGAAACCTGGTGGGTGTGAGAGGTTTAGAGGGATGAGGCCAAATGTGAGACAAGGTCATCCCTCAGCCTCCTGCACTGCAAAGAAAAAAAAACTCAACCCTATCCACCTTCTTCATGCAACGCAAGCCGTCCAGAAAGGACCTAGCTTGGCATGAACAAGTTGGACCGAGGGGGCGGCAAATTTGTTGCGAAATTTGATTTAATAACAACCGCAAGATTTTAAACGGGAAGCTTGCGCATTTGGCGTTCATGAATGTTGAGCGTTCCCGAGAGATTGTGAAACTAAACGGAAAATGCGATGGATAAAGTCGCATGTTAAAAACTGCAAGTTGTTAGAGAGTCGCCCGAAGCAAGAGGTGGGCAGCACTGGAGCAGTGATATCCGAAGCGTTTTTTTCTACTTTAGTGCCAGCATAGTTCACAACACGCGAGAATTATGTGTGTCATGTATTCGTGTGAATGAAGCGTGTTGGTGGGCGGGCAGTGTGTAAGATGGATAACAATATCATGGGACAAGCTGGTGTCATTCATAAACAATAAAGTATAGGACTCGAGAATAGAAAACTCACCACTAACCAAAGCTTCGGCAGTCGCCATATGCACGAGCCTACGAGTGTTGAAGCGTGTGGGAGGGAACTGCAGATGCTGGTCTAAACCCACGAGGAGAGAGAAAAAGCCGGAGTAACTCAGCGGGACAGACAGCATCTCTGGAGAAAAGGACAAGGGTCTCGACCCAAAACATCACCTATTCCTTCTCTCCAGAGCTGCTGCCTGGCCCGGCCCGCTGAGTTCCCTGTGGGTAAGTTGAAACTTTGTTTTTGTTTATTAATGTGCAGAATACCAAGTCGCAGATAGACAACATAAGATGGAGTAACTCAGCGGGCCAGGCCAGGCAGCAGCTCTGGAGGAAAGGAATAGGAGATGTTTTGGGTCGAGACCCTTCTTGTCCTTTTCTCCAGAGATGCTGTCTGTCCCGCTGAGTTACTCCGGCTATTTCTCTCTCCTCGTGGGTTTAAACCAGCATCTGCAGTTCCTTCCCACACGCTTCAACACTACAGGAGAGCCCGGTGTGGGGACTCGACCCAGTCGAGGGACGGCCGCTTCTTGCTCAGGCTTCAGGAAGCCGGTACAGTGGAGGGCTCCATTCGATACGCTCATGCACATGGCAACCGCCGAAGCTTTGGTTAGCGGTGAGTTTTCTATTCTCGAGTCCTATTCTTTATTGTTTATGTATGACTCCAGTTTGTCCCATGGTATTGTTATCCATCTTACACACTGCCCGCCCACTAACACGCTTCATTCACACAAATACATGACACACATAATCCTCGCGTGTTGTGAACTTAATGCTGCCTGCCCGCTGAGTTAAAGAGTTCCCACGGTAGACTCACGATACACTAAGGTAAACGCACGGGCCACTACGTTTTTACAATGAGTTAAAAAATATTTCAATTCTTAACCACAAGAGTAAATTTGACTCGTGGAAAACTTTAAACATGTTTGATTTTTTTCAAGAGTTGACAAGTTTCACGGGTACCTTCCGTTAGCGCCACGAGTCTCTAAGTTGCATCCACGAGTTCCGACATTACAGCTACGTTAATCATATGTTATTACCACGTGTTTTAGCTCGGGGTACCTCGTGTGTCAACTCTCACCGTGAGACAGGGGTTTTACTTTGCAGTTGTGATCTAGAAAGCACAGTGAAAAGGTGAGGCTATCAGATTCAATAGTAATAGATGTAATCAGTATGGTAGCGTTCAAAAGGGTGTTAAATTTGTACTTGAGAAATAAAAATTTGCAGATCTCTGCGGAAGGAGCAGCAGAATGTGACCGTAGGTTGTTCCTTCAGAGTGTAAATTACTTCTAAGCTTCTAAGCTTCCCCAGTCTATTTTCAGTCAAAAATCACTGAATCAAGCACTTGAACAACTAATCTTTATTTTGACAAAACACAATTAAAGTTCAACTACTGTACCTATCCAACCGCGGGTTTGATCCTCCTATCTGCCTGATCAAGCCCTCTAGGCCTCGCTCAAACAGAGACACTCCAGAAGATCACACAGTCCCAAGCGCTCTCCCAGAAGATCTCATGGCAGCGGACCTCAAGGCAGCAGACATTTATAGGTCCTGGGACCTCGCGGGGCCGAACCACATGGGGGTAGTCTCTGAACAATTCAATTACAGATATCGATTAACCCCATACATAACGGACATTTCCCTAACCCAATAATACAGCAGCTTAATAAATTGTATTCAAACCGGACTTCTCAAGGAAGCCGACTTAAAAACATTGATCTGCAAGAAACCCAGACAAGGCACAATACCTCATCTAATCAACACTCGGCAAAGTAGAACTCTGTAACATTATTTACAATTATTTACAAGGTGTATATCAGGTTTGCAGTCATCCAATTCTATGCATTTTGCACCTAATTGACAAGGTCTGCAGATGCTCTTATTCTTTTTTTTGCAACTTGTATCTAGGCTCCAGACACACTGGCACCACTCCACAGCTTGTCCCAGTTCTGCAGAGAGCAATTCCAAATTGCCGAAATCTCCCAGCAGCCCTGAAATGTTTACCCCATTTCAAAGTCCTAGCCTCTCCAATTTGGCCAGGAGTAACAAGAGTACAGGCATAGAAATAAGGTGCCTGATAATTTTCTTCTGCATCCTATAATTCCAGGAATTATTTCAACTAAATTACAGTAGCAATTTGTCAGGAACTTGCTTTTATCTTTTTCTCTCAGGAGCTGATCACCTCTGCAAAGGTCAGACGCATGCCTCTAACAGATGGCTTTGGACCTTGTGCTTAAATCACTTCAGTTCCTGTGGGAGCTCTCTTTTTCAAAGATGGATTCTGGAGATCAAAAAATATTTGATTTTGCTTTGGTTGTTGAGGTTCTGAGTTGTCTAGCAAAGCTGATGTGGGAAGTACAGACTTATTGCATTTGCCCCATTGCCCTCTAAACCTTTTCTATCAAAGTATCTGTTCAAATGTCTTTTGAAAGTCATTTTAGTGTGGCGCAGTGTCTTAGAGCAACAGAGACCCGGGTTCGATCCTGTGTATGGGCACTGGCTGTACAGAGTTTGTACATTCTCCCTGTGACCGCATGGGTTTTCTCAGGTGCTCTGGTTTCCTCCCACACTGTAAAGATGTACAGTTTTGCAGGTTAATTGTCTTCGATAAAATTGTAAATTGTGCCTAGAGTGTAGGGGTGATCACTGGTTGACGCGGACACGGTGGGCCAAGGGGCCTGTCGCCACGCAGTGTCTTTAACGTCTAAAGTTATAACTATATTGATGGATATCCTGCATTGTGGCCATTATTCTCAATCAGTACGAGCAATAAATAGAAATTAAAGGAACTAAAAATCATTTTTGTCCATTTTCTATGTGTGAGCAGTGCAACTTTTCAGTGCGTCTTGGTGTTTGTGTCCATTTCTTGTTGAAGGTCTCGCATTTCAGAAGATTGGACTAGTGATTTCCTGTTGCAATTCACCCTATTGCTGATATAATTTACATGCTACATATAGTTCACGTGATTTTATTATCAATGTGCAAGATGCTCAATAATATCCTCAACATTGGGAAGTGACTCAAAATGTTTCCACTAATGGCCTTTGTAGTAAATACATAGTTCACCAATGAAATGCCACAGTGTATATTTCAGTGTACCCTGGAATGTTGGTTTTATGTTGTGAATTATTTGTATGAAAGTTCCTTGCCAGAGAGTACACAAAGTGCTGGAGTTATCCAGAGGGTCAGGCAGCATCTCTGGTGGGTACAGATCATACGGTCATAAGGAATAGGAGTAGATTTAGGCCATTCGACCCATCAAGTCTACGCCATTAAATCATGGCTGATCTATCTCTCCCTCCTAACCTTCTCAGCATTCTCCTACCTTCTCCCCTGCCTCTGACACCTGTACTAATCAAGATAATGTTATTTCTGGTCAGGACCTTTCTTTATGACTCAAGTTCCTTGCAACCGAGTTTGGTATGAATTGAACTTCTGTTGTTCACAATTTATCCTTGGTCAGAATCCTGATTCTCCTGGTGATCATGGGGGTTGCGACCACTCACAGCCGCAGGGCATGATCACTGTCCTCCTCCAAAGACCCATTGTCATTATACCTACCTTCTCCACCAGTCTTCCTCATTCTCCCCTTCACCCCCCATCCCCCAAAGTTTATTTGCCTTCACTTCAACCTAGATAGCAGTTAGATACTCAGTCTAATCCTTAAAGAATAACAAATCTTAAAACAACAATTACTCTTAGTATGTGATGTTATGTATACGTCAAAATATTAATGAACATTTCATTTCATAAGGCAATGACAAATTGAGTATACAATGAGTTGTTCCAAGTATTCTGCAGCCTATGTATCAAGGGAATTAAATGCAAACGTATGACGATTATGCTTCTATTTATAAGGCAGATCATATCAGATCAGATAAGATCGGATCCAGGGTACTACAGTATATATTCTCTTGGTTTCTTCACTTGAGGGGGTTGTTAATGTGTGAAAACAGTTTAGAACACATTTTCTAGACCACTAGCTGGAATTGGTGGGTTGCATTATGAGAGAAGGTTGGATAGCCAGGCATGCAGCCACTGGAGCTTAGAGGACTGACAAGGGAATTGATTGAAACATAAAAGGATACTAAGGCATGTTGACCAGGTGGATCTTGAGAGATGTTCTTGTGGAAAATGTAGAGTCAGGGATCTCTATTTTGAAATAAGGCTCGCCCATTTAAGATTGAGATGAAGCAATATTTTTTGACATTGTAATGCCCCTGTCCGACTTTGGAAACCTGAACGGAAACCTCTGGAGACCTTGCACCCCACCCAAGGTATCCGTGAGGTTCCCGGAGATTTTGGTCATTCTCCCAAATGGTGGAAAGCGGTTTCCGCTTTGTCGAGGCTTCTTCTATGTTCCTGCGATCACTTCAAAAAAACAAAACCGGCCTCGACTAAAAATAGGTTGCCGTTTGGTCGAAGCCACTGGAGTGGGGTTGCTGTTTACTTACAGGCAGTCGAAGGCAATCTCCTTCGCTGACCGGCCATTTTGATTGGCTCATTGGAGTTTTCAACAAAAAGATCCTGTAGGATCTTTGGTTTTCAGGATCTAGAAGATCTGCCGGAAGGTAAAATGCCCGCTAACTTTATTCAACTTCTTAAAACTGTCTCCACTCCTTCTCCCCCCCCTTTCTCTCCCTTTCTCTCTCCTCTCTCCTTCTCTCCCCTTCTGTCCCCTTCTCTCCCCTTCTCTCCCCTGCTCTCCCCTGCTCTCCCCTTCTCTCCCCTTCTCTCCCCTTCTCTTCCCCTTCTCTCTCCCCTTCTCTGTCCTTCTCTCCCCTTCTCTCCCCTTCTCTCCCCTTCTCTTCCCCTTCTCTCTCCCCTTCTCTGTCCTTCTCTCCCCTCTTTCCCCTTCTCTCCCTCCCTCCTGCATTCTCTAAAGGACTTACTGTGCTCTATATGCAGACAGCGCTCCTCCGCTGTCCCTGGCCCCCACCTTTGCGATGTGTTTGTGTGTGTGTGTGTGTGTGTATGTGTGTGTGTGTGTGTGTGTGTGTGTGTGTGTGTGTGTGTGTGTGTGTGTGTGTGTGTGTGTGTGTGTGTGTGTGTGTGTGTGTGTGGACGGTAGCAAAGATCCTGTAGGATCTTTGGTCAGTAGATGCAGCTCACGCTTCGGTCGAGGCTTTCCAGGCAAGTGACCAAAACCTCTGGTGACTCATGGAAACCTTGGGTGGGGCGCAAGGTCACCAGAGGTTTCCGTTCAGGTTTCCTATGTGGGACAGGGGCATTAGCCTTTGAACTCTCTTCCTCAAAAGGTGGTGGAAGCAGAGTCTTTGAATGTTTTTGAGGTCAAGGTATATTGATGGATAACGTGAGGGAATGAACAGTTATAGCAGGTCGATGGGAATGGCCTGCTATAACTGATTTAGTTCAGTTTAGCGATACAGCGTGGAAACAGGTCCTTCTGCCGACTGAGTCCACGCCAACCAGCAATTCCCACACTAACACTATCCTACACAAACTATGGGCAAATTTACAATTTTACCAAGTCTATTAGTCTACAAACCACTACGCCCATGGAGTGTGGGAGGAAACTGGAACTCCCAGAGAAAACCCATGCAGGTCACGGGGATAACGTACAAACACCATACAGACAGAAAATTTAGTTAGGATCGAACCTGGGTCTATGGCGCTGTAAGGCAGCAAATCTACCGCTGCGCCACCTTGCCATCCAGGGTTACAATGAGATTAGCCATAATCTCATTAAATGGCAGTGTGGTTAATTGCTGGTCCAAATTTGTACGTGTGTATAACTCAATATTTCCTATTATGAGTTAAGTTTAAAAGCAGCAGCCTCAGTGCAAGACATGATTCCGGTTTTCATGCAATTTAAAGGAAGAAAGTTATCTTAATAACTACTTAAAGCTAAAACATAGCAGTTGCAATGTATTTGGTGGCTTCTGGCTTGGCAGAGGTGCTCTAAATATGATGGTGAACCAATTTTCAGAAAATTAACTGGAGGCAGTAAAGGCATGATTACAGTTCTGGTCCCTGCATGGGGTTGATGTTTCGTTGTTTTAAAATGTACTGATAGTAAACAATTGCTATTGTATTGACTCAGGGTAGAATATAAAATGAAGTCTGTAAAATGTTTCCTTTCCACCTGCATTCCTTTGTCTTGATTACAAAGCCCCTTATAGTGTTAGAATTTGTAACGAATGCTGCAATCCTAACTGGCCTAATCCCGTTCGACATAACTTCACATTTGATCAATTTAGAAGAAAAACATGAAATTGACAGTTAATAATATACATCCATGACATAAAGAAGGATCTGAAGTGACTGAAGAGATAAACATAGGAATGATGGATTGGCGGGGAAAAGATTGCTGTGTGAAGAATAGGCATAATTATTGGAAGATGTAATTAATGAACATGCATTTTCTGCTTTGTTTGCCAGGTACTACGCCATTTGTTGCCAACCTCTGGTTTACAGGAACAAGATGACACCCTCACGTGTTATTATAATGCTTGGAGGCTGTTGGATCATTCCTTCATTTATTTCATTCCTTCCTATCATGCAAGGCTGGAACAGTATTGGGATTCAGGAACTGGTAAGAAATGTACAGCCTCATAAAAATGTATAGCCTTGAGATAAGAAATCTGATGCATTTCATGGTATTTTGGAAAATAGTAAGTATGAAAGTTCTTTGGAGATGTCAGGCCCCAAAGCTACACCCAGCCTTCTCAGAACTATCTGCTTAAGCACCATCAATATGGTTCTGTCTTGTTAGAATGCCGAAAGGACCCATAATCAAAATCACAACTTATATCCTGTTGAACTGAACCTTGGGAAACTATCCCGTCCAAATCTGTTTTCAAACCATTGGCATAAATGGTTTGAACTATCCTCCTCACACTCTCTCTATATCATCCAAATGAATGGGGGAACTTTCATCTGAGTGATCATTATCTATCCAGACTTGGGCAACGATCACCTCCAATGGCCTTTTGCAGTCCTGCACAAGAAACATCGGAATCTTCCAAAAAATTGTCTTTAGCTAACAATAAATTTTATTTTACATGTTTCCTGTCACCAATATCGCCTGAAGCATATCCAGTTCCCACATGTATGCAAATAACATTAATTATACCGCAGCCCACCTCTTTTAACCCCTCTGACTGGTCACATGCCTTGTTTGGTATCAAGTGATGAATGGGCAGAAACTTCCTCAGATTGAATACAATTGAATACAATGTATTTGGGCTCCATATCACCATTGTCTTCTCACTGTCTCCATCTTCCCTTCTTGTCCTCCAGGGTCACCAATTATTTGTTCATAGCATGTATATTTTTAATTAATAAAAATGAATTGCAGATGCTGGTTGATACCAAAGATAGACACAAAATATAAAATATAAAAATAAAAAATGTGAAAGACAGAAGCATAAATAGATATGTTTTATTTAAGGTCTGTAGTGTCTAATTATGTTGATGCAGGATCCACAGGTGGGGAGGTGGGGGTGGAGGCAGGATTGGTGTTATTAAATTATTGCATAGCACTTCTATTGTTTTCATTTACCCCCCCCCCCCTCCTATATATTGCTGCAGGAGAGATACCAAGTGCTTAGAGACTTTGCAGGCATTTCTCCATCAATTTGAATTGCCTTGATGCTACATCTTTTCAAGGCTTTGCATGCATACTTGAAGCATTATCTCACTCCTCCTGGAAACCTCTTGAAAGTAATTACTCTACAGAGTGCTTACATTGAGAGTCCTGTGTAATGCATACAAACAATGTTGTCCACTAGGTGCTTGAGTGCCAGTAAAGATCAGACCACATTTTAATGTTACTTTGGCAAGAACTCTTTGAAATAGGCGCAGTTATTTTTTTAAATTTTCATTTAGATTTGTGAGAAGTACTTATGTTTCCAGAGGTGTTTGGATTTTGATTGAATTGTTTCCTTCGATTACATAACAAACTTTTGACTTTCATTCCTGTGCAGGTAGAGATAAGAAAATTCCAAAATGACACAAACACAACATACTGTGTCTTTATGGTGAACAAACCTTATGCCATTACGTGCTCAGTCGTAGCATTTTACATACCTCTTATTTTAATGGTACTGGCATACCAAAGGATATACGTGACTGCCAGAGCACACGCCCGGCAGATTGAAATGTTGAAACGTGCAGGTACCTCAAACGAGTCTGGACAACATGCTGACCATCACAGCAATCACAGAATGAAGACTGAAACCAAAGCAGCCAAAACTCTGTGCATCATTATGGGATGCTTTTGCCTCTGTTGGGCACCATTTTTCATCACAAATGTTGTGGACCCATTTATAAAGTACTCTGTCCCAGACAAGATTTGGACGGCGTTCCTCTGGCTTGGGTACATTAATTCAGGGTTGAATCCATTCCTGTACGCTTATTTGAACAAGTCCTTCAGGCGTGCCTTCCTAACAATTCTGTGCTGTGGTGAGAGGTACCGGCGATCTTCTTTACTGGGACAGACAATACCCTGTTCTACAGCGACAATCAATGGATCAACACATGTATTGAGGTAAGTGTTGTACTTACCTTAAATATCCACTTTTATACAATGCAAGTAAAGGCAAAGGCGCACTTTCAATATTAATTGAAACTATACCTTTAGTATTTTGGTAAATATAAATGTTTTCTTGCAGTCGCAGTTAGTAATTCATTATTCACGGGGGTAAGATTTAAGGCATCATAACACCAACTTTCAGCGTACGTTTATGGGTAGTGTCTGGGAAATGTATTGCAGATCCTTTACTACAGAGTGGATGATGGATGTATGGTATCTGGTATTTTTCATCACTGACATCTTATACATGCAATGCAGTGGGATTACCATTTACTCATTGGATTCAATGTTAGTAAGCACAGGAGGATTTACAGGTGAACAAACTGATCACTGAGCACTTTTGGAAAATGGGTCAATGGATAAATGTTAGGTTCAGCTTGTTTTGGGGGACTGGTATTTTCGAATGATTTTTCCCTTCCCTTATAACCTAGTAGAATTGAAACCAGAAACCTACCAGGATTATCACAGTTATACCATCACTAGAATATCTACCATAGACAGGCTGAAAAAGTTTCTCTATACCATGAAATTCAAGTCAGGTAGAGTTTGGAAAGTGCAGAAACATTGCAGACTAAATGGTTAATATTTAGTAGGTTCGAGGTAAATAAATATTTGCATAAGATCGGATACAGAATCCAAATATTCTTAGATAAAAATTGTAAAAGGTGGATTTGCATAGGCAAATGTATTTTGAAGATAACTGTTTATAAAGCTGAGTAAAATTAAATATATCTTATTCTTGCAACTTCAAATTTCATTTTTCACTATACTGCTGGAAATGTTGGTGCCAAAATTTCCATGATGGAATAACATGGCATGGAACTTAGATGGATTGTCTTTGAAAGTGGGGTCAGAACTCTGATCAACTCTCACAGCTAATGTTAACAAGGTTGGTGCTCGCCCATAAAATGCCTGCTTCCAATTTTATGACTGTACGTAAAGTGTGTACGATTTTCCAACTTGTACTTAATTTATCACGACTAGGACAACTTGCTCATGACTGTAGCAAAATACAGTGCACAGGAATATTGGTTAATAGCACAACACATTTACTAGGTACATTGCATCCAGCAAAAAGAAGCAACGTTTAACAAATGAAGCAGTCACTGTCTGTTCCTCAAAACCTCAGAGGCTCACCCTCTATGTGATTGCAAGAGAGTTTCTTTGTCTTTTGCCTACAGTTTCCCTTCTTTATTGCTGTTTGTTTTCTCCCTCACCTCACATTTTATTTGCTCTTCCTTTAACTTTCAAATACCAGAACTACCTTACAAAAATGCATTTCACACAAGAACATAAATTTAGGAGGAAAGAACTGCAGTTGTTGGTTGAACTCTCATCGGAGAGAGGAGGAGAACTCATTCAAAGTAGACATACCTTAAGTATACCTTAAGTCTACCTTAGATATGCCCAGACAGTCTGAAGAGGGTCTCGACCCAAATCGTCAACCATTCCTTCTCTCCAGAGATGCTGCCTGTCCCGCTGAGTTACTTCAGCATTTTGTGTCCACCTTCAACATAAATTTAGAAGCAGGACGTAGGCTCTCAGCCTCTCAATCCTGCTCCACTATTCCATTTGATAATGGCTGATCTATGTTGGCTTCAACTGCACCTCTGCTCCAGTTTCCTCATAGCCTTCCATCCCTCAATCTTTCTAATGCTTATTTATTCCCTCCTTAAATATATCTAATGATCTGATGTCCTCCACACGGGGTGGGGGGTGGGGGTTGGGTGGGGGTTAGGGGCGAGATTTTCAGAGATTCACTAACCTCTGAAAAAAAAATTTGCCTCACACCTCAGCTTTAAATGAATGACTTCTCATTTTGTAGCTATGTCCTGTTTGTGAACCTCCCACTAATGAAAACATCTCAACATTTATTCTAAAATTCTCTTGGGATCATGTATTTGAATAACGTCACCTGGCCTTCTTCCGAACTCTTCAACCGTCCCAAATATGACTTGGCTTGTTAACAAACAGCTGCAAGTTTCAACCCATCTTTTACTTTCTCCCACTCAATTTTCAGGCCTTACTTGCTTCAAATACACTCCTTTTGTTAGGATAATCCTGGTAGATGTAGATGTGCAACATGACAGCCTAAAGTAATGCTGTGGCTTTCATATCTTACAAGTTTTAATACAACGTTTCAGCACATTCCTCGTGGTCAGCATTATTTTACTTCATTGACGAAGATGCTTTGTTGTCTCTCTTACACTATATTAATAGATAATCTTTTTTTTGTCATCCTTCCAACAACATTCCATTTTTACCATGATATTAGAAAATTAAGATACCTTTGGAGCATTTTAAAATTAGTTTAGTTTATTGTCATGTGTATCGATGTACAGTAAAAAGCTTTTGTTGCGTGCTTTCCAGTCAGCAGAAAGATTTCAGTAAAGTCTGATTAACGATAGTCCGAGGGTCTCAAATGAGGTAAAAAGTGGCTCAGGACCGCTCTCTAGTTGGTGATAGGATGGTTACGTTGCCTGGGAAGAAACTGTCCCTAAATCTGGAGGTGTGCGTTTTCACACATTTGTTCCTCGTGCCTGATGGGGGGGGGGGGGGGAGGGAGTGTCCAGAGTGAGACTCGTCCCTGATCATGCTGGTGTCCTAGCTGTGGCAGCATGAAGTATAGATGGAGTCAGTGGACGGGTGGGTAGTTTGCGTGTTGGTCTGGGCGGCGTTCACAATTCCCTGCAATTTCTTGTGGTCTTGGATGGAGCTGTTCCAAAACCATGATGTCGTGCACCCCAATAAAAAGCTTTACATTTGCTTAAGGTACCTCGTGCAAGAGTCAAGAGTGTTCTCAGTTTAACCTGAGGGGTTTGCTCAACAATTCCTAGGCAATTCCAAATGGTCAAAAGTTAACAGCAGTAGAGACCAAAAGAGAGTATTAGGAATCCATATACATAAAACATTAAGATGTCATGGGCATATCCAGAAAATAATCAAATACCCATACATTTCAGACCTTTATATCTAGAGGACAAGAATGAGATGGCAAATATCATCCCACTGCTATACAAATCTCTTCTTAGACCCATTGGTGACGTATTGAGCGGGCATCCAGACACCACACCATAGAAAATAAATATTTGTTGGCCTTGGAAAAAGTGCAGAGAAAATGTAACAAGATGCTATCCAAACCCAAAAGTTTAATTAAGAGGATAAATCAAGGTTTGATATGATTGAAGTTTTCAAAATGTTAAGGAGAACTGGATGAGCAAATGGCAACCATACATCTTGGTTGGAGATGCTAGCGATAGGGATAAATGCAATAATTAGAACATCAACCCATGCTGAAGATGATGGATCTCTGGATGATTCTTCTGCAAATAGCAGCTAATGTCAGGTCAGTAGGCAATTCTAAATCTTTTAACCAAAGGATTAAGAGGAAAAGGCAAGTACACAGAAATAGGTGATATGTTTAAGAAAGAACTGCAGATGCTGGAAAAAATCGAAGGTAGACAAAAATGCTGGAGAAACTCAGCGGGTGTGATGAAGCCGAATTTTAGTTAAAAATATAAGAAGATATTAAATTGGCTTTTGGGCTAGCTTACAGCTTATATTTAGTCTCAAATTAGGCTTGCCTCAGGTTGCGGTGTGTGAGATAATAAATACTATAACATTGTTTCCCAAGTGACAAGCAGAGAAGGAGCTAGAGTCATCTCTTTGAAGTAAGATGTCGTAAACCAAGTGTCCTATGTTTATGAGGGACGAGGTGACAGAGAGGAAGCAGAGGAAGAGCTAGGGTGATCTCTTTGAAGTAAGATGTCGTAAACCAAGTGTCCTATGTTTATGAGGGAGGAGGTGACAAGAGAGGAGAAGCTAGACTGATCTAAGGGATTGTGACAAAATGCCTTTGATGTGATGCCTTTTCCTGTACCTCTGACCATGACTAATGTCTGTGGAATGTGCTAAGGTGACAAAAAAAACACTATATAATGCGATGTAATTCTGTTGTTCAGAGAAGTGGATGAGGACGGTGAAGTGTCAGTAATTGCTTACTTGACTTAGAGTTCTACCTCCCTTCCATCGGCCGATAATAAGTAACATTTTGAACTGGTCTACCAAACAGTTTGTGTGTTATCTGTTTATTAAGAAGCGAACCTGTTAAGTTGTTATAAAAGTAACTTTTTCAGGTGAGGCAGCATCTATGAAGCGAAGGAATAGGTGACGTTTCGGGGTCGAGACCCTTCTTCAGACTGATGTGGGGGTGGGGGGGGGGAGGAGACAGTAGGTTGTGGGAGAGCTGGGAAGGGGAGGGGAAGGAGGTAGAAAGCAAGGACTACCTGAAATCTGAGAGGTCAATGTTCATACCGCTGGGGTGTAAACTACCCAAGCAAGATATGAGGTGCTGCTCCTCCAATTTGCGATGGGACTCACTCTGGTCATGGAGATAGTTCAGTTATGCCCCTGTCCCACTTAGGAAACCTGAACGGAAACCTCTGGAGACTTTGCGCCCCACCCAAGGTTTCCGTGCGGTTCCCGGAGGTTTTTGTCAGTCTCCCTACATGCTTCCACTACCTGCAACCTCCGGCAACCACCTGCAACCTCCGGGAACCGCACGGAAACCTTGGGTGGGGCGTAAAGTCTCCAGTGGTTTCCGTTCAGGTTTCCTAAGTGGGACAGGGGCATCCTCTGACACTGCATGTCAGAGCTGGATTGAGTTGATTAGAAAGCCTCCTCCTATTCCTGTTTCTATAAAGGCACCCTTGTTGAAAGCATGGTGGGTTTAGTACTGGTCTCAGGAATTATAGGAACAAACAAAACGTTTTTTATTTCACTTGTACTGGTACAGTGAAAAGCTTTGTTTTGCATGCTATTCAATCATATCAGATAATACTATGCATAAATAGAATGAAGCCAATCTCAAGTACAATAGGTAGAGCAAAGAGTATAGACTTCTCAACATTGCAGCACTTTAGTTCCTTAGACAAAGTCGAATGTCTTCAATTAGGTAGAGGTGAATCGAACAGTACCCTAGTATACAGAAGGATGGTTCAGAAGTCTGATGACGGAGGTAAGAAGCAATCCCTGAGTCTGGCGGTGCGCGCTTTCAAGCTTCTGTACCTTCTGCCGGACAGGAGCAGGAAGATGAAGGATGGACCGGGATTCTTTGATTATGTTGGTAGCAATGTTACAACATTTTGAGATTTTAAAAATCAAGTCTTTAATTTATCCCATCACATAAAGCATAGCAATAAGTTTAATTTGACACCTAATTCACTTTCATATCTTCAGTATTAAAAAGGTTATGGTCATTTTCATACTCGGAAATTGGCATCTTGTTCCCTATTGCTTTTTCATTGACTTAACACAAAAGCTGTGATCGAGAACATTTAAAGGCCGATAACTTTCTTAAAATTTAAGAGAACTGAAAGAAATTTTCAGTTATTATAGATTGAAGCATTCTGAAACAAATATGAAACAATCTTACTTAGATGACGAAATTAAAGCATATAATTAGTTAGTTACCTAATTGTAGCTAATTACAAAATTCAATTACTAGATCTAAACATCTATGCATTTCTTAAGAATAGATTTACATTTTTAAATAGCCTAAGTGTCCAAATAACATTCACACAATAATTCAGAATATAACATAATTTTTAAATCTCATTGTCATGGGTTTATAGGCCAAATGGAAGGAATTTAATGTTTAATACCTGTAAATTAATGGCCATTTAAATCAGCTTGTGAGTGGGTTTTACTGGAACTGGACCATTTAGAACGTTCAGATGCGGTGAATTTATACCCCCATATCTGCAGCAAATACACTGCCGATTCTTCGGGGGGGAAAATCACCGTTTCGCAACGTAAAATGTGAATTAAATACATCTTAAGCAACACTTTTATACATAAAAATAAACTACTTTCTTTTACCTGGTCCTGCATAAAATCCATCCCAGTTGTCGGCATTGACGGCTTCAGAAGCTGCTTTTAAAATCATTCCAGCGATTAACTTGTCGGGTGAATTTTTTTTAAAAACACACAGAACGGCCGTAGGAACGATTCTTTAGCAAAATCTTGCACTCCAACAAATATAATTCAGGACCAGGTCGGGAAAAAACCCCGTTTTAACCCCACCCCCCCCCCCCCCCCCCCTCAAACGTGCCAAAATCGCCCACACGGCCAGTGGCAGAATTACAGCGCCGCTGAAGGTAAGTTTTGTAACATACCTAATGTTGGCTGCTTTTCCGAAGCAGCAGAGGTGCAGATGAAGTCAATGGTGGGAAGTCTATATGATGGACTGGGATATATATACACCTTTTTGCAATTTCTGACAGTCTTGGGCAGAGCTATTCCCAAATCATAGTTTAAGAATAAGGGGCAGGCCATTTAGGACTTAGATGAGGAAAAACTTCTTCACCCAGAGAGTTGTGAATCTGTGGAATACTCTGCCACAGAAGGCAGTGGAGGCCAATTCACTGGATGTTTTCAAGTTAGATTTAGCTCTTAGGGCTAAAGGAATCAAAGGATATCGGGAAAAAGTAGGAACGGGGTACTGATTTTAGATGTGTAAGAAGGAACTGCAGATTCAGATTTAAGCAGAAGATAGACACAAAAAGTTGGAGTAACTCAGCGGAACAGGCAGCATCTCTGGAGAGAAGGAATGGATGAAGTTTCAGGTCGAGACCCTTCTTCAGACGTGTCTCGACCCGAAACATCACCCATTCCTTCTCTCCAGAGATGCTGCCTGTCCCGCTGAGTTATTCCAGCTTTTTGTGTCAATCTTACTGATTTTAGATGATTAGCCATGGTCCTATTGAATGGTGGTGCTGGCTCAAAGAGCCAAATGGCCTACTACTGCACCTATTTTTCTATGTTTCTATGTTTCAAACTGTAATGCAAACCGACAGTACCCTTTTCATGGTGTAACTGTAGAGGTTTGTCCTGTTCTTCTTAAAAACGAATTCTGTACTTAGTTTTAGTTTTACTGCTGAATAAAATGCATGTGACTACTTTTAAATGACAATTACTTGGCATAAGATATGGAACATAGTTTGGAATCTAGTTATATAAATAAAATAATAAGTGTTTTTCTGGTTATTTTTGTAGATTGATCATGAAATTCTGTTGTATGTTTAGCAATTCTGAGTTAACAAGAGAGCAGTCTATAAATCAGGCTGCTTTGCCATGAGAAACAATTTTCTAAAACAAGAAACAATTCTCTAAATGCTGCTATCAGTATTTAATTTCCATGTGTCTTAAGCCCCTGTCCCACTAAGGAGACCTAAACAGCAACCTCTGGTGACCTTGCCCGCCACCCATGGTTTCCATGAGGTCACCGAAGGTTTTGGTCACTCTCCCTAATGGTCGAAAGTGGTTTTCCGCGTGGTCGAGGCTTCATCTAGGTTGCTGCTATTTTTTCATCATGTTTAAAACCGGCCTCGACTAAAAATAGATTGCCGTTTTAAAAATCGATAATTTTTTAGTCGCAGATCTAGTCGAAGCCGGTTTTCTTCATAGTCGACGAAGGTTTTCAACATATGCGTGGGAGATGGTAGGAGGTTGCATGTCACCTTGACTTGATTTTTTGGGTGGCAGGCAAGGTCACCAGAGGTTGCTGTTTGGATCTCCTAAGTGGAACAGGGGCTTTAGCTTACATAGTATGACAATTATATTAAAGTTGATAATTGACATGAGTGATGAGACAACAGAGATAATTGTTGAATGTAGTGGCAAAAGCTACCTTCTGAATCCTCAAGGATAGAATGATAATTTCCATTTACTCAGTTAAACAGGTAAAACTTTAAAACCTTAAATTAATTGAACGCCATTTT
Organism: Amblyraja radiata; assembly: GCF_010909765.2. Taxonomy (NCBI): domain Eukaryota; kingdom Metazoa; phylum Chordata; class Chondrichthyes; order Rajiformes; family Rajidae; genus Amblyraja; species Amblyraja radiata. The sequence continues at coordinate 26,269,785 of NC_045966.1, forward strand.
AAAAGGTAGCAAAAGATCAATACACCAACCATCAATCACTTTGAGTGACTGTTATAAATGAGTTTATTTTCTCTCCACTACTGTCATCTTGCTCTGATCCAGGCTGGTATTAATAGAAACATAGAAATATAGAATAATAGGTGCAGGAGTAGGCCCTTCCAGCCAATATGATCATGGCTGATCATCTAAAATCAGTACCCTGTTCCTGCTTCTTCCCCATATCCCTTGATTTCTTTAGCCCTAAGAGCTAAATCTAACTCTCACTTGAAAACATCCAGTTAATTGGCCTCCACTGCCTTCTGTGGTAGAGAATTCCACAGATTCACAACTCTCTGGGTGAAGAAGTTTTTCCACATCTCAGTCCTAAATGGCCTACCCCTTATTCTTAAACGGTGACCCATGGTTCTGGACTCCTCCAACATTGGGAACATTTTTCCTGCATCTAGCCTGTTCAATCCTTTAAGAATTTTAAATGTTTCTATAAGATCCCCTCTCATCCGTTAAAATTCCAGTGAATACAAGCCCAGTCGACCCATTCTTTCATCATATGTCAGTCCCGCCATCCCTGGAAATAACCTGGTTAACCTACGCTGCACTTCCTCCACAGCACGAATGTCCTTCCTCAATTTAGGAAACCAAAATTGCACACAATACTCCAGGTGCAGTCACACCAGGGCCCTGTACAACTGCAGTAGGACCTCCCTGCTCCTAAACTCAAATCTTCTCACAATGAAGGCCAACATGCCATTGGCTTTCTTCACTGCCTGCTGTACCTGCATGCTTACTTTGAGTGACTGATGTACAAGCACACCCAGGTCTCGTTGCACCTCCTCTTTTCCTAATCTGCCTTATCCTGTTCTTGCCACCAAAGTGGATAACCTCACATTTATCCACATTATATTGCATCTGCCATGCATCTGCCCACTCACCCAACCTATCCAAGTCACCCTGCAACCTCATAGCATTCTCATTGCAGCTCACACTGCCACCCAGCTGTGTGTCATCCGCAAATTCTGAGATGTCACATCTATTTCCCTCATCTAAATTGTTAATATATATTGTTAATATATATTCTGAAAAGGACTACATCTACTCTTTTCTTCCTGTCTGCCAACCAGTTCTCTATCCATTTCATAGCAAAAGGATTTGAGTTTCATAGCAAAAGGATTTGAGTATAGGAGCAGGGAGGTTCTACTGCAGTTGTACAGGGTCTTGGTGAGACCACACCTGGAGTATTGCGTACAGTTTTGGTCTCCTAATCTGAGGAAAGACATTCTTGCCATAGAGGGAGTACAGAGAAGGTTCACCAGACTGATTCCTGGGATGTCAGGACTTTCATATGAAGAAAGACTGGATAGACTCGGTTTGTACTCGCTAGAATTTAGAAGATTGAGGGGGGATCTTATAGAAACGTACAAAATTCTTAAGGGGTTGGACAGGCTAGATGCAGGATGATTGTTCCCGATGTTGGGGAAGTCTAGAACAAGGGGTCACAGTTTAAGGATAAAGGGGAAATCTTTTAGGACCGAGATGAGGAAAACTTTTTTCACACAGAGAGTGGTGAATCGGTGGAATTCTCTCCCGCAGAGGTATTTGAGGCCAGTTCATTGGCTATATTTAAGAGGGAGTTAGATGTGGCCCTTGTGGCTAAAGGGATCAGGGGGTATGGAGAGAAGGCAGGTACAGGATACTGAGTTGGATGATCAGCCATGATCATATTGAATGGCGGTGCAGGCTCGAAGGGCCGAATGGCCTACTCCTGCACCTATTTTCTATGTTTCTATATTTCTATGTCTATGTCAATACCCTACCCTCAATACCATGTGCTCTAATTTTGCACACAAATCCCTTGTGTGAGACCTTGTCAAAGGCTTTTTGAAAGTCCAGATACACCACATCCATTGGCTCTCCCTCATCCATTCTACTTGTTACATCCTCGAAAAATTCCAGAAGATTAGTCAAGCATGATTTCCCCTTTATAAATCCATGCTGGCTGACTGATCCTGTCATTGCTTTCCTAATGCGCTGCTATAACATCTTTAATAATCGACTCAAGCATCTTCCTCACTCCCGACATAAGGCTAAATGGTCCATAATTCCCCGCTTTCTCTCTCCCTGCTTTCTCAAAAAGTGGAGTTACATTGGCTATCCTCCAGTCCACAGGAACTGATCTAGAGTCGAGAGAACATTGGAAAATGATCACCAATGCATCCACGATTTTCAGGGCCACCTCCTTGAGTACTCTGGGATGTAGACCATCAGGCCCTGGGAATTTATCTGCCTTCAGTCCCAACAGTTTACCTAACACCATTTCCTGACTAATGTGGATTCCCTTCGGTTTCTCCCACTAGGTCCTTGGTCCCCTAGTATTTCTGGTAGATTGTTTGTGTCTTCCTTTGTGACAACAGAACCACAGTATTTGTTGAACTGTTCTGCCATTTCTTTGTTTCCCATTTTAAATTCATCTGTCTCTGATTGTAAGAACCTACATTTGTCTTCACTAATCTTTTCCTTTTAACATATCCAAAGAAGATTTTAGAGTCAGTTTTTATATTCCCCACAAGCTTTCTTTCATGTTCTCTCCCCCCCCCCCCCCCCTCCTCTTAATTAACCTCTTTGTCCTCCTCTGTTGAGTTCTAAATTTCTCCCAGTCCTCTGGTTTGCTGCTTCCTCGGGCCAATTTATATGCAATTTCCTTGGATTTAACACTATCCTTGATTTCCCTCATTAGCCACGGTTGAGCCGCCTTCCCCATTTTATTTTTTTGCCAGACAGGGATGAACAATTTTTGGAGTTCATCCATGCGCTCTTTAAATCTTTGCTATTGCATCTCCACCATCAACCCTTTAAGTATAATTTGCCAGCCTGTCCTAACCAATTCCCGCCATACCTTCAAAGTCTTTCTTTAAGTTCAGGACCCTAGTCTCTGAATTAACTGTGTCACTCTCCATCCTAATGCAGAATTCCACCATATTGTGGTCACTGTTGACCAAGTAGCTTTGCACAACAAGAACTAATCCTTGTTGAAGGGTTTCTGAAGAAGGGTTTCGGCCCGAAACGTCGCCTATTTCCTTCGCTCCATAGATGCTGCTGCACCCGCTGAGTTCCTCCAGCAATTTTGTGTACCTAAGAACTAATCCTTCCTCATTACACAATACCCAGTCGAGGATGGCCTGTCTCTAGTCGGTTTTTCTACATATTGGTTTAAAAAAACATCCCGCTTACATTCCAGGAGATCCTCCTCCTCAGCGCCGCTATCAATTTGGTTGGCCCAATCTACAGTATATGTAGATTAAAGTCACCCATGAAAACTGCTGTACCTTTGCTACATGCATCCCTAATTTCATGCTTGATGCTATCCCCAACCACCCTAGTGCTGTTTGGTGGTCTGTACACAACTCCAACAAGCCCTTTCTGCCCTTGGTTATTTCGCAGTTCTACCCATACCGATTCTACAGCATCCAAGCTAATGTATCTCCTTGCTATTGCATTAATCTCCTCTTTAACCAGCAATGCCACCCCACCTCCTCTTTCTTTCTGTCTATCCTTCCTGAATATTATATATCCCAGCATATTTAGCTCCCAGCCTTGGTCACCCTGGAGCCATGTCTCCGTAATTCCAGTTATATCATATTCCTTGCACATTCAATTCATACACCTTATTACGAATGCCCCCTTGCAATAAGGCACAAGGCTTTCAGGTTTATTTTACTTATCTCCCTTCTACCTTTTGCTTCTGACCTTTATGTCCCTCTGTTTCCTTGCATTGGTTCCCATCTCTCTGCCCTGTCAATTTAAACGTGACCTTTCCCCCCACATTGTTCAGTTTAAACCCACCCGTGCATCATTAGTAAACCTGCCGGCCAGAATGTTGGTCCCCCTCCAATTAAGGTGCAAACCATCCCTTTTGTGCAGATCACCCCTGCCCCAGAAGAGATCCTAGTGATCTAGAAATCTAGATCCCTACCCCCTGCATCAACTCCTCAGCCACACAATCAGATCCCCTATCTCCCTGTTCCGATCCTCTCTAGCACAAGAACATACCTGAACTTTGATTTCAACAAGTCACCATGCAATGACTCGTATTACTTGACCGACCCAGCTGGATCTTTATTCGAGAATATAAAATCCCTGCAGAACAATCAAAAACCTGGTAGATGGTCAACAATACCATATTTTGGAGCACAGAACTGCTCGAGAACGCCTCGAATTCTCTCACTAATCCAAATTAATTTACACAGCAGACCTCCAGTGTCCACAAGTTCCAGATTAGGTTTTGATGGCATTATTTTAATAAGGTATTCATGTTTTGAAATGTCCAATTGTGAGATATTATCATGAAGCCACGAAATAGTGTGGTTAGGAAATTAGTGAATTCTCTCCCTCTGCACTCCACCCCATCACTACACCACCTCCTCTCTATCCCGCCATCTAGGAGGGTGGACGGGAGAACCTTGAGATCTTTGTGAGGGGAAGGAACTGCTCTCATTTGTGGGAGCTGTGTGCAGGTTGTAAACCTGTAGTGATGATCTACTATTTAAGCTTCCACCTAACAGAAACCTAGTCATTCCCCATTGACCTACCTCAGGAAAATATCTCAGCCCACAGTGTGAAAGGCACAAGAGTTAGTGTGATGGCATTCCAACATTTCTTCTGATTGCTTTGAACGCTGAAAATAAACAAGTGACTTTTAACACTATGCACATGATGTAACCAAATTAGGTAAGGTTAAAATTAGAAGATAACATCCCTGAAACCACTCTGAAACCCCTTCACCTCAGTGTGGACACATTCTGTGTGAGCATAATATCATACAGCATGATTCTCACATTTACGTTTTTAGCAACATTAATGCAAAAAAAAGTATGATTGGTCCTGGTATGCAAGGTTGCTATGGCAATAGAGACATTTACATTTTTTTTAAAAGCTAATCTTCGTATTGATGGCTCTGTGATAGTTGACCATAGACAAATACTGGCCGAGAACCAAACTGGTTTCTCACACACACACAGCTTATTCTTTGCCACAAGTTTCTTTGGGCAAGGATTAATGTACCATGCTGGGTTTCCTCAGACAGATGTCTCAATTGTGCCTTTATTAGCATTCAGTGGTTCCAAATATATCTGGCCCAATGGGAAAAGTGAATTAGTCAAGAGTTCAGCTAATGACCAGGCTTTCCTTCATGCTCTGTTCTATTTTTTTTAAAGAATTCCTGAGAAAATTCAGCCACTTAGAGGACATTTTATCATTAATGTCACATCTTCCTTGTTGCACTTCCAGATGGTGGCCCAGATCTTGCTAAGTATTAGAAATGAAATCAAGTCCGCCCCCAATGGAAATCCCAAATTTGTAGATCCTGTTATTTAACTGTGCTCCCGACTCCTTGTAGAGTCCAGCAGTGAAGGTAAACCTTGCAAAATCTCCAGGATTAACAGTGGAGAAAATCAACTTTTGGATTCGAGCACAAGATCTACGTGCCAGTTTATAGCACTCATGCTGGAAAATTTTAGGCATCAGCTCATCGGCTACAGATATTCCCGGCCAGTAATCTGACTAGAAATTAGTCCGTGTGTGCATCCTTCGTGGTTGACTAAGTGAGCATGCATATTGTTTGTTTCAAGAACCACTTTTGCATCTATCACAAATCTTGTAAATAAATAACAAGTTTCTCAAGTTGCAGCTGTTTCTGCCTCCCTCTCATACACTACCCAGAATGAGCCAAACACACATTCGTTCCCAGGCTTTCAAACAGCCAAAAGCCCTCCAACACTGACCCTTCGTGGACTGCCTGTTCATTGTCTCCAACAATCATGCCACTCCATACACCCTTTCTCAGATCCTCCTTATCCCCTCTGAATGATGAGTCCATCCATTTTATGACTCAACACCAAAGAAAAAACAATTATCCTTGTAAAGTGTGCAACAACTTGGATAACTCATTTTACTTTTAGAAAAACACCACATTCCATTTGATTCTGTGACACAGGAAAAGCGTCATCCAGCATGGAAACAGGCCCTTCAGCCCAACTCGTCCGTGCCAACCAAGTTGCCCATCGATGCTAGTCCTATTTACCTGCATTTCACCTGCAGTATCACCCTTTAAACAAAGAATATAAAACAGTGCAGCACAGGAACATGCTAGTCCTATCCCCCAATCCCCTGCAAATACATGTGCCTATCTAAAAGTCTCTTAAATATTATTATCATACTGTATCTGCTTCCACCCCTGGTAGTGTGATCCAACTAACCACCACAAGGTAATTTTGTCCAGATTAAAGGAGGTGCCAGACCACCAGTTGCCGGAAAATTGGTGGTGGATGTACCCATTCCCAATCTATTCACTCCACCTCACCCCTTCGCTACCAGACACTCCCAACCTAATTCCCCCTTCATTCCCCAACACTACCACCACTCCAACTACTGCTCAACAACCCTGTTTACCACTTACATGTTTTTCTACCGTATAAGTATAGCCAGCAAATGGGAAGAGGCATTCTTTGAGAAGTGGGTTCTTATAATTGTGCGGCTTGTTTTGCAGGAAATGGAGACCAATGTTCTAGGCCATGGAGTCTGACAATGGGAACCCAGCTTAGTGGAGTTAAAAACGACTGATATTTATGTTAAATTATTACCTATCTTGGCAGTTTTCCCTTGCCCAACCAGACATGAATTGGTGCAAGGTGCACCCATTACTTAAAGAGGAATTGGCTGTTGGTTATTAATGACTACCGAAACTCAGCTAAACTCACTTCTTAATAATTCATCCAGTGAGGAGTTCCGAGAATCCTTCTCATTGAGGCAGTGGTGACCTCTCAAATAAACAGTGAAGACCTGCTAAGCCACATGCATTGACATCAGAAAAAGTTAAATACTTCTGATGGCAGTAAGACCACTTTACATCCATGATTCTATAAACTATATTTTAATGTTTTCTTATTGCATCATGAAAATGAACTTTCTTACTAAAAATGAAAAAATTAAGCTATATCGTATGGTTTCTGCTGAAGCCCAACAAGAAGACTAAGGGGTAAACACAGTAGCCATGTGCTGAGAAATGCAAAGCTGTGACCAACCCCATGCATGTCTTACTCATAAAGGGGCTGAACCACTGTGGCGACCTAATCTGCGAGTTTAGAAGAGTTTGCCCCAGACTCAAACTGGCAGCATGGTCGACACAAGGTCATAGGAGGTCCTATGAGGTCACTGGAACTCTCCTTCATGCTCGAGGGAAGTTTCTGCATACTCGCGATCTCAGCTAGGTCGTGGAAAATATTACAGCATGTTGAAAAAATGTCCGCGAGTATGGTTCTTTTTAACTTGTAGTGCAGTGGAGTGCGGTCGCTATTTAGTTACAGGCAGTCGAGGGCAGCCGTAGGCAATCTCCTTCGCTGACCGGGCATTTTGATTGGCTCATTTGAGGTTTCAGGACCAGGGAAAACCGACCGGTAAGTAAAATGCCCACTAAACTTTATTATACTTCTTAAAAGTGTCTCCACTTCCTTCTCCCCTCCTTCTCTCCCCTTCTCTCCCCTTCTCTCCCCTTCTCTCCCGCTTCTCCACTTCTCCTGCCCCGTGCTCTCCAAAAGACTTACGGTGCATTCTAGCAGCCGTCTTTTACCTCCCTCTTCATCGCAGGTGTGAATTTCAGACAGTGCTCCCCCACTTTACCTGGCCCCCGCCTTTGCGATGTGTTTGTGTGTGGATGCGATCGGTCGATGCAGCTCGCGGTTTCAATGTGGACGGTCGATCCAGCTCAAGGTTTTCCAGGCGAGTGCCCTCGATCATGAAGGTCGAAGACACTCTCTTTTTACCTCGCTGATTAATTCGCCGCAGTGGGACAGCCCCTTAAGGTCATGTGATAGGAGTATAATTAGGCCATTTGGCCCACCGTCTAATCTGCCATTCAATCATGGCTGATCTATATCTCCCTCCTATACCCATTCCACTGCCTTTTCCCCATAACCTCTGACACCTGTACTAATCAAGAATATATCTATCTCTGCCTTAAAAATATCCACTGACTTGGCCTCTACAGCCTTCTAATGACTCAGGTTCCATCCCTGGTTCACAAGCCTCCAGTTTCCAGCACTAACCCACTACTTCTTTCTTGACCTGCTGCCCGATCCCATCCAACCTCAATCTGATGTCTAAACTCAACAATCACAATACCCCCCCCCCCCCACCCCCCCACCATTAGTCCATTATCCTCTCATCTCATTGAACCCTATTCCCGTCAAGTATCGGTCTTCCAGTCAGTCCAGCAGCCACCTCTAAGGACTCCCCCAACTTTGCTCTTGGACTTACTGTTGAGGCCCAAACCTACTGACTGATGCATTTCATCCTAAAGGTATTATTTTGGAGATTTCCTGGTGCCCAGATCAATATTTTAATGTCTGAAGAAGGATCCCAGCCCGAATCATTACCTATCCATGATCTCCAGTGATGCTGCCTGACCTGCTGAGTTACTCCAGCACTTTCTGCCTATTTCAATTCTTGACCAATTTGAATAAAACAAATTAAAAGGGCATTTTCATTTTGCTTTTGTCAAATTATTCACTACATTCCAACACTACAAAGAACACCACTGACTGCAGAGCACTTTGAGGTACCCTGTAGGTTGTGATTGTCTATAAAATGCAAGTCGCTCTTCCCTCTCACAATTAAATTTAAAGTGTGAATTCAGTAACCTGAGAAATCTGGACCAAACTTTATAGTGCGATTATTGATCCATGAAGAAAATTGACCCAGTAGAAGATAAACGCTTCATCCTTTTTTGATTTTGATCTAAAAAGTAAATCAAAATACTTGGCTTCCACAGATTTAGACCTCTGGAGACTTTCACAGCTCAAGCTCTCACAGCCTTGCAGGGGCTCGTTCTGAACCACGGTAATATAGTGACAGAATGAATACTTAATACAGGCTCCTCTGTGACTGGAGTAAAAGGATCAGCCATGCATCTCAGCAGGATTCTACACCCTCCTACTCTTTGTCTTGATGGCCTATTGTACCACACACTCTCACATTTCTTTCCTGCTTTCCATACCATCAGCTTAATGGACTGTAAAGCCAACTAACAATAAAAGCTGCAAATTCAATGTCCAAAATTAGAATCATGCAAACTCTCCAGAGAGAAGCCTCTTGATGGTAATTTGTTGGGATATTTACTTGTTTAAAAACATTTGTTTAAGCTTACTTGCAAATGAAAGTGATTTAATGCATTTCAAGAAGCACACAAACACATTATCTAATTTATTAAATTAACAATAAACCATGATGCCGACATTTGTATGCACTTATTTAAAATGTTTTTTTTTTAATTAAAGTCCTATAATAGTTACTTAGTAATTAAATCTGGTGTCAACTCTGATAGCATAAAAGTTGGTACAAAAGCAAGTCATCCTCTCAATTTGCATTTTAAAAAGAAAAAAGTTGGAAAAAAATGTAAATTTATTGTCAATTGGGAATTAATTTTAAAAATTCCAGAAGTGGAGAAAGTGCCTCAGGTCGATTAAAGAGACTATAACCAAATAAATATATTTTGAAGTGTACTGTTTCATCTATTGTGGCATTGCAAAATTAACATAAGTAACTGAGACAGGGGCAGGGAAAGTTATGGCACTAACTAATTCCCATAATATCTGCATATGTAGCATAACTTTCAAATCATTGGATTCAATCTGAACCCAATAGAGTCACGTAAACTATGTCATCGCGCCAACCCTCTCAATCTTTCTTGCTGCAATATTGCAAGCCCCTCCGATAAGTGAGCGGAGTTGCTCTACATTTGTTCTATGGGCATCTGTTGAATTTGTTGAACCTCCATGGCATCCTCTCCAGATCCAAGATCGGCCCACCCCAACCTCAGTAGTCGAGCTGTAGAATGCATTCATCACGTCATTTTCCATTCTTAGACTGAAGAACACCAGTAAATTGGAGGTTACACTAAACGTTTATAAAAAGAAATTGTCTTCTACTAATCTGCTGTTCACCACACAATAATCCCCTGCTACTCCCCTGCGATCCCCGCACACTTACACTAAGCTACACACACTAGCGACAATTTACAATTATACCAAGCCAATTAGCCTACAAACTTCTACATCTTTGGAGTGTGGGAGGAAACCGGAGATCCCGGAGAAAACCCCAGAAGCAGGTCACGGGGAGAATGTACAAAGTCAGCACAGACAAGTACCCGTAGTCAAGATTGAACCCGGGACTTTGCCGCTGAAGGGCAGCAACTGGTTTGCTCATTTTAATAGCAAAGCAAGACATCACTATTTTAAAATCAAGTCTTTGACATTAATGCACCTGGAGAAAATATATTTTTTAAAGCTGCATGATGTATATGCTTTCATATTTTCCCCTAAAAGATACCGAAATCATAATATACAGAGTAAAAACAATTAAATTACACCTTTCTCTACATTCAGCTTATTATCACTTGAATACAGTGCCAATGCTACTCATATGTCTTTCATCAGTGAAGTGTTTGGGAATATTTTTTCTCAGGGATTCGTCCCTCAATGTCCAGTCTTGACAGCAAAAAACAGTCACCATTGCAGTTTCCTGAGATATAATTGCTAATTTATGATCTTATGCAAAGCCAAAGTTGTGATCTGTCAAGTGGCATCTTGACGTTTCCATTAAATGACCAAGTACCTTCAAAAGACTGGTGGGGAAAGGATTTCAAATGAGCTCATGACGTATTGTTAAATCAGTATCAGGCCATTTCATGCAACTCGTTTAATATCTCTAAGTAATTTTCCCGATCCTTTGGTAATTTTAAAGTAAAACTAATTCATTTGTAAATGTGTTGACATTTGTAGACAAAAGGCCAGCCATCAGCACACTGCATGTTCAACTAATGGGCCGGCAATTATTTTCCTGCCATCATTGAAAGGGGTAAAGTTGGTTAGGTTGCTGAAACTGTTAATCCTGGCCAAATTGAAGAGACTGGGACTTTGAAATGGGGTAAAAGATTCAGGGCTGCTGGGAGATTTGGTCAATTTGGAATTGCTCTCTGCAGAACTGGGACAAGCAGTGGAGTGGTGCCAGTGTGTCTAGAACCTAGATACAAGTTGCAAGAAAAGAATAATGACATATGCAGACCCTGTCAATTAGGTGCCTAGGGGGAGCCCTGTTTTAATGTTCCACATTTCATACGGAAATACAAATTCGCTTTGTTAAATAAAGATTTTTTTAAATATTTGCCATATGGATTTTTTTACAAAACGGACATGGATAACAACCACTGCAAGGCCATCAGACACAAACGATTTGTTAACTACTACTGTTAGCACTTGTTAACAGCCAGTAGTTAACAAATAGTTATACAATGTGTCATCAATGCATCGATCCACATTCCTCAGTAAATGTAATTGTGTTTTGAACAAGTATTAATGACGCTGCGTTCCTTTGAATACAATTCAAGCGGCATCATTAATACTTGATCAAAACATAATTACATTTACTGAGGAAAGTAGATCGATGCATTGATGACACATTGAGAATTTCTTAAAACTCACCATCATGATTGAGGGCTTCTTCATGGCGAGCTTCTTCAGGTTAGTCATTCAATTTACCTACCAACCCACATTGTGTCTCTCTGTCTTTTCCTCTCTCCCTCCCTCTCTCTCTCTCTCTCTTTCACACGTTCTCTCTCCCGCTACCCATCTCGTCTCTCTCGAGCTCTCACTCCTTCTCTCTCACCCTGTTGCCCTGGCATTCCTAGAACCATTGACTTTTTGCGGTAGACAAAAATGCTGGAGAAACTCAGCGGGTGAGGCAGCATCTATGGAGCGAAGGAATAGGCAACGTTTCCGGTCAAAACCCTTCTTCAGACCCGGCCCAAAACGTTGGCTATTTCCTTTGCTCTATAGATGCTGCCTCACCCGCTGAGTTTCTCTAGCATTTGTGTCTACCTTTGTTTTTCCAGCATCTGCAGTTCCTTCTTAGACGTTTTGCGGTGACGGCTGCATCTGCAGTTCCTTTCTGTTGGGGGGTGGGGGGGGGGGGGAGAGTCCTGGCTCGTGGAGGCTCCTGATAAGTGATATGTTTCCTCCGCGGGTGCTACCTTGCCCGCTGATTTCCTCCAGCACTCTGTATTTTTTTGTTTGGCTATGAAGATGAAGGTGGACCCCCCTGTGTCTACCTTCAACTCCCTGTCTGTGATGACTCAGGGGGACGGGCAGGGGCTCTGGGGAGAGGGTTGCGTTTCTGGTCAAGACCCTTCTTCAGACAATCACAAGTACTCTCACCGACGAGAGTTCAGTTCAGTCTGAAAAAGGATCTTCTCTCCAGAGTTGCAGTGCTGCCTGTCCTGCTGAGTTACTCCAGCTTTTGTCTATCCTCAATTTTGGGGTTAAATAGACATTCTCATGGGGGGCTTTTAGTGTCTATCCACCATCCCCCACCCCCTTCCTGCCCAACCTCAGCCTCACGGACCTTAGCATACCCCTAGTTCCTAAAACCCATTTCCATCACTGATTGCAATATATATGTAACACCACATTGCAGGTTCTACAGAGATTTTGATTATATTGAGTGGATGTTTCCAGATTAATTAAGGGAATTAAACATTAAATTCCCTCCATCTGGCATATAAATTCCTGACTGGGATTTAAAAATCATGTTATATTGTGAATTCATGTGTGAATGGATTAATTTGTTATTTGGATACTTAGGCTCTTTTAAAAAATGTTCCTTTTCTTAAGAAATGGAATCTACAGGACAAGAAATTGTAAATTATTTACCTATCTGTTACGGACCTACAGCATATAATACAATAATATTAAAGTTCTGATCGTGAGAATACCACATTTTTGAATTTTCAAGGCAGTCTGGGTATTTATTACTATTTCCGTCACAACGGTCAATTTTGTAATTAGCTACAATTAGGTAATTAACTAATTATATGCTTTAATTTCAGGTCAGCCAAGTAAGATGTTTTATATTTGTTTCAGAATGCTTCAATCTATAATAACTGAAAATTTCATTCAGTTCTCTTAATTTTAAAGAAAGTTATGGGCTTTTGACTGTCCTCGATCACAGCTTTTGTGTTGTCAATGGAAAAGCAATAGGAAACAAGATGCTAATTTCCGAGTATGAAAATGGCCATAACTTTTTTAATACTGAAGATATGAAAGCGAATTAGGTGTCAAATTAAACTTCTTTTTATGCTTTATCTGATGGGATAAATTGCAGACTTGATTTTATAAACCTCAAAATTTTGTAACATTGCTAGAAAATATACCTGCATCTTGGAGGCCGAAGGTTAGGTTGTTAGCCAAGAAAGATAGACGTCGTTATCCCTCAGTACAGCACCATCAAGAACGATGTTGTTGTACTGAGGGATAGCCAAGTCTATCCCTCATTGCTAGCAATTGATGGGAAGCGGCTGTAAAGTGGGAAGCGGCTGTAAAAGGACAGCGCTGCGGGGGTGGGGGAGAGTTCCTTTCACAGCGTGTGGGTAGTCTGGCCAGGGGTAAAGTTGTGGGGAGGGCAGGAGCATTGAGAAGGAGAGGGTCGGGGATCATGCCAGCATCCAGCTCAAGAGCGGGTCAGCGGGCGATGGATAACAGGACAGCGGGTGGTGGAGCTTACTCCATATGTCAGTGTGAGTAACCTCAATTGATCCCTTGTTCGCACTGACACAGGAGTAAGCTCCACCGCCCGCTGTGATGTTATCCATCACCCGCTGACCCACTCCGCTCTATGATCTTTGCTCTTGAGTGGGTTACTGGCCTGAACCTCGACCCCCTCCTTCTCAACACTCCTGCCCTTCCCGCAACTTTACCTCTGGCTAGACTCCCCACATGCTGTGAAAGGAACTCTCCCCCCAATTGGTCCCTTGATCTAGTATAGTCATTCAATAAGAAGACAACTGATTCAACTTGGCCCGGTGTGCTCCCGTTTTTCCCACCATCTTTCCACCTGCCGTCGCCCTCCACCCCCCACCCATTCAGTAACTCATAAAGAAGGAGATTTGGAAGCCTTGGGCAAATTGAATTGTTACTTTATTTATTTTATTTTTTATTTTTACAAAGTGGAGAACAATCTGCGCATGCGCGTTTTAAGATGTTTTAAAAGCCGACTGACTGTCATATTACTCACGACACGTGCCTGAATATGATTCATTTATAATTATATATTTATATTTCTAGGAAAATTGTTCCCTTGGGCCCCGCACCTCCTCAGGCCGGCCCTGTGCTAGTCTACGGAAGCTGGCTAGCTTTGGAACAATTTCCTGATGAAAACCAGTGCTAAATATCTGCCATATCTTGATTCATATTCTTCACATTGTGCTGAAACAAGATCAGCTCCGGAATTATTGTGGAATGTTTCATTTACTGGTGTAATGTCCAGAGCCTGGGATAGATGATTCAGATACTAGACTTTGAATATTAGCAGTAAATTTAAAAAAAAATCAAATAAAGCTGAAATTAACAGTGTTGGTAACAGTGACAATGAAACCATCATAAATACAGGTCTTATAGAGAGATCCACTTTCAGTGTTTGGATAAAAGAAGTCTGCTTTGTACTCCAATACCTTGAACAGGTGGTGAACAAGATGCGGTCAAAACTGAAATGGACCCACCTATGCTGGCTCTTTGCATTTGTTACGTTGTGGTAATTCAGCCAAAATATAACAAATCTACCTGTATCAATTTAAAAGCTATTGCTAATGAAGCAGAAGATTGGGGAGTGCCAAAGAATCAAAATTACAGAAATACAAAATATGAGGGTTGTAAAACTGATGTCCTGAGACAGAGGCAACTCCACTGAAGGACTTGAACACAAGAATCTTAATCTGAGAACTTTAAATTGCATAATTCGAGGTGAAAAAGGCAAACCATTTCCATTAGAGAATTCTAAAATAACAATTTCTTAAAACTGCAATTAAATCTTTTTTTTTAATGTTGCAGTTTTTTTTTAATTGTACAAGTATTCATAAGGATAGCAGGGGGAGATACAATAAACGGCAGGTTTGTCCATTCTCCCCACAGATGCAGCCTGATATGCTGAGTATCTCCAAGCACTTTGTTGTGTGCTCAAGGGTAGCAGGCTGCACCTCATAGCTCTGGGACCCCAGTTTGATTCTAACCTCAGGTGCTATCTGAGAAGATATTGCATGTTCTCCCTGCGAGTGTACAATTTCTACCAGGGACTCCATCTTTCTCCCATATCCCAGATATGCTGCTAGGTTATTTGGCTACTGCAGCAATTAATGGTGATAACAAGAATCAAAGTGAAATTGATGATTATGTGAGAGGGATTAAGTGTAAGGATGCGGGGAAATGAGGATGAGGGGGAATAGGGTTAATAGGAATGCTTCCCTGGCATGGATTTAATGGACGAAAAGACCTCTTTCTATTTTAATGCTAGGCCATCTGGATTTGGGATAATTATCAAATGTGTCTCATATTTATCAATGTAACTATTTTTAAAGTTTCAAGACGATGCTTGATTGCATTAATTTTGGGACAAAATCAAGTATGTGATTATGCAAATTAGTTTAACAATAACACAAAATGTGCAATTTTAATGTGATTTTGAGCTCACTTACCAATTGAAGAAACTGAAGCGCCTTGTTATTTCAGATGATGCCGGTTAAGTATTTGGTTTTTCTAGTCATTTGATTGCATTGACAGGGGTAGTCTATTATTCTAATGGATCTGAGAGGGTTGCTATATGATAAATTATTTCATATCCAATTCAACAGCGAAGTTCAGTTACAGAAACGTTAGCTTTTCTCTTCTGTCCTAAGGCTGAATGTGAAAAAGTTTATTTGTCTCATTTTTTATTATTTCCCCAGAAAGTTGAAGAAACAATTTGTTGAAATATGAATCCAGTACTTCAAAAATAAGATCAGTTTCCTGTTCGTCACGGTGTGTGTCCGTATTACCTTGGCTTTGCACTGTGTGAATTTCAGACAGCGCTCCCCCCGCTTGCCCTGGCCCCCGCCTTTGCGATGTGTATATGTGTGTGTGTGTGTGTGTGTGTGTGTGTGTGTGTGTGTGTGTGTGTGTGTGTGTGTGTGTGTGTGTCTGTGTGTGTGTGTGTGTGTGTGTGTGTGTGTGTGTGTTCCACTGACAATCGCCGTCCCAGTTCTCGGTTCTTCAGGCGACTGCCGGCAACTTGACAGTCCGCTGAAAAATCGCCTAAGTGGGACAGACCATTAAGGTGCCAGAGACCTGGGTTATATCCTGACTACGGGTGCTGTATTGAGTTTGTACACTCCCCGTGACCTGCATGGATTTTCTACAGGTGCTTCGGTTTCCCCCAAAAATGTACAGATTTCTAGGCTAAGTGACTTGGTAAAACTGTAAATTGTCCCTGTGTATAGGATAGTGTTAGTGTGTGGGGATTGCTGGTTGGCGTGGACTCAGTGGGCTGAAGGGCCTGTTTCCACACTTATCTCTAAACTAAACTAAATTAAACTAACAGTAAGATGGAAAGTGGCACAAAAGGGATTCAAAATTCAACGAACATCTCTGCACACCACCATCCTGCATGGATATTTCACCTGAAGAGTTGGAAAATTCCAGGAACATAGTTCATGCAAACTGTTGCTTTCTGTCCCTCTCCACCAACTTTCCTTGCGTTGTTTTGAGGAACATCTTGGGCACCACACTTTGCCATGGCTGAGTTTCCTGGTGCATTTTTACCTCAATGGAATGAAAAATATGAGTGGAGATGATACCACACAACTCACATGGTCAGAAGGAAAAGATTAGGTGAAAATCATTGATAGTCAGGGGAAACAAAGTAAAAATATAAACTGCAGGAATAAACCTGATGATTGTATTTAAACATCTTCCTGTGGAAAAATGTTTCAAAGTCAATGGAATTTAGCTTCAGTTTTAGAGATATTCAATTCAATTCAATGAACTTTATTTTTCCATTAGGAACTTTGATTTCTGCAGCCATATAACAAGAAGAAACAATTTTACAAAACACCCAACCAACTCAATTACAAACACAGACATCCATCACAGTGAATCTCCTCCTCACTGTGATGGAAGGCAAAGTCTTGTCTCTCACCTGCTCTCCATCCTCTCCCGATATACTGTAGGATGGAAACAGGCCCTTCAGCCCACCAAGTCCATGCCGAGCAGCGATCACCACACACTAGTTTTACCCTACACACTATGGACAATTTATGATTTAACCAAGCCAATTAGCCTACAACTCTGCATGTCTTTGGAATGAGGGAGGAACACCACGGGAAGAACGTTCAAACTCCATACAAACAGCATCCGTTGTCAGGATTGAACCTGGGTCTCTGGTGCTGTAAGGCAGCAACTCTGTGTCACTCCAAAATTTGTATTGATTTTACTCAAAGGTAGCCTAATTTGTTTTTAAACCTGAGGCAGCATTACTGATATAGAACTGTTGGCAAGCATATGTTCATGCACAATGCAATACACATAAAATGCCAGCAATATTATTTCAAATCCAGACAGCTGATAAAAAACAACTGGAACCATAATTTTCCAAAGCTGTCAAAGTGATGATGGTGCTAATAGTGCAGACTGGCATTTAGTCATAAACTGTTGAAGAATGTCAAGTGAAGGCAATGGACAGTTCACACCAAAAATCCAGTTACTATCTGAGTTTAGCTGCTGCAGAGCTAGTTTTGCAAATATTTTACATGTAGGAAGAAACTGCAGATGCTGGTTTACACTGAAGATGGACAGAAAAAGCTGGAGTAACTCAGAGGGTCACCTATTCCATTTTTCCAGAGACGCTGTCTGACCTGCTGAGGTACTGCAGCTTTTTGCAAATATTTTATGTCATTGTCTTACTTACTGTTGAAATGCAACAAATATGAGGTTATTGCATGATAGGCCGAATTAAACTCACCGCCAAAAATGGTATCTTGTTCAAGTTAGTCAAGTTCAAGTACACCAAAATAATTGGTGTAATTAATAGACAATAGACAATAGACAGGAGTAGGCCATTCGGTCCTTCGAGCCAGCACCGCCATTCAAATGGATCATGGCTGATCATCCCCAATCAGTACCCCGTTCCCGCCTTTTCCCAATATCCCCTGACTCTGCTATCTTTAAGAGCCCTATCTAGCTCTCTCTTGAAAGCATCCAGAGAACCTCCCTCCCTCTGAGGCAGAGAATTCCACAGACTCACCACCACTCTCTGTGAGAAAAAGTGTTTCCTCGTCTCCGTTCTAAATGGCTTACTCCTTATTCTTAAACTGTGGCCCCTGGTTCTGGACTCCCCCAACATCGGGAACATGTTTCCTGCCTCTAGCGTGTCCAAACCCTTAACAATCTTATATGTTTCAATGAGATCCCCTCTCAAGTGATAGGTTTTTCAGTCGAGTCTAAGTACACTGAATACTCACTAATTCAGCGTTCAGCGTGAAGAAGGGTTTTGATCCGAAACGTTGCCTATTTCCTTCGCTTCATAGATGCTGCCTCACCCGCTGAGTTTCTCCAGCATTTTTGTCTACCTTCGATTTTCCAGCATCTGCAGTTCCTTCTTAAACAGCGTTAATTACTGCTAGTCAACCATTCCGTGATCAAAAAAATCATTACTAAACACCTGTGAAGTAATATTATTTGTCATTAAGTAGTTTATTCAGTAGAAAGTAACATTGTAAAATTATAAAACCTGTCAAAGACATTTATTTCTTTTTTTTCTTTGTTTCCAATTTTCTTTCACAAGCTTTCATTCACTTTCTGCACCTGTTTTTGGCATTAATTCACACGTTGTAATTATTGTCATTATTTTAAACATCTTAATGAGATCACAGTTACTTTTTTTCTAAATGATTTCTACTTGGTTAATTTCACAATCCTTCAGCGTGATTCAATGAGAGCTTCACAGAAGCGTTTCCTTAAGTCCTAAATGCCACCTTCTTCAGACACATCTATAGCTTGCCCTTTCAGTAATTTGCCACAAAACCACTTTTTTAAACACCTTAAAGCTGCACAGATTTAAGTATTGCCCTACTGTAACAATAATTACATATTATTTCAGTAACCGAGATATTTAACACTTGCAAATAAATATGACAAAGTAATTAAAAGCTATTTTTAGAAAAGTAAAATGCATTTAATGGACAATGTAATGAATTAACAATTGAAAATTTGAATAATTGAGATGAATAGATATTGCAATTATTAATTCACTCCTTTCTGCAATAAAGATTTTTTTTAATTGTTATTTAATCTTAACACCAGAACCATATCAATAATAATGCATTGTTTAAATATTTCATATCATATTGTTAAATCGTTGGCAAAAGTCTAAAATATGCTAGTAACCTATCAAGAGAAACAAAACTACATTAATAGTACTGTAGAAAACCCACCTCAGGCGGCACTGGTGTTTCTTACTGAAGAATTAATCAAAAGTAACTATTGACTTTATTTTTGTTGAATGCATGCATACAATGGTGAATAAATCAAATCAATAATATTTCATTGTGGTAATCGAGAAATATTTAGGAATTAAAATGTTACTGTGGCTCAGGATACAACATAACAAGCTCTTGAATAAAAATCATCCTTTATATGTTTACCTTTTTTCCCCACAATGTTGACAGAGCACTCTATTTTCAAATACACTAAGTTGTGATCACTAAAGAGACACATTATTAAAATATAAGGTTGGAGCACCCAACCATATAATTTCCCAGTACTGCATTGCTACCAATCTCCTCACCTCTCGCAATCTCCCCACAGCCTCCAACCTTATAATTCCCCAGCCCCTCACTGCTTATACCAACTCCTGCCCAAAATTCACAATCAAGATTGGCCTGGCAGACTCATTGTTTCTGCCTGCTCATGCCCTACAGAGCTCATCTCCAAAAACATTGAATCCATCCAATCCCCCCTCGTTGAATCCCTTCCAAACTACATCCGAGACACCTCTCATGCCCTTCAACACTTCAAGTTCTAGACCGCCATTGCCTCATCTTTACCATGGATATCCAGTCCCTCCTCACCTTCATCCCCCACTAAAAAGGTCTCAAGGTCCTCTAGCTCTCCCTTGAATAGAGACCCTATCAGATTCCCTCTACTAACATTCTCCTCTGCCTGGCGGACCTTGTCCTCATCCTCAACAACTTTTCTTTTGACTCCTCTCATTATCTTCAAGTTAAAGGTGTAGCCATGGACACTCACATGAGCCACAGCTATGCCTGCTTTTTTGGGAGTTATGTTGAACAGTCCTTGTTCCAAACACACATTGGAACCTCCCCGTAAATCGGGTCTTCAAGACATCAGGTTAACATTGGGCACACCAGGAAGGGAGGAGCATTGGTTTATGTTACTTAATACCTTCTCCCAAACTCTCTGCCTAGTTTCCAGCAAAAGTGAAGGGTCAGATAAAATCAAGGATTTTGTAGAAAGGATTTTGTCAGTACAAATACAGCCTATTGCCGTCAATATTTTAAATATCCTAATCAGATCACCCAGTTACATAATTCTAATTAAGTTGCCTATTACAAGGTATATAATATACAGCAATTATGATTGCAAATTTATTTATTATAATTCAATTAAGATATAGCTTAAAATACAACCATAAAATGTTATACATGAATGAAACTGTAACTAACATTGATAGAAATACCATTTTTTCAGATAATTCAAAACAATACAAGGGCCATAATGGAACTGCCCGAAAATCCCTTAGCTGTGTAATGACTTTATAAATCATATGGCTGAGTATCTGATAGAAATTGATTTCCATTCATAACACTTTGCAAACTCATAGATGTGTTGCCGTATGAGTGCAAGTGATAATATTTTGGTATCATAAACACCCCCTGATCTTAAAGATGAGTGATATTTATCCAACTCTTAATCAACTGAAAGGACAACAAGCATCAATAATATATTACCTTACATGCATGAAAAACATTGTAAGTGCCTTCTCAGGAATAATTCTCAAAACAGAAATTATCAACTGCAAGTGCAGTTGACTGATAGCTTGGTCAAGAGACAGGCTTTAAGGAGAGTCTTAAAACCAAAGAGTTGGAGAGGTTTAAGCAGGAAATATTTATAGTCTTGAGATTTTAGAGCAAGAAATAGGTTGGCACCAGTGGAGAAAATAACATTCAGAAATAACCAAAACCAACACTTAAGGATAACAAGTAACTTGAACTGGAAGAGACAAGAGAGGAAAGGGGGATCAAAGATATGAAAAAATCTGAAAACGTCAAAGAAGAATATTCCCCTTTAGGATGCCAAATAATGTGCACTTGTGGGACTAGATCCTAGTGATATGCCTGAAATAAATGGCAAGGTGCCATAGCTTTCTCTATGTCTGACTGTGATTGCATATTTTAGCTGGACACCAACAAACATCAACTCGAATTAAAGGTAGGCACAAAATGCTGGAGTAACTCAGCAGGACAGGCAGCACCTCTGGAGAGAAGGAATGGGTGACGTTTCAGGTGGAGACCCTTCTTCAGACTCGACCCGAAACATCACCCATTTCCTCTCTCCAGAGATGCAGCCTGTCTCGTTGAGTTACTCCAGCATTTTGTGCCTACCTTTGATTCAAACCAGTATTTGCAGTTATTTCCTCCACATTAATTGCATATACATGGCTATATCGGTGAGCGTAGGATTGGCGATCGCTTTGCCGAACACCTCTGTTCGGTTATCTCCCGGTGGCTCAGCATTTCAACTCCCCCTCCCATTCCGTATCCGACCTTTCTGTCCTGGGCCTCCTCCATGGTCAGAGTGAGGACCACCGGAAATTGGAGGAGCAGCACCTCATATTTCGCTTGGGCAGTTTGTATCCCAGCGGTATGAACATTGACCTCTAATTTCAGGTAGTCCTTACTGTCTCCTCCCCTTCTCAGCTCTCCCTCTAGCCCACTGGCTCCTCCTCTTCCTTTCTTCTTCCCGCCCCCCCCACCCTCACATCAGTCTGAAGAAGGGTTTCGGCCCAAAACGTTGCCTATTTCCTTCGCTCCATAGATGCTGCCTCACCCGCTGAGTTTCTCCAGCATTTTTGTCTACCGTGTCTCTGAGGATACCTGTTTGCCATTGCATTGGAGTTGTCCTGTATGTAGATCTTGTTGACAACAAACTTAGGTATGCCCAGGAAGGTTTGAAGGGTGCTATAGCAGCCCTGGGGACAGCAGCAATATAGTGGAAACAGTAGGAGTTCTATTTTCAGCAACGTTATAGGAACTGTAAGCAATTTGTAAACAGCCAAAACTGAGCTCATACTCTCTGGAGCCTGTTAGCCTGTGTCTTGATTAGCTTGGTTCATGGGATTAAAAAACACTTGCATACAAGACTGGGGAGCACGCAGAAGATAACTCTAATCTCCTTCAGGGGCAGATGTAACATGCAGATTACCAGACCCTGTAATTAGTTCTCTGAATACCGATTTTATAATCAGAAATTGGGTATAATACATACATAATGAATTTCCACCTCATGAATTGTGGATGTGAAATAAAATGAGCTATTTTATGATTTTAAATTAATCAGGTTATAAATTATATCGTTGACTAAAGACCTAATTTTAGCATGAGATATGGCAAAGATCCAAGGCTATTGCCAAGGCATTAAGTTCAAATTAATAAGCCAAACTCCTCACATAATGATAGTGTGGACTACTCAGAATATAAGATACATTAAAATAAAATCATTTCACAGAGAACTCAGCTACTCTCATTAATTTCACTTGCCTATCAACATTAATCTGTTTTATTAGAGAACAAAACAATGTAATGCACATCTGCTAAGAGTTTAAATATTGACAGGGCTGACAGTACAGATTGGAGCAAAATAGTAAGATTAAACGAGAACTTACCAGTTCGAAGTTTGATCTGTATTTTATGAGGAGTTACGATGAGGGATTACGTGAAGAACCCGTCCAGCACGCATGCGCGACATACTTCAAAGCAGCGGTGTGGAATCACAGGAAACACAATAATTGAAATAAATATAGTAAAGATAAGGAGAACTAAGATACTAGTTGATCTCTATAATTGAGGGTGGGAGCGGAGGGCACATAATCCCTCATCGTAACTCCTCATAAAATACAGATCAAACTTCGAACTGGTAAGTTCTCGTTTAATCTTACTATTTTACTTCGGAGTCACGTGAGTGACTACGTGAAGATTTTAAAGCTCTGTGATTTCAAACCGTGTAACAGTTCATACTTCACTCGCTGCCGAAGTCATTCAAGGGAGGAAGTATGTTATCGTAATCAACCATGAATCTGTTTGTAAAACAATAATGGTATTTATTAAACAATAACAAAAAGAAAAAATGCTCCCCCCGGGCTTAAATTATATATTTGCAGATTCTAAAACTCTTTCTGCAAATAATACAGGTTCTGCCAGCGACTTATTGTAGAACGTTTGGAACGTTTTCTCTATGGTCCACCCCGCTGTAGCCAGGATGTGGTCCAGTGGCACGTCCATCCTTTTAGCCACCGATGTGGATGCTGCCCTGTTGGAGTGAGATGTATATACGTCAGTGTATACTCCAGCAGCTCCCAGTACCTGCTTGAGCCATCTTGAGATAGTTTGGCTCGACACCCGACCATGAGGTTTCTTGTGGCTGACCCAAAAGGCTTTTTCTCTCCCTCGGGAATCTCTTGTTGTGTTAACGTAAGTGAGTAAGTGACACATAACCGTGGGTCAGGTGGGTATGCCCGGAAATCCATAACTAGGCCTGAAGTTCCTGGCCTGCTCTGCTTTACCAGCTCCTGAATGGTGAATGAGACACGGTCTGGTATTATAACCATGTTGTCCAGTCGCAGTAAGTGGAGGGACGGAACTCTTTGTGCTGAGACTAGTGCCATCAGCATGACCGTTTTCAGGGTTAGCTGTTCCAGGGTGAGAGCCCTGGCTGGTGACCATCCCCTTAGGTATGTCAGGACCACACTGACATCCCAGATTTGGGTGTACCTAGGTTTAGGGGGGTTGGAGTTGAATATACTTCTCATAAGTTTGATCACCAGCAGGTGAGACCCTATGGCCTGTTGTCCTGGTGTCTGTTTTAAGTAGGCTGACAGAGCACTTCTGGCAGTATTGATGGCGCTGTAGCTCAGTCCTTCATTATGGTGAAGGCCGGCCAGGAACTCCAGTACATTGGTTATGGTTGTAGATGAGTATGTAGTCCCAGTATTCGAGCAGTATCTTTCCCACTTCCTGATGCTCGATAGGTATTGTTTCCTGGTGGACATATGGTGGGACGCTGTCATCGTGTTGATGGTCCTGTCAGACAATCCCAGGCCCAGCAGTGGTCTTTTCATAATCTGCAACCCAGTAGTTTAATTTTGTCATGGCATGGATGACTTAATAGGTCTGGGCTACTGGGAAAGGTCATTGGAGTTTCGATGACCATGTCGAGGACCACTGGGAACCATGGCTGTGTAGGCCAGTCGGGTACTATCAAAATACCTGAAGCAGAGCCAATCTGTATATTGTGTAGTACCCGACTGATGAGGCAGAAGGGGGGAAAGGCATAAAATAAATAGTTTCCCCAGTCCAGCGCGAATGCATCTATTGCTGCTGCCTCAGGGTCTGGTTCCCAAGCGACATACATTGGTACCTGGTGATTTAGTCTGGATGCAAAGAGATCGATATCTGGTGTGCCATATTGCTTTGTAATTTTAGCAAATGCTTTAGGATTTAACATCCATTCGGTGTTATCATTGAATGTGCGTGACCTGGTGTCTGCCACTGTATTTAGCTTACCTGGTAGGTAAGTTGCTGATAGCCAAATATGTCTATCGACACACCATTGCCAGATTATGTTGACCAAATTGTCACATGATATCGATTTTATTCCGCCCATATGGTTAATATAGGCCACCACCGTGGTATTATCAATCTGTAAACGAACATGCAAGTGGTGCATATTTGTAGAATATGCTTTTAAACCATAAAACGCACCCAACATTTCCAAATAATTTATGCCCAGTGTCTGTAGTAAAGATGATTCTAGGTTAGTCCATTTTACCACCTATGCTGGATATGGTATTAGTTGCCCCCCAGCCTTGAGCGCTGGCATCTATTTGTATAGTTAATGTTGGGTTATTGATGATGATAGGGCTGGATCTATGCCAAATGTTCTCTATCCACCATTGTAACTCTGATATTGCTTCAATGGGTAATTTCATGGTTCGGTCAAAGTGACCTGCATGTCGTTTTACCGCCTGCACTTTTGCCCTTTGTAGATTTTGATAGTGCAGAGGTCCAAATTGTGTAGCTGGAAATGCTGCTACTATTTTGCCAATTACTCTTGCCACTTGTCGGATGGTTGGTCGATCGCTAACCATTAAATTGTTACAAGTCTGTGCCAATTCTGCTGTTTTATCTTTTGGCAATGTTACAGACATGTGGACTGAGTTAATTGTGAATCCCAGATAGTCCATAGTTGTGGATGGCGTCACCTTAGATTTATCTGGATGTAAGACAAATCCCAGGGTTTCAAACAATTGTTTGGTAGCTAATACAGCTGATTTAACCAATTCCATGGTTTTGCCTACTATTAAAATATCATCAAGATATGCCATGACAATATGTCTCTGTTTTCTAAATGTTGCCAAGGCTGTTTTTAAAATCTTGGTAAATAGTCTCGGGGCTGATGTTAAACCATTAGGCAACGCTTTAAGCTGCCATTGTTGCCCCATCCAGGTAAATTTCAGGTATCTGCGATGATCCTTTTGAATGGGTACTGACTAGTAGGCATCTTTTAAATCGATGCTTGCCATAAAGTATCCTTTGGAAATCAGTTGTTTGACAGTTACAAATGTTTCCATTTTGAAATGTATATACTTAACAAAGGTATTTAGTGAGGTTAAGTCAATGATGATGTGACATCCACCATCTTTTTTGTTTTTGGTAAATATATTTGAGACAAATTCCAAAGGTTCATGTTTGGATTTCTCAATGATACCCTTTGTAAGTAACCTCACCAGTTCGGCTTGACCCTCTAGTTTTTCTTTGACTGAGAGGGTAAAGACCCTTTGGGGTGCATGCTGAACTGGTGGCATATTTTCGTGAATGAATTCTATTTTGTATCCACAAATACTGTTAAGTATATAACTATCATTCGTGATAGACTTCCATGCTTCCATGAACAGGTGTAATCTCCCCCCTGTTAGTACAGTTCCCCCACTTTTTATATGCTGGTAGGAACCACACCCACCTACCTCCATAGTTATGGGAGTGTTCCTTTCTTCGGTTTCTTCATCCGTCGTTGTACTGCTGAATGTGCTGCTGGTTGGGGGTGGCGCCTTTTCCATGGGCTTTCGGGGATGGTATGCGGACCCCGAGCTTTCACCAGTCCCATGAGTTTGACGTCGACTGGTGGACGCGGTGGGGTACTGCCGTCTGGGTTGTGTGGGTCTGCTCGTTCCGGGGCCTGCCCTCATGAGGCCGAATGCTTTGGACTCTTCCTCTAGGTCTTTTACTTGTTTTGACAAGTCCTTACCAAACAGCAGGATCTGTGGCTCTGTGGCCGGTGTTAGTTTTCCGTTTTGATTTGCCTCCAGTCCGCTGCTGTTGGTCAGGCTGCGCTAGCGAGACTGGGCTCGGCTTGGTATCAATGATTGTGGACTGCCCATGCTGCGGTCCACAATCAGCCGCCTCTCGCCCCCCACTGATGGAACGTTCCTGTTCTGTTGGAGTCGAACGGGGGGCGGTCTTTTTTCCTTGTCGTGCTTTGCTCATTTTCCATCTTTTCTCGATCTGGAGTGCATAAAGCAGAGCAAAGTTTTCCAATTACGACCTCAGAGTAAGTACTTACCTGACGGTCCGCCTTTTTAAGCTTGTAGCGGGAGCGCCTGTACTCCCGTTCGTCGCTGTTGCCCTGCGTGAACGCTCATGTCGCGCATGCGTGCTGGACGGGTTCTTCACGTAGTCACTCACGTGACTCCGAAGTAAAATGTAGCACTTACCCCATTGAATCATGACTTTTTACAGGGCCAGTGCCAGTTCTAGCAGCTAACTTAAAGAAAGAAATCACACATTATATAATTTTTAGAAAGAGTGTATCACAGAATGAGATGGATAGGTGTAGTATATTTTTTTGAGATTTAGTTAAGTTTAATGATACAGCGCGGTTCGATTATATTTGCTCCCACAAAACTGCACAAAAAAAAACTATAAGGAAAACCCTATAATACATAGTGGAATACGAATTTGGAAACAATTAAAAAAAGCTTTAAAATTGAATAATATACCACTATGTCTTCCCATTGTAAATAATCCTTTATTCAAGCCATTCATATTGGATAAAGGTTTCACACATGGAGAAATTATGGAATTAAAAAGATTTGACATCTTTATAGGAAAGGCATCTTTCTTTCATTTCAAGAGTTACAACAGAATCATGGACTGCACTCAAATAATTTCTTCAGATATCTACAAATTAGAGATTATGTTAAATCTAATACACAAGTTTATAGGACTAGGGAACCAGAAATTCCTGATGAATGTTTCAATAAGCATCTTAACACTGAAAAATTAATAGCTTATATTTATAACACCCTCTTAAACAACGAGGTACCACCGATGGAACTATATAGATACACATGGGGAAATGAATTAGGTCATCCTATAACGAAAGATATTTGGGACGAAAGTTTACAACATATACATCAATGCTCATTAAATGCCAGACATGCTTTAATACAATTTAAAGTCTTACACAGATTACATTACTCCAAAATAAACCTAAATAGAATCTTCCCACATATTTCTCCTATTTGTGATAAATGTCTGCATCTAGAGGCCAATTTAACACATACTTTTGCAAATTGTACAAAAATTAAAAATGTCTGATATTTTTGAAATAATTTCTGAAGTTGTTAATACTAAATTGGATCCAGACTCAAAATTAATAATTCTTGGGATATCAGAACAAAGTTTAACACTCACAACAAGCCAAAGAAACTTCCTCGACTACAGTATAATAACTGAGAAAAAATTAATATTAAAATTTTGGAAAGGCCCTATAACCCCCACAATTAAAATGTGGAATGTGGAAATGTCGGAGACCCTACATCTAGAAAGAATTAGACTTGTCTTAATGGACAAACAAGAACTTTTTGTTAAAATATGGGCTCCGTTCATTAACTATTTGAAGGGATAGATTGGCCCAGCACGAAAACCCAACTGAAGCTTGAACTCAGGATTAGATGAAAAGTTATACTTCATAATCTACGAACCTATCTCCAATGACGTATTATAAGTAATTCATTCCGCCTTTTCTCTTTTTTGATATTTGTAATTCTTTTTTCTCTCTTTCTCTCTATATAAAAAAGACCTAGAAGCAGAATTAATCAACAATTGAAAATTTTAATAATGTATGATTGATGTATAAGGAAAGTTTTTTTTACTATAATATATAACTATACTTTATAATATGTTTGATTCTAATAAAAATATTTAAAAAAAAATAAAATAAAGATACAGCGCGGAAACAGGGCCTTTGACCCACCAAGTCCGTGCTGACCAGCGATCCCCGCACACTAACACTATCCCACACACACTAGGAACAATTTACAATTATACCAAGCCAATTAGCCTGTATGTCTTTGGGGTGTGGGAGGAAACCGGAGATCCCAGAGTAAACATGTCACGGGGAGAACATACAAACTCCGTACAGACAAGCACCCGCAGTCAGGATTGAACCCGGGTGTCTGTCCTTGTAAGGCAGCAAATATACCGCTGCGCCACTGTGCCGCAGCATGTTTGCACATTGCATGTGAAGCCTCATGTTTCCTGCTTTTCTGCCCCAGTTATCTGATCGTTAAAATAGTTGAACGGAAAATAGTCGAGCATATCTCCAATAAGTTGCGGCTCTATGCTTTCCTTCTGACAGAGCCTTAAATAAAATTAAGAATCATATAATCCACAGCGCCAGCCAGTGTATTGATTGGTGATTTAAGTAAAATTCAGCCAACATCTTAATAAAGTGGAAAATCTCTAAGGTAGGAATGAAAAAAAGATAAACCAGGTTAACCAGAGCTGAACAATTTCCTGTAATCGAGTCGAAAAATGATACCAATTAAGAATCTAGCAAAGGACTAAAAGGATCGAAGAGAAAACATAAACAGTGAAGGAAAACTAGCGAGAAATATTAAAGCAGACAATAATAGACTTACCAAGGTACCAAGGTTACCAAGGTTCATTTATTGTCATTCGATAAAAACATGCCTCCACATGAATCATGAACAAAATGTGTACTCAGGTCCGAGCAGCGTAATAGTGCAGTAAGACATAAATAAAGTGCAGTAAAGACATCAATAAATTCTAACTTGTATAAAAACCTTCCACAATAAAATCTAAATAATAATGAGCCTATGAATAAATAGTAAAAAGTAAAAAAGCAGCATGGTTGAAAGACAGCAGCATAATAATGTCCATAGCAGCAGCAGACAGTTCACTGAGGTAGTGAGGGTTCAGTCAGTGAGGTAGGGAGTTTAAAAGTCTCACGGCCTCGGGAAAGAAGCTGGCTTTAAGCCTTGTTGTCCTGGCCTTTAAGCTGCGCAGCCTTCTCCCTGAGGGGAGGGGGGCAAAATCCATTTGCCGGGTGGGTGGGGTCCTTCATGATGTTTGAGGCACTGCTCTTGTACCTGCTGATGTGAATGTCCTCAATGGCAGGGAGGCAGTTATTTGTGATTTTTTGGGGTAGATTTGACCACCCTCTGCAACGCCTTCCTATCAGCAGCAGAGCAGTTTCCATACCACACTGTGATCCACGATGTGAGGATGCTCTCCACCACACACCTGTAAAATTATGTCAGGACTGGGGTGCTGAGGCCAGCACGCTTCAGCTTCCTCAAGAAGTAAAGGCGTTGGTGGGCTTTTTTAATGATGCTAGCCGTGTTGCAGGTCCAGGTGAGGTCGTTGGAAATGTGCACCCCCAGATATTAAAAACTGGACACCATCTCCACAGCTTCTCCTCCGAAGTAGAGGGGAGAGGGGGTGTAGCCTCCTTCTCTGAAGTCCACAATCACCTCCTTTGTCTTCCCTATGTTGATGTAGAGGCTGCATCAAACCTCAGTCTGAAGAAGGGTTTTGGCCCGAAACGTCACCTATTTCCTTCGCTCCATAGATGCTGCTGCACCCGCTGAGTTTCTCCAGCATTTTTGTGTACCTTTGATGTAGAGGCTGTTTGCTTTACACCAGACTTCAAGTTCTCCCACCTCCTGTCTGTAGCCCGACTCGTCATTGTGGGAGATTAATCCCACCACGGCCGTGTCATCTGCAAATTTCACAATATTACTTATCGGGTGTTTGGCTGAACAGTCATAAGTGAGAAGAGTGTACAGCAGTGGGCTCAGACTTATTAAGAATATAAAAAAGAGAGAGGTCCACGTAAATAGGTGCACTGTGTGGCACAGTGGCGCAGCTAGTAGATCCGATGCCTCACCCCACTAGAGACCCGGATTTAATCCTGACCTTGAAAACTCTGTGTGGATATGGCAGGCTCTCCATGTGACCACAAGTGTTTCCTTCAAGTGGTCCTGTTTCCTCCCACATCGCAAAGACATGTGGGTTAGTAGGCTAATTGACTATTATAAATTCCCCTAGGTATGTAGGAGAGTGGTAATATCTGGGGGAGTTGATGAAAATGTGTGGAGGATTTTAAAAACATTGAGTTTGTACTGGATTAGTGTACATGGGCAGTTAATGGTCATTGTCAATGAGCTGAAGGGCCTGTTTCCATGCCATTTCTCTCAAGGATTCTAGAAAGAGGTTGGGGATTTTTTTTTATGGGATGCAAGGAGGAGTTCCACAGACATTCTGCTAATGCATTTGCAGTCAGAAGTGTTTCAAACATCTCATTAATGCTGAATGATTCTGGAGGGAAACTAAATACCATCACCATCCATTTATTTCCCTAATTTTGTTTCTCGTGATGGTGATAGTATTTAGTTATATATGACACTAATGATATTGGAATCTTAAGAAAAAAACGAATTGCTGGAGGAACTCAAGTGCTCAGACAATGCCTGTGGAAGGAAATGGACATGATATTTTGGACTGGGATCTTTTGTCAGACTGATGGAGTTGAGGGGAGATCGCTGGTAGAAAGAGATGAGGGGTAGATGTAGGGCAAGAGTTCGTAAGTGATTGATGAATTCAGTTGAGGAGGGGTTAAGCGACTGAAGAGTTCAGGTGGGAGAGAGAATAATGCAGATTTAGTTTTGTTTATTTCACTATTGTCATGTGTACCGAGGTACAGTGGGAAACTTTTCTGTTTCCAGTCAATGGAAAGACTAAACATGATTTCAATCAAGCCATCCACATGTACAGATACAGGATAAAGGGAATATATTGGATGATGGGAATGTATAGGATAAAGGGATAGTAACCAAGGCAAGAGGTGCAATTTTTTTTTGCCTGACCTCAGATTGCACTACAAACTTTGCACTATTCTTTTATTTTGCATTCATTGATGTATTTAGTGTTGTAATTATAAATTTCATGCCTAACTTTTACTCTGAGCTTCATACAAGCAAGGAATTTCATTGCACCCTGGTATATATGCCAATAAACTAATCCAAAATTGAGTGTAAAAGCCATAGAGCTGGTGCAAGAAAGGTGAATGTTTACAGAGTTGAGGGATTATACTTATATGGACTTGGAAGTAACTGGCTTGGCCTTTGAAAGAGTTAATGCAGACACAAAGGGATAGATGGCCTCCTTCTGTGAGATCTGGGCTGACTTTTAACTACTTTATTAATCTACCCAATACAGACGTTGAGTAATGAAGCAGATCTGTTCATCTTCAGTTCACATGCCGAGCACTTGAGACTCTTGCTTCATAGGCGTTGTGTAATTTGTGCATTACAAAAGTTCCTACAAACCCTGAAAGCTATTGAAACAAAAAAAACACAAAGTGTTGTAGTCAGGCAGCATATCTTCATCAGTTTAAGTTACTCCAGCACGTTGTGTCTTTTTTTTTGGTGTAAATCAGCATATGCAGTTTCTTATATCAGCCATTGAAATATATTTACTTGAAGAATATCTGTAAATAACATTTTCCCACATGATATGTATATTGTATGAAAGGTTTAAGTGCAAAATTAAAAGAGTCGAGCTGCATTTTTTAAGGCTTTGATTAGATCACAATTTTGGTGTTAAGGATAAAGTTGGCTTGATATTGAAGCAGGGCAGATTAGGAATATTGCCTCCTCTGAATGAAGGCTATGTCCGGCGGGAAGTGATTGAGTACGATTGACTTATATTCCTTCGAGATTAGAAACTTGCGATGTTATCTTATTGAGACATACAAGATTCCAGGGTAGAAGCCAAGAAGCATGAATTTCTTATAGCTGATGAAAAAAATACATTTTAAGGTAAAAGGCAGTAGTCATGAGCAGACCAAGTCCCTTATAGATGAATAATGATGATATTGTAAATGAAAAATCGCAGACCTGCTTAATAATTACTGTAAATATTTATATTAAGAAAATAAAGATAACATTATGAATATCCAGAGGAAACTATTAATTTAGGGGCAGTGACTTGTCAAAACTAAGGTGGGTAAATATTGGTAAAGAAAACAAGCGATGAATCCCCAGGACCAGATGGTTTCCATTGCATAGTTTTTTTTAAATTGTGAATTCAGAAGTTGTTCCTTTAAAAACAAAATCAGAAATAGACACAACAAGGATTTGTAAAGATTACAGTCTTTCTGATCCATCCAATTGATTTTATATTTAAAGAGATAACTAATGTAGCACAACAATGGATATTATTTATATGGACCTCAGAACATTTGATGAGGTTTGTTAAAAAAACACTGTGGCAAAGTTGAAGTACATGTTGCTGAAGGCAGTGTAATGACCGGGAAAGGAATTTGGCTGCACAACAGAAAGTAATGATGATGGGAAAGCACTTGTATTAGTAGAATGAAAGGATCTGAATTGGCACCATAACCATTCAAGCGGCTTATTCGATAGAGTAAAATGCCACATCTACATGTAAGATAGCTAAAGAGGAAATTATACAATTTCTACTGAGTGACAATAATAAAAATGTACAGGTTTTAAGAGACAATTATCAGGTCATTGCTATGCCATGCACTGGTGCAGAAATATGGGCCTTTATATCAGGAGCAGTGAAATGTTAGAGCTTTATAAAATGCTTTGTAAGATACATCTGGAGCATTTCAATTGAGGGAGTTCAGCAGAGGTTTACCAGGATTATACTTGCTAGCTTGCAAGGAGAGATGAATAGCTTTTTATGTCCTCTAATTCCAAGGTAAAGTTTTGATTTAATTGAAGATCCAGCAATATTAAGGGGAACTAGTTAATTTAATAGAGACATTATTTCTACAGTTTCAGGAAACCAGGACTGGCATTAAAATT
The DNA here is from genome assembly GCF_010909765.2 of Amblyraja radiata. Lineage (NCBI taxonomy): Eukaryota > Metazoa > Chordata > Chondrichthyes > Rajiformes > Rajidae > Amblyraja > Amblyraja radiata. The sequence goes on from NC_045966.1 coordinate 26,303,124, forward strand.
ATAGCCAGGCTTTTCAAGAGTGAAGTTGAGAAACAATTTTACCTGCAAAATATGCTGCAATATTTGTTTTCTCCTCCAAAAACACAATTAATCTGTGAAAATGGTTACTCCAAAAGTATGGAGTAGAGGTAAAAAATTAAAAAGTAACAAGATGGTTACTTCTAAGGTGATGGTAAAACAATACACTGTATTTAAACAAATTAGAGTATAAATCTTCTTCCTCAAGTCTTCATCTTATTTGCTAAATTTGCACATTTAATGACTTAACAACATTGAACATACAGTGGATGTGCACACATTAACAAACTAATTATGATAAATAATTGCAGGTATCTCTTTAATTAATCCATTGGCATTTTCTGTGTCACATCTCGGTTGAATGTCGTCCGTTTATTTTGCTAAATCTATGCCTCAGAGGAAAGAAGTGCGAGTAAAAGATTTACCAAAATGCTTTTATTCTTCATTTTGTAAAGTGGCAGTTCATATCAATCATGGCAAAGAGTTTCTTCAAAGAGTCATACAGCCATTGGAGTAAAAAATATCCCAACTTGAATCCTCATCTTCACCAAGTTAGCTGATTGCTGGTGGAAAATGGTGAAAGATGCGGATAGGATCTGGTGGACCTTAACATTTACAACAGCCAAACAGATGATTGTAGTACCTGTTGGTACAAGGAATTATACCCAGGAAGTACAGTCTTAATCAATGGCAATGAGAAAAGATAAAATATTGTTTGCAATAAAATTAAGAGCTAATACTCAGATTATATATATAAAAACATTGGTTTGTGTCTGCTTTCGATTTGAGGCTTATATCAAATCAAAGAATACATTTCTTATATATGTGTTAATTTCTTTCATTGTAGTTTTTCACGTTGATATTCTTTGCATATTAACCCTCTTTTCCTTTCTCTCTCTTTATCTATGTTCCTCTTCAACCTTTTCTGCTTGAACTTTAAAGTGGTTGCTCAGCTGTCTCCAAGCTGCTGCTATTTTTCTGTAATAGCCCTCAACCCGTATAGATCTAGAAAAATGACCGTAAGTGATGCCGGCTTTTTATCTCTTTCATTAATTGATAGTTTCATCCAGGTGTAAACAGTCTGAAATGAAATATTCACCTGTGTACGTGCAGCTTGCTCTCTCACTGAAATCTTGTATTAAAACCAATTTGACGGACAGAAATATCAGTTGAAAGGGATATTCCCGACCTAGCATTTACATTTTATTTTCAAAGTAATTTAAACAGAAAATGGAATGACTGTAATCATTGTTATATATTTAGTTTAACATATAAACAAATTAGGACTGATTATTTAATCCTAGAATTTGGGGGTGAAGTTTTATTCATTGGTGGCATGCCAGATGGATGTTAATTTTGTACTCTGTGATTTACTGCTCACTTATACCACATTCTCAAAGTAGCCGCAGTATGTCATCAACAACTCATTGTCAGTGGTGAGCCAGGAAATTCTTTTCAGCACAGCAATTAAATTCTGCAGTTTTGTTGTTAACTGACCTGCTGCGTTCTTTCAGAAGAAAAATAGCTGCTGAGTACTACCGAGCATTTCCGCCTACTAAAGATGTTTGCTTGGATGTGCATCCATTAGAAGCACTTTAGAAGGCAGCGTTCTCGGAATAGTGTAAATTCTACGTGACCTGAGGGTTAGAGAGAGAGAGAGAGCATGCTGCATCTGGCAGGCAAATGATGATGGAGCAAGTGAAAAAAAAGAAAAATATCTAAAGAAATCATCGAGTGTTTTATGAAAGTCACCAGTTGAACAAATTCTAGTGGGATACAAGTTTCTCTCACCTCATTAATCTCTGATAGAGTTCTGATACCAAGTGCATAGAATACATTTTGTATTGCTAATTTCATGTATGCACACACTGCAGATGTTATCTTAATATTATATCCATTCAAATGGGTCTGTTATTGCATTGTCACATGGAAATGCAAGCACAGAAAAAAAAGTCTCCACATGTGTCTACATGACAAATGCTTATCTAATCTCACAGAAATTGGTCCATCAGCCAAGTTTCGCTGCACACGTGTTTCTCAGTTTTGGACCACTCACTTTTCAAATTGTCTCAAACACTATTGAGTCAGGGGTACATGGCTCATGGAGTCATTAAGCTACCTTTCACATTCATGAATGGGCACTCTGAGCTGAGGAGAACATTATACCAAACTTTACCCAATGCATTTTAGTTGAGTTTATTGTCACGTGTACCGAGGTACAGTGAAAAGCTTTTGTCGCGTGCTATCCAGTCAGCAGAAAGACGATACAGTTTACCATTGAGTCATTTACAGTGTATATATACATGATAAGGTAATAATGTTTAGTGCAAGGTAGTTCAACACTGCTCTCTGGTTGTGGTAGGATGGTTGCCTGATAACAGCTGGGAAGAAACTGTCCATGGAACTGAAGGGGTGTGTTTTCACATTTCTGTACCCTTTGCCTGATGGGAGAGGGGAGATGAGGGACTGGCAAGTGTGCGACTCTTCCTTGATTATGCTGCTAGCCTTGCCGAGACAATGTGAGGTATAAATCGAGTCAATAGAAGGGAGGTTGGTTTGTGTGATGGTCTAGATTGCATCCACAATTCGCTACAATTCCTTGCAGTCTTGGATGGAGCTGTTCCCAAACAAAGCCGTGATGCATCCTAATGAAATGCTTTCTATGGTTCATCTGTAGAAGTTGGCGAGAGTTGTAGAGGACATGCCGAATTTCCTAAGCCTTCTAAGGATGTAGGTTAATGAAGCCTGAGGCTGAGGCTGAGGAAGTTTTCACACATTTTCAAAAGTACATTAAATGTTTTTTTACAAATGCATCCCTTGTGTAAAATGAGGATTACCTGCATTAGTAATAGCCGAACATCCCAGCTGTGAAGATGGTACCTCTGCGCTGTGAAGATGGTACTTTATAAGTTAGCACAGGCAATGAGGTAATTGTAAGATACAACATATAAGCAGGTCCTTCAGACCACAGAGTTTATGCTGATCAATCAACCACCTATTTACATTAATCATATAGATCCTGTTTCTTTTTGCCCCATAGTCTCAATGCCCCCCTCCCCTGATTCTACCACTCACATGCACACTGGGGGCAATTTTATAATAACTAACTGGCCAACAAATCATGTATTTTTAATACAAATGAAAACTGGAATACTCAGAGGAAATCCTTGCCGTCAAAGAGAGGACATGCAAACTCCATACAGACAGCATCCAAGTTCCAGAATCAATCTGGGTGGCATGGTGGCATAGCGATAGAGTTGCTGCCTTACAGTGCCAGAGACCTGGGTTCGATCCTGACCACAGATGCTTGTCTGTACATAATTTGTACGTTTTCCCCATGACAATGCATGGGTTTTCTCCAGGATCTCCGGTTTCCTCCCACACGCCAAAGACGTACAGGTTTGTAGGTTAATTGGCTTGATATAATTGTAAATTGTCCCTGGTGTGTGTAGGTTAGCGTTAGTCCGCAGGGATGGCCAGTCGGCATGGACTTGGTGGGCCGAATGGCCCGTTTCTGCACTGTATCTCTAAACTAAACTAAACTCTTGCGCTACGAGGCAGTAACTGTATTAGCTGTGTCACTGTGCCACCCAAAGTCTGATGGTAGTAAAAAGGTTGTAATTTTAGATCTTTGAGGCTGTTCAAATGAAATATGTTGAGGCCAGAGGACCTGGTGGGACAATGAATGGTAATCCTGTATACAAGTGTAATATGAGAAATAATTTTTGTTGCACTTTATTTCAACTGTCATTAGAAAATATGCCTCTCGTAATACAGAATGCGATATTTGTACTTTGAGGGGAAAAAACCAAGACACAATTAAAGTAGGTCTGCAAAGTTAAAAAATAAGTTAAATCAGGTTAAAAACAATTTTAACAAGAGATTGCAGATATTGGAATCTTGAACAAAAGAACAAACTGCTGGAGGGCATAAAGTGCTGGAATAACTCAGCAGGTCAGGCAGCATCTCTGGAGAACATGGATAGGTGACGTTTCGAGTCGGGACCATTCTTCATGGAATGATCCCAAACATCACTTATCCATGTTCTACAAAGATGTTACTGACCCACTGAGTTATTCCAGCCCTTTGTATCCTTTTTATGTAAACCAGCATCTGCAGCTCATTGTTTCTCCAAACTGCTGGAGGAACTCCACAGGTCAGGCAGCATCAATACACAGTTTTTACACCGTTCTATTTGCCTTTGTGTGAGTTGTTAACATTATACACACATTTGTGGGTGCACCTTATCCAAGTGACATCAGCAATTGAGCAATGCCCAGAATATATCATCAATAAGATGACGAACAGTTTTGAAACGAGAGACTGCAGAAGATTGAACTGGAGCAAAATAAAAACAAACTGCAGGAGGGGCGCCGTAGGTTGAGCAGCACTCCTGGGGAAACTCCTGGTCAAATGTCTCAATTATTTTCTCACCTCACAGGTGCTGCTCGGTCTGCTGAGTTCCTCCACCAGTTTATTTTTCAATTCAACAGCATTGTTCTGAAAAACAACAGTCGCAAATCTCGCACTGCAAGCTGGCTTTTCCTATTGCTCAGAAGCAACACTAAAAGGAGGAATCACAAGTAATCTGCAAGAATAGTCCAATTACGGCTCAGGATGAGTGCAGGCAAATGGGTTACCCTGCACACAGAAGACTGATTTATTTTTCTAACATTCCAAACTATTTTGCTGGAGGAAGTACTGGCTTACAATGGGCATTTGTCTGGAGCTGCTGTCATGGACAGACGACTCTTAGACACTACAGTCAGTCACAGTGTTTACCCTGCATGTACTAATAACTAACTACTCACTGAAACCCTTGCAGGGTTTTACAGGGTCTTTGCTCTCATCTGGGCTTCTTGCAGGAGCAATGCCTATGCAGGCAGCCATTCCTCAAAATCCTCCAAACTGAAATTATTGACCTATAAGCCACATAAGCAAGCTCACACACATACATAGACTGCCTTTATAGTGGAATTCTTCACTTGCACTCTTAAATTCTTTGCCTCCGGATTTTTTAGTTGCTGATAAATACACTCTTCCCAGATCACTGTTCCCCAGTTGAGAAGCCAGGTCAATGAAATATTGTACTCCAGAAAAGTTCACCATTTATTTTTCCTTTGGCTCATAAGAGCAGGCAGAATGGCTTGCTGCTGTTGCAGAGTTTCCCCAAGTGTAGGCATTTATAGACTGCACTCTTGTCATCAGGTTCCTGAAAAGTATCTCACAAGCCTCACAACATTATATCTTCTAGTGTGAACTTTTCCAAATCACTCCTGCAGTTCCAGGGTCATTTAAGCCACAAAACTATCTTACAATATTCTCCAGTCAATAAGATGCTATTTGTGACTGCTATCTTACTGCAACTGCAAAATCTCCAGAAAACTATTTAGTTGAATCGAATGCAAACTTTTACAATAGCTGGTTAAACTCCCAATTCATATCTTACTTTTCAGCCAAACATTGCAAAAGGAGTTTCTTAGAACTACTCACACAAATTGTTCATTCATGATCAATGTGCAGCCTTGCACAAAATGTGAATGTTATTGTTCACTGTCACACTATCTTCAAATTTCAAGCCTGCTGCGTCTTAAATTAATCTCAGCATCAATACTTTCATGGCAAGCAACTCTTCCCATTCCGAGGTACTCTTCATATGAGCCATTTAAGAACACTTTGAAGTCAAGTACAATAATTGATATTTAGGAGCAGAACAAGACTGAGAGGGAAACTAGAGGTATGAAAAGGTACAAAGAACAAACGAATGAAAGGTTTGAAGAACAAATCAAAGCCAGCAATGATGATCAAGGAAAAATGGAGCCCACAATGGTCCATTGTTGGCTGTGGAAAAGCTTATACAAACATGAAACTAAGCAGGACAACAGTGAAACCAGCATGTTGTAGGGTGGGGGAGGGACGGAGAGAGTGGGAATGGAAGGGTTACTTGAAATTAGACAAATTAATATTGATCTGCCCAAGCAAAATATGAGATGCTGTTCTTCTAATTTGTGTTTGGTCTGACAGTGGAGGAGGCCCGGGACAGAAAGGTCAGTGTGGGAATGGAAAGGGAAGTAAAAGTGTTTGCCAACCGAGAGATCTCAGAGGCCAAAGCGATCTTTAACTCACGGTGGGCAGCCCAGTGGCACAGCATTAGAGTTGCTGCCTTACAATGCCAGAGAGCTGGGTTCAATCCGGACTACGGATGCTCTCTGTATGGAGTTTGTACATTCTACCCGTGACTACGTGGGTTTCGCCCGAATGCTCTGGTTTCTTCCCATGCTCAAAGATGTACAGGTTTGTAGGTTAATTAGCTTCTGTAAAAATTGTAAATTGTCCCTAGTGTGTAGGATAGTGTTAGTGTACAGGGTGATCACTGGTCAGCATGGACTCGGTGGGCAGAAGGGCCTGCTTCTGTGCCATATCTCTAAACTAAACTAAACTAAGTCCCTCAAGAGAGTGTAAAATGCGCTCCTCCACAATCTTACTTATCTCATGGAACTGCTCTGATAAGCTAGATACTGTCCTAATTATTTAAAAATGCCTACCAAAGAGCTCGCTTCCAAATGCTTCCTTGTGGTGTTTGCCCAAGTCAGTATGTTCGACTGGTCTCAACATCCATGAAGCTGAGATAGTAATTTTTCCTCCCCTCCTGCTTACCTCCTGTCCCAGTACAATTCTTTTCTGCTAATAACCATCAACTACAGCAGGGCTCACCCTGACCATTTCACAGGGTCATCCTGCAGCGTAATCAGAAAAAAGAAAAGGTTCTTTAATAACTTGTCAGTTTCTTTGTTGAACTAAATTAAGGCGCATGTTGCAATCAAAAGCGCTTGAACAATTGGTTGGGCTGCATAATCTCCTGTGGTAGTTCTTCTATGTACTTTGCTTTAAGAAATGGGAAATGGAGTTAAATAATCAATTATACTTCAACATGACTTGTCAAGAAAGTGGTTCCCAATTGACTAGTCAGATCTTCATTTCTAATTAAAATCTCAATTAGAACTTAAATGTCAAAATATTATAGTTTTGTTGACACATTTTAGGTCACAGGAATAATTTCAACTTAAGCTTTCAACTTTATTGCAGAATTTTAATGATGACCATAAGTATTTCCATTTAATTAGATTTACCATAAAGGAGCCAGTCAGAAAGCGGTACATGCAATCTATCAGAAATCAAAAATAGCAATTAAAGGATTACAGCAGACTAATTAAATCTCCCAAAAGAGTTGGACAGACGACTGATAGAAAATTATGCAGTAAAAATGCAATATCTAATATCTTACTAGACCAAGTGCAGACCCGTTGGGTCTGTTCCCCCAACGTGCGGTTGTGGGGGGGGAGGCGGCACGCAGCGTCACACACACTAACTATCCCCCCCCCCCGCACACGCTAATTACCCCCTTGATATTGTGGGGGGGGGAGAGGAGGGGGGGCAGAGGAGGGGGGGGAGAGAGGGTGTGCTGAGAGGGGAGGGGGAGAGGTGGGGAGCAGGGAGGGGGAGGGAGGGTGGAGGGAAGGGGGTAGGGGTGTGTGGAGGGGAGGGGGGGAGAGGAGGGGGGAGAGGAGAGGAGAGGGGGGGAGAGGAGAGGGGGGGAGAGGAGAGGGGGGGAGAGGAGAGGGGGGAGAGGAGAGGGGGGGCGAGGAGAGGGAGGGAGAGGAGAGGGGGGGAAGGAGAGGGGGGGAGGAGAGGGGGGAGGAGAGGGGGGGAGGAGAGGGGGGGGAGAGGAGGGATGAGGTGGGGAGAGGAGAGGGGGGGAGAGGAAAGGGGGGAGAGGAGAGGGGGGGAGAGGAGAGGGGGGAAGAGGAGAGGGGGGAGAGGGGGAGAGAGGGGGGGGGAGGGGGAGAGAGAGGGTGCGCTGAGAGGGGAGGGGGAGAGGTGGGGAGCAGGGAGGGGGAGGGAAGGGGGTAGGGGTGTGTGGAGGGGAGGGGGTTTAGGGGAGGAATGGTGGGGGAGGGGATGGAGGGGAGGGGGGGAGAGGAGGGGGGAGAGGAGATGAGAGGAGAGGGAGGAGAGGAGAGGGGGGAAGGAGAGGGGGGGAGAGGAGAAGGGGGAGAGGAGAGGGGGGGCGAGGAGAGGGGGGAGAGGAGGGGGGAGGAGAGGGGGTGGAGGAGAGGGGGTGGAGGAGAGGGGGGAGGAGGGATGAGGTGGGGAGAGGAGAGGAGAGGAGGGGAGAGGAGAGGGGGGGAGAGGAGAAGGGGGCGAGAGGAGAGGGGGGGAGAGGAGAGGGGGGGAGAGGAGAGGGGGGGAGAGGAGAGGGGGGGAGAGGAGAGGAGAGGGGGGAAGAGGAGAGGGGGGGAGGAGGGGGGGAGAGGAAAGGGGGGGAGAACCTAAAAAACATTTTAGAACCAAAAAAGACACATTCTGCAAGCATTGTAGAACCAAAAGAGACACTTTTTGCAAACATTTTAGAGCCAATAAAAACTTTTTGCAAACATTTTAGAACCAATAGACACATTCTGCAAGCGTTTTAGAACCACTAAGGACACTTACATTTGAGTAGACATATGTTCAGTGTTATTCACAGCTGCCTTCCTCCAGCTTGCAGACACTGATTGAGGCACACCACTTCCTGGTTTTATAGTCCCTCCCACCTGCCGCCAGCGGGGGCAGCAGAGAGAATGTGGAATTTTGTAAAATCATTAATATCTCTGTCATTTTTCATCGACGGGAAAAATCCTCGGCACACATACGGTGGAGGGGGGCTCTGAGCAAGGTGGCCAAAAATGACTGCCGTAGGTGGCGGCGTTCTCTCGGAAATCGCAGCACAGATGGCCAAAACCGGTCAAGAATAGACTTTTAGTAATATAGATTTGTAACATAGTCCAACAAATCGAGTCCAAATGGTACCAAACTTTGTTAATGTTGGGAGATTTCTCAAAATAGAGCCATCATAAATCTGCTCAGATAACTATTTCCATATCCAATTGCAAATGCTAACATTTTTAATATTTAGAAGTAGTAATAATTTACAAAGAAAACACATTAGCTATGTTTATATTTGACTGTATTGTTTCTCCTCTTTTAGAGTCATAGAGCCATACATCATGGAAACTGGCCCTTCGGCCCAACTTGCCTATGCCAACCAAGATGCCCCATCACCAGCCTTATTTTTCACATTTGAAAATATGTGAAAGTATTTGGCTCATATCCCTCTAAACCTTTCCTATCCACATATCTGTCCAAATGTATTTTAAATGTTGTTATAGTGCAAACCTCAACTACCCCCTTTGGCAGCTCGATCTGTTTACCCACCACCCTCTTTGTGAAAATGCTACCCCTCAGGTTCCAATTAAATCTTTCCCCAATTTTGCTAAGATTGTTAAAATTACAATACAGTGAAGCAAAGGTTTGATGGAATGCAGCAAGTTGGTTTTTACAGCTCTAAAGAAACTAAATATCAACTCTCGTATAAAAACATAGATCAAGTTAATTTAAACTTGACAAACGCTATTAACATCATGGCAACATCATATTGTCTTTCATTGTGTTTAAATATAACAACCTAGATATTCTCTAAAGTGGAGCTTACCCAGATGGCTAAGAAGGTTTTTGATGAGTGCTTTCAATGTTAGTTTTCTCCCCCACTGCCCACGAAGATGTTAAATAACATTCAGCGTCTGAGGATCAACTCTCATTACTGCAATAATATTGCACAGGGGAAATAAAAAGTTTTTCCACATGCATGATCAGGCAATTGAGCATCGTGACAAATGAAGAAATGAGAAAAGCAACACTAATTCAAATTTGGCAAAATATAGTTGTACAGCAAAAATCAAGTCCGTGCCACCTGTTGTTCCAATCTACACTAATCCCATTATCTATTAGGTCCATAGTCTTCATGCCTTTATGATTCAAGTACTTGTTTAGATACTTCTTAAATGTCGTGAAAGTCTCTGCCTGCACCGCCTCTTCATTCCAGGCTGCAGCAACCACTGTGTAAAAATAAATTGCTTCTCATATCCCCTCTAAACCTTCTACCTCTCATCTTAAGGGCGGCAGTGGTAGAGTTGTTGCCTTACAGCTCCAGAGATCTGGGCTCGATCTTGACTACAGGTACTAGTCTGTACGGAGTTTATACATTCTCCCTGTGACCACATGGGTTTTCTCCGGGTACTCCGGTTTCTTCCCACATTCCAAAGACGCGCAGATTTATAGATTAATTGGCTGTTGTAAATTGTCCATGTTGTGTAAGATAGAACTAGTATGGACAGGGTGAACGATGGGCTGATGGGCCTGTTTCCACACTGTATCTCTAAACTAAATGTTTTAAACTTAAACCCATGCCCTCCAAGTCACTCCCGCCATGGTAAAAAGATTATTACTTTCTACCTAATCTATGCCCTTCATAATTCTGTTAATCTCATCAGGTCCCCACTCAACTCCTCCACGCCAGAGCAAACCAACCCAGCCTATCTAGTCTCGCTCTGTGATGATACTCTCCAATCCAGGAGACATCCTGGTAAATCCCATCTGCACCCTCTCAAAGTTATGCCAGTGAATTGACTCCCCACTGGATGGTCTTCTGAATTTTATGACATTGATGGAAAGGAATATTTTTGTTATGTTGCTCACAAGCTTCCATCAAGAGCAAGAAATTGCAGAGAAATGTGGACGCAGCACAGACCATCACACAACCGACCTCCCTTCCATTGACTCCATTTACACCTCAAACTGCCCCGGCAAGGCCACTAGCATAATCAAGGATCAATCGCACCCCCGCTTCCACGTCTCCCCTCTCCCGTCAGGCAAGAGATACAGAAATGTGAAAATGCACACCTCCAGGGAAACCTCAGGGACAGCTTCTTCCCAGTGAACTGAACCATGCAACCATGCCCAGTGATCAGGCAACTGAACCATGCAACCATGCCCAGTGATCAGGCAACTGAACCATGCAACAATGCCCAGTGATCAGGCAACTGAACCATGCAACCATGCCCAGTGATCAGGCAACTGAACCATGCAACCATGCCCAGTGATCAGGCAACTGAACCATGCAACCATGCCCAGTGATCAGGCAACTGAACCATGCAGCCAACAACTAGAGAGCAATCCGGAGCTACTATCTACCTCATTGAAGACCCTTGGATTATCTTTAATCGGACTTTATCTTGCTCTATACGTTATTCATATTCTTCCATTTATCATGTATCTGTACACTGCGGATGGCTTGATTGTAATTATGTATACTCTTTCTGATGATGTTTAGCATGCAACAAAAGCTTTTTACCGTACCTCAGTACACATGACAATAAACTAAACTAAACTAAAGCTCAGGGAATTGTCGTTGCCTTTGTCAAACAAAGGGCTGATTCTTCACTTAGATGCTTCAACTGCTCAGATCCAGTGTGAGAGCAGAAGCCAAAAGAGAAGGCTTGAAATGTGCCAAAGGATCTATTTCTTCAGTATGTGAAGTTCTGCCCAGCTGTGTCTTGTGTGCAGATTTCATGCCAGCTACTCTATCTGGCTTGAAAATGGACTTGAAATGAGTGGTGCAATTTCTCTATTGCTGCTTGATTGTATTTCTTCCCTAAAATGTCCCTTGGAATAAATATAAAGAAAGATTTATATGAAGTAAATTCCAAGGGCAAACACAAGCTTTCGAGAACATTGTTTGCAATGTTTACCAGCTTTTTACAATTGTAATTGTCATTGCATTTAATTTTACTTATAATTCAAAATAATAATGATGAATGGGGATATTTTTGCGTCTTTGGAAAACAGCTCTAATGAATAAGTAGACTACGTCAAATAATCGACTTGGCTAAGTTATCAATGTTTGTTTGTTAAACATCAATGTTTATTCTCAACTTTTCTGGCAGGTTTTATATTGATAGACCCAAGTAGTTGCATGAAAAAAAAAAGATGCATATGATATAAACAGTAATTAATAGAGCCAGGATGTTTAGGCACTAAAAAACTCTGAAATAGGCAGGTCGTTGCCTTTATTGTAATTTTATTATGCCTTTTTGCCTGCCGACTTCAGAGTTTTTCCAGCGCCTAAACATCCTGGCTCTACTAATTACACACTGCCAGCTCGGTTGGATAAAAAAATGTTTTTCGCATGACCAGCAGCAAACCTCTGAAACAGGTGTTGTATTCCAAATTCAGGCAACATTTTATTCAAGAGAGAGTTAGATATAGCTCTTCGGGCTAATGGAATCAAGTTATATGGAGAGAAAGCAGGAACAGGTTACTGATTTTAGATGATCAGCCATGATCATATTCAAAGGTTCAAAGGGCCGAACGGCCTACTGCATTTATGTTCTATGTTTCCATGTAACATGGAATAGAATGTCTATCATTTTACTTGCCACACCAATACAGGAAATCAGTATAGAACAATTTCAAGAGTCAAATGCTTAATTATCATATGTATAGAGAACAGAGCAATGAAATTCTTACATGCATCTTGCCAAGCTTGTAAATACAATACAGACGGATAATATATAATAAACAAAAAATCAATAAATGTATTACCCTTATACAGTGCAACAAAATGCCCAAAGTTCTTAGTGCAACAAATGACATAGTTGAGGTGAATGCTGCTCAGTGTTCAAGAGATTGATAGTTTTATGGAAGAAGCTGTTCTTGAACCTGGTGGTCATGGTTTTCAGACTCCTATACCTTCTTACCTATGTTAAGAATGGAATGAGAGCATGGCAGGGTGGCATTGTTTTTCACTGATGCTCTCTGCCTTTTAGAAGCATTGCCTACACATCCCTTTGATGGTTTGGAGGTCAGTCCTGTGATGGACCGGGCGGTATCCACCACTTTTTGTTATCTCCTTTAGTCCTTTGCATTTGAGTTGCTGAACCAATCCATGACACAACCAGTCAAGTTCGTTCAATTTTGCATTTATTGTCACTTAACCAATTAAGGTACAGTGAAATATGCTTTCTACCCCATTCCTGTAGAAATTTGAGAGTATTCGGTGACAGACTGAATCTCCTCAATCTTCTAAGCAAGTAGAGGTGGCACGGGGCTTTCTTTATGATCGCACCAATTGGCTTAGCACAGGATAGATCTTCAGAGATAGACACACCCAAAAACTTGAAGTTGTTGACTCTCTCACTGCCAATACTTTGATGAAGACGGTAGTGGATCCTAGATATTCCCATTTAAAATTCAATAATCAACACTTTGGTCTTCCGGATGTTGAGAGCAAGGTTGTTGTTCTGGCACCATTCAATCAATTTTTCATTCTCTCTCCTATAATGGATGGATAAAATTTCTATAATGGATGTCAGAACCAGCAACTTGACAGCTCTCCAACAGTTCTGTAAAGACTATTTCACCCCAGACCAGTTCATTTTCCCCATTAGCCAGCTCAATCTATGATCCCTATCAGGAAATGGCCATCGTACAATTATTAATTCTACCTGAGCATACTAAAAGACACCATATATGATAATGCTTATGACATATCAGAGATGAGATCAATATTTTTTAATTATTCTTCAGTAAATAACTGCAATCATCTGCTCACTCAGGCCGATTGCTGGTCTTTAATTTTCTAATCCTCTGCAGTAAAATATTCAATTGACGTAGTCATAATAAGTCTCTGGAAATTGCTTTTTTCCAAACAGGATCAATTATTTGCACCCGGTTATTTATAAAATCACAGTTGAATACTATGTCTTACACGCACGCCATTGGCTAAACATAACTTTATTGAGAAAATGCTGCTGTAAGATTCCATAAGTTTTACACATAGATGATTTGTAGACGTGCTTGGCAAAGCAATGGTTCTCAACATATTCTCAGTGAATGTGCCATCTTAGTCTCAATTAGACCCAACGATTGGGCGGGCGGCATTATGGTGCAGCGGTAGAGTTGCTGCCTTACAGCACCAGAGACCAGGGTTCAATCCTGACTATGGGTGCTGTCTGCACTGAGTTTGTTTGTTCTCCCCGTGACCTGCGTGGGTTTTCCCTGGGAATTCCTGTTTCCTCCCACACTCCAAAGACATACAGGTTTGTAGGTTAATTGGCTTGTTAAAATTGGAAATTGTCCTTAGTGTGTGTAGATTAGTGTTAATGTGCGGGGATTGCTGGTAGGTGCAGATTCGGTGGGCCGAAGGGCCTGTTGCCACACTGTATCTCTAAAATGATTACTGAAAATACTTATGCATCCCTGAAAAATGATCAATTAAATATCTCTGCTGCAAACAAATAAGAATGGATGACTTCAAATTATTCAAGATCATTCAAGTTTTCCTCGAAGCTTCCTAGTATTGTTATCACATTCAGAGCATGAACAGACACATTAGTGTATGCCCATTTAAAATCCTTCAGATATTATCTTGCATTGTCTTGTATTGTCATGTGTTGTCTTTTAGCGGACTGGTTTCCATGCAACACTGTATCTTGGTGCACGTGACTATACACTAAACTCATTCATACCTGCGTGAAATCAAAATGTGAAAGTGACGTAGCCTGCGGTGCATTTAGTGCTAGAGATTGGGTTTATGCAGTCTGCTACTGAATCTCTTTATCTTTAATACCACCACAAACGTGAAAAGAATAATAACTGATTTCAAATAAATTCAATTTCATGATGATTAATAGCCCATTTTGCATTGCTTATAAATTTTTTGTCCCTTTGTTAATTGCCATATGGTTTCACTTAATAGTTCTATCGAAAGGTCTGTGAGTTTATCATCCAATGTAAATTTGGCAGCTGACAACCCCCCTATGACACAGGGTATCAGTTTGATCAAATGATTTGAATTCAGGCTCACACTAATACATGCAAAGCATATTTCTTTAAATTTATTTTGCATTGTGTAACACCTACAAAAAGTAGCAAAGAATACAGCGGAGACAAAAATATATTTGCTGTATTTTTAAATTCATAATTTACTTCAAAAGCAAAATACTGCGCATTATGGACATTTGAAATAGCAGAAAATGCTGTGTAAAGCAACTTAAGGCAGATGTTCTGGAGAGTGAAACTTTCAGTTCAATAGACTCAAATCAGAAATGATGATTATCATATTTATTAACCATATATAGGTTTTCCAGGAATTGTTATTAGCATTCAATAGGACCATTTTCATTTAAAACGATTTCCAGTCAATGTCATTTTCTTTAGTGTCTAATCAAGCTGACAGTTATTATTTTACTTGGATCATAGATCATATAGAAAATTGTATCACTATTGATCAC